>NC_135498.1:148475185-148836435 GCF_052857255.1 Amblyomma americanum
GACTACCTGACCCGCTACGCCGAAGTAAAAGCCTTAACGAATGGATCAGCAGCAGAATTCGCCATATTTTTTGTGGAGTGCATTTTTATGCGACACAGTGCCCCGATGTGTTAATCACGGACAGAGGTACAGCATTCACGGTGGAACTGATGCATGCCATCCTGCGTTACCGCCAAACCAGCCACGAGAGTACAACTGCATACCATCCGCGGACCAAAGGACTGACCGATCGCCTGAACAAAACCATCGCCGATATGCTCGCCATGTATGTCGATGCCGGACAGAAGACCTGGGACGTCATCCTGCCTTACGTCGTCTTCGCCTACAACACCACAGTGCAGGAGACCAACCAGATGACGCCTTTTAAGCTCGTCCATAGCAGGGAGGCCCTGACCAAGCTAGACCCCATGCTGCCCAACGTTACAGAAGAAGAGAACGTCGACGTTGCCACCCACTTTCAACGCGCAGAAGCCAGAAGACTTGCTCGATTACGAATCAAAGACCAGCAGCGGACCGACACCAGACTCCTACGAAGACGCAATGTGGAATACAAGCCAGGAGAAGGAGACCGAGTCTGGGTTTCGACGCCAATTCGCCACAATGGATTGCGCGAAAAGCTGAAAAGCTTTTGCGCCACTATTTCGGCCCGTACAACGTTTTTTGACGGCTAGGAGAACTGGATTACGAAGTAGTCCTTGACGCAATGATCGCATCCCAGCGACGCCGCGTACTACCAGACGTGGTCCATGTGTTTCCACGCTCGGTGTTTATTTTCGCACGATCCCTTTTATTTGTCTCTAGTCGCCTTATTTGTTTAGGGCATCGGGTCGATGCTCCTTTGAGAGTAATATTTTTATCTTTGTAGTATTTGTTTGTTCACTCTCTTAAAGCTGCCGCCACGCCGCTTTATCACTTAGTGGATGGAAGACGCGACCTGATTTATCTCGATTAATCTCATCCAGGTGGAGCCTATTCAGCCTTTTTCCAGGATGTTCTAGTAACTTTGCGCGCTTGATCTCTAAAGTTCGCTATCAGCTTATTGAGCACGGCCGGGAGCGGCGGGCTTTCTGTTCTACGACCGCCGAGCAAGCTTGTGGCTACGCCGTCGCCGAGTGATACAGCCTATTGTGGGCGCAAGTCAGCCAAAATAAAGAGTTATTTAGATGTCTCGCGAGAGAGTTGTTCCGCTGTCCTTCGGCTCTCCGAATTGCAGTCCCCCCTACGTGGCAATATCGTGCCATGGTGACTGCGACGCAGACAAAGCGACCGGATCAGACTTCCAAACCAACATGGTACAGGCTAGCGGTATTATTTAGTCCTCCCGGTTTAGGTGTCGTTGGCGTCGTACATCCACTTTCCCATTCCCTAGAAAAATGACAGACAAGTACATACATATATACAAAGCTGTCGGCTCACACGAGCGCGTTACTCTACACTGGTATCCACCCTCATGCGAAGGCCTACTTGGGCAACCGAATTCAAGCAATCCTCTGACCTGGTACGGGGTGCTGTGTGGACTTTCCCTCACCCACAGATCTGTCCAAATATACATGGGGTACTACGGCTATTTGCGCTTGATCAGTCTCAGTTCTGTGCCAGTGGAAAACGAGTTCAATGGCACTGGTTGGCCATCATCGCATAACAATTCTGCAATCATTTCACGAACTAACCAGCGCTGGCCATTTTTCGTGCCTATTGGATGAGCGGCTGTAATTAAATTTTTTTCGGAACTGATGCTCACTTCATGCGGCGGGGGTGGATTTTACCGTTGAGTAAGCACTATTTCGTATGGTTACTGTTATGATCTCGACAGCACAAAATGATGCAAGAATGCGTGGGAACCAGCAACACGCACTGTTCGCTGTACGTGTCCTTGGAACCACCAATTTATTAATGACGGTCAGGATGTCCTAGTTAGCGGAGTTTAGCTCTCAGAGAATTACTCCCACGGGCCTCCGTCCTTTGTGAGCAACTGGTCGCGGCAAACGGACACGCGACAGATAACTCTGCTTGAAAGCTGCGAACAAAATGACGAAACCGCGAGTACGCTAAGGTAAACAAAAGACACCCATTGAGAAGGGGAGAGGGAATTAAATATTTTTTTACAATTTCAAGCCACGTCCGATGAGGGATTTGTTAAATGCAAAAAGTGCAGGGCGTTGTCGGAACAGTTGAGCCTTGAGGCCAACGTGTAGCCGACAGACGGGACGTTGACGGACGTCTGTATGCATGGATTAAGAGAGAAAGCCAACCCTGCAGTGAGGTATGGCTATGCGAGCACTGTACCGAAAGAAGGAGAGAATGTAGAGGTGGGTAGATGGCGGGGCACGATAATTATGAACGTTTATTTTTTTAGTAGACTTTACAATAAGAACTGGCACGGAGTCCGAGGCGTTGAACAAAGAGGAGAATGAAGTGGGCCCAAACGACGGTGACGGACTATCTTGTTAGAAGGTAGCAGTAGATTCATGGAGCACCAGTACGCCGTATTTATTTTGTTCCTTTTGTTTGGCACACAGATGGAGTTATGTGCGAATGTGCGTTAGGCGCTACTAGATTCTTCGCGATGCTCGAACTTGTGCGGGTGGCTGTGTGCAGTTAGGGTGCGGCTCCGATCCTAATGGCAGTGGATTGCACGTCAGTTGTCGCCGGTATCAGTATCTTTGAGGCCACTATTGGCTGCGTCTTGGCATGCGTCTGCATGACATATTTTCTGGCTGCTGCCACTGCAGCGTGAAAGCTATCGCAGCACTTGGGTGCGCAAAATATTCCTCCTCCAAACTGCCCCAATAGTGCGCGCGGTGAGCCAGTGCGTGAAGCCGCAGGTGTCTCGAAGATCTCAGATTTTGAGGACACCCATCGGATCAGCCATCCACTGCAACGGCTGCCTTCAGAATTCAGCCTTGCTGCTAGCGGTGTTTAAAACGTCGACATACGCGATGGCCCTGCTTGTGATGGCAACCTACGTAGACATTCAGAAGCTGCACGTACTTTCCAATATTAAATGCTGTCCTAGCGGAGACCTGAAAAAATGGCTTCAGCTATATGAGCTTGTTATTAGTGCGTAAGCACTCATCCGATGCGTACCAAGACCGAACAATATTGTCCGTTGTCGCATTGTCTGTTCGCTTAGCGCGAGCGCTCCGTCCCGCGGCACAGCCCGCTCTTCGTCGCCTTCTACGTAGTAGAAATCCGCTTTTTTCGCACTGATTCGGATGTAGTAAAAAATTGGTTCTTGAGGAAAAGAAATGGCGCAGTAACTGTCTCACATATATGGGCGGATACCCTACCTGCGCCCTAAGGGGAGGGATAAAGGAGGGAGTTAGAGAAGAAAAGAAATAGCTACCGTAGTTGAGGGTTCCGAAATCATTTCGACTACCCCGTAGGGTTGCCACCATTAATTAAAAAGAGCAACAGCTGAAAGAAGAAGAATTTCGTTCCCGTGGTTGGTATCGAACCGCTGTCTCATCGATCAGGAGCTGGGCTCCATATATTCAAAAGACGACAACTCTATTTCTGTTTAACGCGATAGCGCTGAGGCTCCTATTCAGGAGAAAATCTGCGGTCGTCGTGGCGATGTGAACGAAAAAAGCAGGTGGACCACCTGCCACTTAGCTCACGTGACCTTGTGACGTAATCACAACCTGCGCACCGGACTATAGGTAAACTGACCGCAGTGGGAGGTGGTAGTTAAATGTGACACCTTGGTCTCACAAGCCCCAACAGGGGTTGTATGAAATAACCACCTGCTGGGACAGTAGCGCATCGCTTAACCACTGCATCACTGCGCCAAAAGTGGCATGAGTACTGTCTGCCATCTATGAATGTAAAATAGAGAATGGACGAGTCTGCGAAGTGATACGGAAATAATACCCGAGCCCCTCAAGTTACCCGTTTACGCTATCGCGTCTTACTCTTAAGGACTCAGGTTTTTCTTTCAAACGTGGAATTTACTACAGGCCTTCATGAATAAGCGGCTGTGCGCAGATACTTTTCACAATGCTGCCATCAAGTGGCTATGCTGTACTGAGGTTACAGATTAATGTCTAAAACGAGAGCAAGGAAGGACAACACGATTCTATTGTAAACCAATCAGGTTGAAAGCGACTATCTATCATTAAAAAGTGCTTTATGTGAATGAAATATGTCTTAGGGAAATAACCAGGACCAGCATCACGGTCTAACATATGCGTTTTCCGCAAGCCGTTCGGTTCAAGCAAAACTATCATATCCTATTTGTCACGACGCAGCTGCCGTACGTCGTGGTAAGGCTTGAGGAGGGCCGCTGAAGGGGAGCAGGGGAACGCGCCGACAAAAGGGAGAGGCTCTCAGGGCACCGCCGCGCGCGAGTTTCGGGAGCCTCGGCCTAAGCGAGGGGGAATGGCCCGATCAGACACATGTGTCGTAAAGGGTTTCTCTCTGCTCGTTGAGGCATATTTCTAGTTATCGACGGCAGCTTGCTCGATGGGCCAGCGCCGGAGGCGAGCGGGCATGCGGGCACCATAGGCCAGAGCGGCTAACAGGACGCATGTGTTGTAAATGGTTTCTCTCCCCTCGTTGTGGCATTTTTCTAGTTAGCCACGGCAGCTTGCAGCGAGCCGTGTGTTGGATATTTTGTGCTTTTCTTTTGTGTTGCAAGGCGTGTGTTTTATATTGTGAGCTTTTCTTTTGTGTTGTGGTATGTTGCGTCCGAAATGTGGCGGTAAAGTCACCTATTGGCTGAGGGTGTAGTTTTGGCGGGAGGACAAGGAGATGGGCGCGCTAAGGAGAGCGCAGAGGTTGGTTGGTGGCAGCCAGATAGATCGGTCGTGTGCGGCCGGTGGTGGTCCCGGGGTCGCGGAGTTGGAGAAGCGAGTTCCTTGAGCGGCGGCCGGGCGGGTTGGCCGTGTGGTGGCCGACGGTGTCCGGAGTCGCTAGAGTTTGGAGTTTTGTCTTTTTTAGTTAAAGCGGAGAGGCCGAAACCTTTCGGCATATGTAAATCAGTTTTGTAAATATTGTAATAAATAACTTTTTGAGGAAAGGCTTTCCAAGTGCCAAAGTCAGAAGACCTGCACGCCTGCCTCAAACTCACCAGTCGCGAAGTACGCCCCCGGGGTCACTCACGAGACCCGCCCTCTACCGCTCCACGTCAACATCTGGATGCAACAACATCGCACAAGAGAGAGAGGGAAAAATATCGTGACTGGCGCAGTCAACAGGATTAAGGGACCGCTGCTTTGAGACGGGAACGAGGAAGACAGAGGCAACGCAAGTTGAGAAGACGTCGAGCTAGTCAGCTCACCAGCAACGTTTGCCCTTGGGTGGCGAAGAAGAGTGGAAAAACGGACATCAAGAAAGAAGAACGCCAGCACAAGAACAAGAGACAGCAGACGGATCTTCACCGACCACCGCAGCATCAACACCGATGTAGGTATGGAGAACAATCGTGGACCCGAACAGAGCAAGGGAGGACGGACGCAATTGCAGCGGGACTTGACAGTGTGGCGGCGATTCGTACCAGGACTGGTGGCATGTTGAAACGAAATTCATTGTGAGAGAACTCAGGAACTTGGCCTGATCGACGATCTTTGAAGACAAGACGAAGAAAGAAAACGGTGAGCGAACAGCGCTGCTCTCAGCTTTTGTTGCTTTATGCTCACGAGGGGAAAGAGTAAGCTACTGTCGCGAGAGATGGATGATAGCACTACCGGGGGAGTGAGCGAGGCAAACACGCAAAGGGGCGAACCTGGACCCAATATACAATTCGAAATGGAAATTGAGAAGATGAGGCTAGAGAGGACCAAAATTGAATTCGAGACAGAGAGATTACGCAGACAAGGCACAGCTGATCTTTCAGAAGGGAAAGAAGCAGAAAAATACTCCACAATGCTGAGCAGTGTACTGCCCCGAATGCCGAAAGAGGAGTCACTTATTCCGGGGTGGGTTGATTCCGTGGAGGTGCTGTTCCACTCCTTCAGTGTACCGGAGAGCGTGCAATCCATCACCCTGATTCCTTACCTCACTGACTGCATGCGATCAATGGCGATGCAAAAGGGGACCAAAGAAATACTTGGATACAAACAGCTAAAGGAAGTAATTTTGAGGGAACTGAGACTAAGCCTGGCAGAATATAAAAGAATGTTTGACACGGCTAAGAAAGGACCGCCGGAATCGTGGCGCCAATTCGGCTACCGGCTTCGCAGTTACTACTCATATTACACACTTTTAGTGGTGGACAGACTGAAAGAGGCACTGCCCAATGACGCGCTGCGACAGATAGCACTTCAGGAGAACAAAAGCTGGCTGAAAATAGACAGACTTACAGAAGTAGTCGAGGCTGTGGAGAGCAGCCGGGGGAAACCATCGGGAGCTAGCGTTCCGCGCATGGGTATGGCCAGTTGTGAAGGACGGAGAAGAGAGATGGGTCGGGCATCGCCACTCCATGGGCAAGAACAGATAGAGGTGAAGAATGCGCCATTTAAAGCACATACGACGATGCCCGAGTGTTCCAGTTGTGGCTGGCCAGGTCACATGGCTAGGGAGTGTCAAGAAACTGAAGAAAAAATAGGAAACAGAGGTTTAAGTGTTCGTAACGATGCCACGGAGGGCATTCTGCCGGCAGGCAATGGGAGCACGAAAGAGGAAAGAAGGCTGCGTCACCGCTTTGCTACCGCTGTGGCCGTTTAGGGCATATGGCCTGAGAATGCCTAGAGACAGGCTAGGAAGATTACCGCCAGGGTCATAGTAACCCCTCAGTGCGCTGAAATTCGGTGCCAGGATCAGGAGCCAAAAGGGAGCACTCAGTTGGCGGGGACACATGTAGCCGATGTTCATCTGTGTTCGGGCGAATCAGTCATCTTGGCGCGATTGGATTCGGGCGCGGACATCACAGCGGTCAGGAAGTCACTGTTGCCGCAGGAATTGGTAGACACACGAGGCAAAGTAACATTGAGCGGAGCCTTCGGGCATCAGATTGAAACGGAGCTGGCGTATGTACCACTAAGAGTGGATCGGAAGGGCGCACATGTAGCCATCTTGTGCGCAGTGACAGAGGAGTTGGCGATCGACATTGACTGCTTGTTAACAGTTAGTGACTACAATGAACTGGTCAAGCGAAAGGAAAACGAAAAGAGAGAGGACCATTGCAATTTGGGGAACCCACGTGCTACAGTGGCGGCAATTGTTGCACAACCAAATGAAAACGAACAGCTGGGGGAAGCAACGTCTTTGACCTTTGGGGCACTACAGCTGGAGGATGAAGGCTTGAAAATCTCATGGCAACAGGCGAAGGCGGGCACCCATGGTATGCAGGTAACCGATGGCCTGCTATATCATTCAGATAAGATAAACGAGAGGATGGTGAGACAGCGCATTCTGCCGAAATGCAAGCGGCAAGCGGTGCTGCAAGTAGCACATGACAGAGAAGTTGGTGGGCACCTCGCGGCAAAGAAAACCAGCAGCGCATAAAGAATTCATTCTTTTGGCCGAACATGAAAACCGAGATTCTGAGGTATTGCCAGGCTTGTCCACAGTGTCAAAAGAATTCCATCCAAAGGAAGTCTGACAGGGTACCAGTAACGCCCCTGACTAGACCACCAAAACCATTTCATGTTGTGGTGATGGACTGTGTAGGACCGGTAGATGCCCGTCGTAAAAAGGCCATAAGTATGCTCTTTGTTTGATGTACGTGTGCTCTCGTTGGCCAGAGGTAGTCTGTTTGAAATCTTTGACGGCCCGAGTAGTGTGCGACGCTCTGGTGGAAATATTCTCTAGAGTTGGAGTGCCGGAAATGGTTTGCTCAGATCAGGGAACAAACTTTATCGCAAGGGTGACCCAGGAGCTGCTGGCCCGTCTCGGGGCGTCGCCTAGATTTTCACCCCCGGGCCATCCGCAGAGCAATAGCATAGATGAAAGATGGAATGGGACATTCAAAAGAATGCTGCGGCATGTGATTGGGGAACACGGGCGGGGCTGGGACCGATTAGTTCCGTGCCTTTTGTGGACATATCGCGAAGTGCCTAATGAAACAACCGGAGTGTTACCATTTGAACTCCTTTATGGGCGCACTCCTACAGGGCCATTAGCAATATTGGAGAAATCTTGGACTGGAAACTGGAGCCTTCCGATCACGCTTAATGAGTCGGCAGAAAAATATCTACTGGAGCTACGTCTGCGGCTGGCTGCCATGTCAGATGTGGTGGTGCAAAATGCTGCCGATAACCAAAGAGCGTACGCGAAACGGTACAATCTGAGAGCAAGGCCGAAGAGTTTTAATTGTGACGATCTCGTCCTAGTCAGAAATGAGGACATGTCTAAAGGGCAATACGCCTGGAGGGGGCCGGTAAAAGTAGTGGAGAAGAAGCGAAAGGATAGCTACGTTGTGCAGATGGAGGATGGGTCCCGAAAGTGGATACACGCAAATAATTTGAAACTGTTTACGGTGGGAGTAAGGACCGTCGGAGTTGTATTTGAGGACGAAGAGTTTGGAAAGGTAGAAGTAGTACCGGTAGTATCAGTTCGCATGAGCGAGGCAGAGGTAAAAGACCATCGTATCCAGGAAGCTGTCCGTCGGCACAATGAGGTGTTTTCGAGAAAGGCGGGGAAAAGTAGGGCAGGTAAGCACACGATCCGCATAATGCCCAACGCACTCCCTGCTCCTCGTCACCAGTACAGGGTCCCGCTAATGATGAGAGTCGAGGTTGAGAGACAAGTACAGGAGCTAGCGGCTGACGGAATGATCTATCCCACCGAATCCGCGTATGCCCACCCTGTGGTGTGTGTGGCGAAAAGCGACGGGAGTGTGAGGCTCTGCGTTGATAACAGATTCCTCAACTCCATAACGGAGGTAGATGCCTTCCCGATGAAAAAGGTAGACGACCTCCTGGCGACTGTGGCAAAATCATGCTGCATAACAATTCTGGATTTGACACGCGGGTATTGGCAGATTCTTCTAGAAGAGCAGAGCCAAAGACTAACCGCATTCGCAACCTACAGTGGACAGTACGCCTGGACGGTGATGCCGTATGGACTAACAAATTCCGCAGCCACATTCCGGAGAATCATGAATGAAATCCTTTTTGAGCACAGAGCGTATGCGTGCGTCTACATAGACGACATCGCAGTTTTCTCTGAGAACATAAGCGAACATGTCCAACACCTCGATGCGGTGTTGGAGACACTCAATTCGGTGGGGCTCAAGGTAAATGCTGAAAAATGTAAATTTGCGCAGGGAAGCGTAAAATATCTGGGGCACATAGTCGGCTCAGGAATGCACTGTCCCGATCCTGAGAGGGTCCGGGAAATAGAGGCAATGCAACCACCACGAACAAAGGCGGAACTCAGAAGCGTACTAGGGGTAATGAACTATTACCGAAACTATGTAAAAGATTACTCGCGTGTCGTGCTGACCCTCACAAACTTAACGAAAGGCCGCCGAAACGGCCCAATAAGCTGGCAGAGTGAACAAGAGCAAGCATTCTAAGGGGTCAAGATAGCACTAGCAACTCTGGCTGTTTTATGCCCGCCAGATCTGTCCAAGCCTTTCATTCTATCAACCGACGCGTCCCAGGAGGCAATCGGAGCATGCCTAGCGCAGAATGAAGACGGAAGAGAATACCCAATTGCCTTCTTGAACAAAAAGTTGAGCGAATCTCAAGGGAAGTGGTCGACGATTGAAAAAGAAGCGTTCGCTGTGGTATGGGCATTGGATCAGGTGAGCACATGGGTACTTGGAGTGGAGGTGCATGTCAGGACGGATCATAACCCTCTGCAGTATGTGGCAACGGCCGCATCGAGCAGTGCACGGCTTACGAGGTGGGCGTTGTCGCTGCGAAAGTACAACATCACGGTCCAGCATATAAAAGGGGACCACAACGTGCTTGCGGACGCGCTCTCTCGCATTCAAGCCTAACATGAGAAAAAAAAGGGGGGGAACCCCTGAGCACGAAGCATGAGAGCAGCGATGTTCGAGGCTCGCCTCGGTGGACTGTTGTTGCTTTTCTGTTTATTTTCATGCATGCTTCGTGTATACTCTGCCTTCAGTTTAAATATGCGGTCCTGTGGCATACAGTGTGGTGTGTAGCAGTGTATCTTGCTTTCATGTAGTACTTGCATGCCTGTATTCTTTTTCGGAGTGAATCTCGAGGGGAAGATTTAGTGCATTATGGCACTGGAGAGAGGTGTGGCTTCCTGAGCCAGCCTAGGGGGAAGCCTGCTTTTTTTTTCGAACTGGCAAAAAAAATAGGGGGGAAAGAATGGAGAAGAAGAGGGGAGGTGTCGCGGACGCAGCTGGGGTACGTCGTGCTAAGGCTTGAGGAGGGCCGCTGAAGGGGAGCAGGGGAACGCGTCGACAAAAGGGAGAGGCTCTCAGGGCGGCGTCGCGCGCGAGTTTCGGGAGCCTCGGCCTAAGCGAGGGGGAATGGTCCGATCAGACGCATGTGTCGTAAAGGGTTTCTCTCGGCTCGTTGTGGCATGTTTCTAGTTAAGGCGCGCTCACATTAGCGGGAAAACGCGCAACGCAGGACGTTTTCCGCGTGCCGCTTTCCGCACGAGCCGGTTTTTTTCCCGCAGACATCCTCCTGTGCCGTCCCGCAGAGTGATGGGTCCGGTACCTATTTTTCCCGTGCCGCTGACGAGAACAGCCAATGGGCGCTGACCGTGAACCGTGACGTCGGTCTCTGTTCAGTGACCCCGTCGGCGGAGGCGGAGGCTGCGCGCGTCCGGCCGGCCGGCCGGCCGGGCACTCGGCGGCTGCTTTGCCAGCATGGACATGCGACTTGAGACGGTGCAGAAGCGACGGTGCAGAAGCAGCGAACAAACAAGTACGGTTACCGTAGCTAACAGCTCATCGTTCGAACCAGTCATACTCGAGACAAAAAGGGCGACGGGAGGAGAGCTAGCAGACGATCACGACGACGACGCGAGAAAGGGGCGCGCTTTCCAGTCTTCTCTGGTGTCACGTGACTATCCCCTTCTCTTTCTGCTCGTTTGGGTCCTCCCTTAGCGCCTCGTCTCTCTACATTCCAAGACAACCGCAGCGAGAAAACGCGCGCAGTGTGAGCGTCATTCCGAGGAGCTGCGGGGCAGCGTCGACGTTGACGCTGTGCCGCTGCAGGAAGCTTCCCGCTAGTGTGAGCGCGCCTTTAGCCACAGCAGCTTGCTCGATGGGCAAGCGCCGGAGGCGAGCGGGCATCCGGGCACCCTAGGCCAGAGCGGCTAACAGGACGCATGTGTCGTAAATGGTTTCTCTCCCCTCGTTGTGGCATTTTTATAGTTAGCCACGGTAGCTTGCAGCGAGCCGTGTGTTCGATATTTTGTGCTTTTCTTTTGTGTTGCTAGGCGTGTGTTTTATATTGTGTGCTTTTCTTTTGTGCTGTGATATGTTGCGTCCGAAATGTGGCGGTAAAGTCACCTATTGGCTGATGGTGTAGTTTTGGCGGGAGGACAAGGAGATGGGTGCGCGCTATGTAGAGCGCAGAGGTTGGTTGGTGGCAGCCGGACAGATCGGTCGTGTGCGGGCGGTGGTGGTCCCGGGGTCGCGGAGTTGGAGAAGCGAGTTCCTTGAGCGGCGGCCGGGCGGGTTGGCCGTGTGGTGGCCGACGGTGGTCCGGAGTCGCGAGTGTTCGGAGTTTTGTCTTTTTTAGTTAAAGCGGAGAGGCCGGAACCTTTCGGCATATGTAAATCAGTTTTGTAAATATTGTAATAAATAAGTTTTTGAGGAAAGCCTTTCCAAGTGCCAACGTCAGGAGACCTGCACGACTGTCTCAAACTCACCAGTCGCGAAGTACGTCCCCCGGGTCACTCACGAGACCCGCCCTCTACCACTCCACGTCAACATCTGGATGCAACAACATCGCACAAGAGAGAGAGGGAAAAATATCGTGACTCTATTGCTCATGATGATGTTGCGCGCCAGTGATATATCTTGACTACGGGGATTTGAATCGAAGCATTCTCTTAGTGTCCTTTGTAACTAGTCCCAAAATAAAGTGGCATCTTCACAGTTGATAAAGAAGTTCTTGATGATTTCTTCTGCTTCACACAGAAGACAGTTAACAGAAGAACAGGAGGAGGAGGTGGAGGAAAAATTTATTTAAAAAATCAAAAATGGAAATTGAGGGGGATGGTAGCTAATCGGAAGACCTTGACGTGGTAACCTCTGTGGTTCGCTCGGAGTGGGCTCTTAAGGAGCTTTGACCGCAGAGCGTGCAGTCGGAGCTATAGCTATCGAGAAACATGGTGACATACTGGGCCGAGAAGGGACAATCATATTTCTCAAGTGCAGCCACGTTTTAGCTCGCAATGCTTTGGCGTGCAGTTTGCATCATGCCAATGCATCATGCCACTTACGGTAAAAGTACAGACAGCGATGCAGCGGCACCGCAAACGGCATGTATACCAAATGCACGTGTACCTTGCAAAGATATATTTGCTCGAAGCACAATACTAGCGAGTCTGAATAACCTTTTCAAGCAAGTCTGTGCAAGCAGGAGGGGCTTAATTGGCGCGCCTCTATGGAGACAGGTGGCTTCTTGTCTCTTCTTTTTTCGCTGCAGTTCACTATTAGAGCATTTTTGCAAGTTAACTTTATGAAATTGATTCTTTCCTAGCCGTCTTGTCTTAGTTCTGCTGAACGTCCCTGCTTACAGGTATTTATGCAATAATAATAATAATTGGTTTTTTGGGGAAAGGAAATGGCACAGTATCTGTCTCATATATCGTTGGACACCTGAACCGCGCCGTAAGGGAAGGGATATAGAAGGGAGTGAAAGAAGAAAGGAAGAATAGGTACCGTAGTGGAGGGCTCCGGAAAAATTTCAACCACCTGGGGTTCTTTAACGTGCACTGACATCGCACAGAACTCGGGCGCCTAAGCGTTTTTCCTCCATAAAAACGCGGTATTTATGCAGGAAGTTTGTGCATCGGGACGTTTTCTTATGATTCCGTTTTCTATACACCACCGCTAGAACTGAATCAACCTTTTTAATACTTGGGTTATATATGAAGCATGGAACACGTAAATGTAGCCCTGTCGAGGCTTATCGAACGTTTCGCTATTATTCGTGCAATGCGTGGCTATTTTATTGCTATACGCGTCTGCAGCAGGCTTTGGTCAGCCTTAACACAGATCACGTTCTTAAAACGGCGTTCTTCGCGAAAAAAATAAGGGAGCACATTGCCAATCTAAAGTGCGGCAAGGCGAAAGCCTTTGACCTTGCCGACTGCGATTCAAGCTTCGCAGGTTCCTATACCAGTGGCACTCACAACAGCTTCTACCTTGCCACACTTTCGATGTAGACGACGTTGTTGGCGCTAGCTGTCTGCTTCTTCTTCTTCTTCCTCTTAAAACATGGCACATACCCACATGGGGGGTCTACTTATCTGGCCTTCTTCTACTCTTCTTCTCTGGCTTCTCCGGTGGTGGCGCACAGGTGGCGCCACCAGCACGCGCGCCGTTACCATGATGACCTCGAATGTGACGTCACCCTCTCCCGTCGCAATATCGACATCCGCGCTATATAGACGCATTTGGTTGTTTTCTTTGTTGTTTCGCTATAATTGGCTATAATTAATTACCTATTCACTCTACAATCATCAAACCTGGCGTGAGTGTTACATTTTCTGCCCTCTATTTGATGCTAGCATTCGTTTTCTGCTATCATTGATTAGTTGCCTCGTTATTCGTGGAAGACAGCGTTACACCGGACGCGCGAGTATGAGCCATTAAAGGCTCTCGCCTTAAACGTGTGATGGAGCGCTATGAGTATTGACACACGGTGTTACGCAGCTGGCGCCCCCGTAATCGTGGAAATGTTCTCTCGATGCCTTCCCCGCGCTTCTTTGACGCGGTCTTCTTTCCGCCCTGCCGCCGCGAGTTTATGCTCTCATCTTTCGGCCGCTCACGGCAATACTGTGCAGGGCGCTGTCAAGTTCTTGGTGCCACGACTACAACTGGCCGTTGGTCACCTTCACCCTCCCTTCGCTGCCAGATATTTTAAACCCACGTACTTAAAGCAACGAAAAGATATTGTCTCCACCCTCTACGTGCACTATGAACTCACCCTCTTTTATCGCCGAATTTTCAGTTGTCAATCACTGCGATGCCGCTTAGTCCTCCTTGAAGCAGCAGTCTCAGCCTACGACGGGGCTAGAGTCTATGAACAACCTGTAAGATTATTTTTTTTCACTTGTTGCGTATCCTCGCAGACTTCGACTACAAAAGGCCACAAAATAATACGCAGCAAACATGCCATCAAAGTTCGTGACTTACAGAGTAGCAGGGCAAAAGAACAGTGAGCAAACGTGACGCCGTTCGTACCTCCATGTGCCACTTTGCTACTGACCTCTAAACATTGTACCGCAGTTAATCTTCTCGCTGATCAAACTTCGCCTCTAGAGACTATCGGTCGTCTTTTCTCCCGAAAGGACAAAGAATTTCATAAAGTGCACACACAGGCTACAATACGGTACCAGAACAATGACACTTCCTAAAAACCTACGCGAGCATCATGCGCACACAACTAAGATTGGCATATAACGGCAGTCAGAGGTCCACTATCTGAACGAAACGACGGCACGTCGTTGGAGAAATGATGAACTGGTTTTTTTGTTTCCCACGCTCACCAAATTTGCCCAGGGGAAGGCCAATCTCATAGCGCAAGGCGCAAAACAGCCGGTTCCTACAGTCGTGATAACAATCGTAAGAGCGATGGTCGCCCAATACATTACAACAGAATCTACCATTCTTGAGACCCTAAGCGCCTCAGCTCACCAATACAAAGTTAATTGCAAGTGTTGTCTGGAAGTCACGAGGATTCGAAGGCTATAGCCGCGATAACGACCTACTGGCTTTCATTCGCAAGATCGCCTGTGAGAAACATAGCCGCCTGCAGCCATCGAACCCTCATACTAAAGCAGTGGCACTCATGAATGCCGTCTGCGATGAGCGCCAGCATTGACTCCGCGCTGAGTCCTCGTGCACTACCACGCTGAATGAATATGCCATGACCCACGCCAAATTAATGGGTAGTAAAAGGTCCCGACGAGGCGCCAGACTCCTCGATGGCGTGCACCTATTCTACTACAATGGAGTCCTGCAGCTGCTTCCCATCCGCTCAATGAGAGACATCTTTGGTCTTACTCCGTCCCCGCGGCTGCATAGTGCCGATTAAAAGGGCGACTAAGGCTCGAACATGAGTATCAAAAAAAGTTTTTCTCTCTCTCCCGTTAACTTATCACAAATGCCCAGATAAGTTCGTTATGTTTCGGCCAGTTACATCCTTACCTACAGCCCATACAAACGGTTCGGCGCTGTCACAGCTTATTTATTGTCCTTGCCCCAGCCGTATGATAGAGTAAAATGATTAAAACGACTAAAATGCTGTACTATGGCGCGTTCGCAAAAAACAAAGCTTAATTATATTTCAAGAGCCGCGCCACCTCTTCAGTCGTTTCAGACTTCTTAGAAGCCCAAGGAACTCTTTTTCTCAAAGGTGGGGAAGTTTTGAATAAGGTGCAATGAAATACGAAGTCCACATAAACGGTATTCCTGGTGCAACCGATAACAAATAGGACAATATTATCGCACATGTCATTACACCTGTTATCCTGACGATGCTTAGAAATCAGAACGTGTCAAGGGCACCATATTCCGCTGAACATAAATGATCAAGCCTCAGTGGGGTGCATAGCCTTGACACGACTGCGAAGAGCTCGTCCTTCGAGTACCATGTACAGTGAACTCTCCTGCCTTCCGATCCTAGCGGTTACATTGATGCGCTTACGGGCATAGCCCATTTTCCTTAGGAGTTTGATTTGAAGCTATTTTCATTCGAATGTGCTCATGAACATAAGAACGTCCGTGTGTAGCCTCGCGCTTCTTGTGTAAATGAAGGAATCCGACCTACTTTTTTTTTTATGACGGTGGAAAGAGGTCACAGGTGTTGTGGGAAGGCTGCTCTATGCGGGAAAAGATAAAACGCCACTGATTGCCAGTATTTGAGCCAATCACACATTGTATGCACGGACGCATTGTACGCATCATCTATACGCATTGCATGCAAGACGAGAAAAAGGAAACAGTGATGCCAAAGATCGCGGATGTTGCTACACGATAAAACTTGATAAAGCATGAGTTCTAGCAGTCATCTCCCAGCGCTGTCGGGGAACTAATTAGTGGGAATGTTTATTTTCTAGGACAGCGAGAAAAGGAGGTCATATTGAGCGCTTGACAAGGCTTCTCGCCCAATTATTTATAATAAACCACATTCATTCATTCATTCATTCATTCATTCTGGAAGCGCTTTCTGCGAATATCATCTCCATCTGTGAATGTTCTCCCGTCTCGGTCATCATCTGGGACTCCCCGTTCCTGCACGTAGCAGTAAATCGTCTACAATTTTTCTTCAGTCTCATAATTAAAAAATTGTACAATTTTTACACTATAAACTGAAAAAGGACATATGAGATACGGCGCCTAAATTCCGCTTGAAAATTATATTCTAAATTTGTGAAAATTATTAACTTCATTTTAAATGAAGCTAATATCAACGCCGCGTGTGTCATCCGTAGTGAATAATTCCCGCAAGCGCAGACGGCGACCATGGCAATATCTCGCTAAAGACGGAATATCGGTGGCTGCACAGGCTCAGCGTATGCGGTGAACAGCGGTGACGGCGAAGGAGAAGCGGGCCTATAGCGGCCTTCGCACGCTTAAGGAACTTCGACATTGTCTCAACATTAGTAAAAGCTTACATACAGTGGCACGGAACATTGAAAACGGAAAGTACCATCGGCTTCTACACTCCCCTATTGCCTGAGCATTTCAGGATACTTGGCCCTGATCAATTGAATAAAATGTTAACTCCGTTGTGGCCTACGGCTTGATATATTTCCTCTATTACTTTATGTTATGAATGCTTCGCCCTGGTATCAGTAGTGCGCATTTAAATAGCATAAGAAATTTACTGAGGGTTCAGTGTCAGCCATTACAAACCACGAAAATTAGAACTTCACAGGACTGAAAAAAAGGAAAACAGAACAATGAGCCGCATATCAAGAGAGCTTTATTGTTTCGGAAATCTGTAACGCTGGTTGCTTCGTACGAGAAATGGCGTAGTGTGATCCTGGTGTCGAAAGAACCAATCCATTTGTCCTCCGTCCTAGGGAATCAAACCTCTCTCCACACACACAAACACACACGCAGCACGCACGCACGAGCACACACACGCTCATACGCAAAAACACGCCCACGCGAAAAAAAAAGAGCACCTTGCGTATACTTACAAAACGTAATGCCAAACGACTGCAGCATCACGATAGCGCGACAGAAACTGATAGCACGTCTGTGACGCGTACGCATTGAAGCAAAAAAGAAAATGCCTGAGGGAAGCACTAAACAAAGAAGCGTCCCGTCGTACAGACGCGAGTAAAAAATATTGGCACTAGTGACGTGCCAAAGGAGCGGCAGATAACAATGCTCGGCGCTGCGGTTAAAAAAACGACAACAAAAGTGCCAGCTGTGTTCGCAAAGCACGGCGCAACGCTTGCCGCATGGTACGATTTTCACTGCTCCGGTGACGTCACTGTGTTAATCTTTTTTACTCGTGACTGTACCTTCTTGACTGACCATCATAGTGACGAGTACGGCGACTTAACATTTCGGTTGGGTGCCAGCGCCACTGGAGCTACATTGGCCAGACTTCTCAGTCGACATCCAACACACATCACGAACCCATTCCCCCCCCCCCCCCCCCCCCCCCCTATATACGTGCACGTGAGCTCCGCCACCAGTCCGAATTATCCGGAGCGCGGCCCGATTCCTCAACATTGACGATTGTTTCACAGCGTACATACAATAGTGCGTATATTCGAAGGGGTCCGAATGATCGAGTTTGCGCAAAAAACAAAGCCAGGTTATCGAGGTTTTACTGTTCCAGAAATACATCAATGACACGTTGATAGTATGAGCTTATGTGGATTTTAATTCTGCTTAGATCCTGGAAAACACCGTAGAATAGGCCCATCGTAAATATAACCAGTACAGAAGCGCTAACTTGCAGCTACAATTTATGCAAAATGCTTGAAAAATAAGTAATGATTCAAAAATAATAATAAAAGCCGGTAAAGCACCCACAGTATAGCGCACGTCTTCAGAATGTGCAACACGTATACTGATGTCGAAAAGTGGACAGAAAACTGCAGTATGTCCTCCTGATAAGTTATACCTCTTCCTAATAACGCTCTCCTCCCTATTCTTGCCAGTTGCAGCCAGACAGTAAGCATTGCCAACACGAAAGCTAGGCATCTGAGCCCTGTTTGTTCTTTAAAAGAAAGCTACTTCAATGTCTATAGTTTATGTGCTTCTCTCAATGTTGCGGTCTCCCGTCCCAGTCGTAGTGACATATTTCTATGTAGGCGGAATTCCTAAACTTTCACTTTTCTCGGCGGCTTCGGTGTAGTGTCTTTCAGTACTAATCCGAATACCTGCACAAATCCGAAATCATAGAACGCTGCAAATTAATCCGAAACTCTGCATTATGGCCTGTGTTTCTTGAACGTAAAGCTTGGGGACGCTAAATCTAATCGTTTCTGTAATGAAATTTTCTATCATTAGCTTATAAACGACCTACCAGCTGTCACCAGCTTATGCTAGTGCCCACGCATTGTTCGGCACACGTGCATTAAGGGTAGACAGAATTCGTATTCGTACATACTGCGCGCATTCGTACCGACCTTGCCGTTGTGAGCAGGTCACTATTCTGTTCTTTTAAACTGGTGTACTTGTCTGTATTGTACAGCAGATGTTTGCTTTCAAAACGGATGCCGTTATCAAATGAGCTATTTTTGTTTCGCTGCTATTTTTTCCTGATACCTGTTCGATTTGTCTACAATGTTGCAGTTTAATTGATTTCTTATATGTTCCTGCTAATCTACTGCCCGCCACAATTCTTAAGAAATCGACGGTGTAAAAAACAATTAAATGAAGGTGTTGAGGCAGTTCATATCCTCAACAGACGATACCTTCCTAACGCAAATTGCACTGTGCCTGATGTTATATACTTAGCATAGTTCTCTTGATCTTTCATCGATATGACAAAACAATGTGTCCGAACTGTTAAATTGTGGTGACGCGGCATGTCAAACCTTAAATGACTTGAAGGCGTGTTTTCATCTTTCAAATGATGCTTTAGGCATTAAAGTACATAGATCAGTGCGTGGTGTTCGTCTACGACCACTAAATAATATATCACCTAATTTGTACTTTCATGCTGTTTGGGTTACATCGACCGAACGACGGCTGCGACGTGTAGTTGATGTTTAGGTCACGTGAGGGACAAAAAAAGCCAACTGAAAGTGCTGTTACATAGTTTAAAACGCTACAGCACTTAAACCAGTCTGCTTCAGTAGTTACAATTACAAAAAAAAAACGTATCGGCGGTTATATTGCTGTTTTTTGTGCCTCATGTGACATAAACATCAACTATTCGTCACAGCCATCGTTCGGATGTTGAAACCGGATTGAAAACAGCGTCCAGAAGAAATTCAATTTTAAATTATTTAGTGGTCTTAGGCGAATACCGCGGGGTGCTCCGTGTAAATAATTTCTAGCACGTCGTCTGAAAGAAGAAACACGCAAGCAAAATTTTGGTGTCTGTAGTCCTTTAAAGCGTTGTCCAACTCCATAGTGTTATGTAAAGTGTGACGTTAGTGGTTCCTATCACTCAGGATCCACTTCAAAGTCAAGGCTCCTACGTGACCTTGGACGTGTACTTAAAAACGTAGAAGAACGGGATGAAACCTTTGCTTTCGAAGAAGGCAACCAGACGGTTGCCTTCCCACCCACACGTGAATATCGAATGGCAACAAAAAAAAAAAGGCATCAGATTCTCCAACTCTCTTCTCCTTCCAGATTTACGCAGTTGTTAGTCTATCAGGTTAATCCTGTTTTAAAAACGTTTTAGCCTAGAACTAACGAGCGAACCGTAGCTTTAGACCAATAACTTCTCCTAGGTTGTTCAACAAAGTTCAACGCTAAAAAAATACAAAAAAAACTATGAAAGGACATTTGAAGCTTTATTTCTAACAACATCAACTATTTGATGCACAGGACGAGCTGCTGCTGAGTCCGTGCGGTTGTGTGCTTTCCAGCCTCCGTTCTGCAGCTTCCGTGTAGCTGGGTTTCGATGTATGCGATAGAAGCGAAACGCAAAAGGCGTCCGTGTGCTGTGCGGTGCCAGTGCAGGCCAAACATCCCCACGCGGCCGCAATTATTCCGGAACCCTCTCCTATGACTCCAACCTACTTTCTTTTCGTAACGACGCGGTTTATGTGTCCTCTGGAAAGTAAGGCAGTTACTGAAACTCTAGTTTCCTCCCATCCCTTACGGCGCGGTTCAGGTGTCCAAAGATATATGAGACAGATACTGCGCCATTTCCTTTCCCCCAAAAACCAATTATTATTATTATTATTATTATTATTATTATTATTATTATTATTAAAACCAATTTTCACGCGACGCACTACCGTCCGTGGGACGCGGGTCCCCGAATGGGTATACATAGCTGAGTCTTCGAGGCACCTCCCCGGGGTCAGCACGGCCGTTGCATGCAGGATGGCGCAGATACGCCGAAGTGACCCTGTTGTGCCGGAACGTTATCTCGCTTGGTCCATTAACTCCGTCTTCCAAGTCACTATACTTACCTTAGTTTAAGCACGTCTGAGAAATAATTTTAAGCCGGAGGTATTTCAAGAACATAGGCTGATGGCTGCCTTCAAACTTTTCGCATGGATCTTAATTGTGTGTGGTTAAATGGTGGCACCTGTAAGTACTTAATGCGTGGTTTAACGTCCTATCCGAAAACCAGCACCAGCGTTCCTTAGCATAATAGGGGAACTTTTGCTATTTTGAATTAAGCCAACGCCACGGTGGCTGGTTGTAAGGAATAGCAACCCTTTTGACAGTCCTTCTAATTCCCCAAAGTCGTAACCGAGCCTGGAAGCTGGGCGTCTAGCTGGAAAAGATATATGTGGCTGAAAGTGAGAACGGTCTCACTCTTCACGTTGCAGGCATACTTTGCCAGATATTGCTCCGCTGGTGTGCGCGCGGACACGTGCTGCTCTTCGCCACTTTCTGCCAGCTGGCTGGAATATTTGCAGCCCACTATGCCCCGACCTTTCCAATGTTGGCGGCAGCCTTCGGCATTACACACGGTAAGTGCGCCGCTGCGCGTGAAAGGACGCGCAGGTTGCGTGAACTGAAGCTCTTGTCACATTAGGCATACCCCTGACATAATTTTCTACCAGCAACAAGCGCAAAACTCTTCGCTTGTTGGAGCACGTGAACGACTACTAACCTAGCTGAAATCTGAAATCATTTAGCGTGAAACACGTTAACGTAAGCTAATAAAACATATGAAAACAAATTTATCTCCGTGCAACCGACGCACGTGTCGCGTGATGAAAAAAATGCAAAACTAAGCCGTGGGTATCTCGGCATAATTTTTTTATTAAAACATACTCCCGTTGATGAAAACTTTTACCTAGCAACATTTTCCCCGCTTGTCTTTTACCACACTTGCAGGCATCGGGTCCGGCTTGGTGTTTGTCTTGGCTGGCTCTTTCATCGAGAGGCACTTCACAACGAAACGTCGGCTTATTATGCATCTGAACATTGCCGCCTTTTGCGGCGCTGGCGTTGTTTTTCCAGGACTCCTGCTATACGTGGCTGGAAGATTTGGTCGCGACAAGGTTCTTCTCTTTTGCGCAGGGTTCCTCTTCAACGTTCCTCTCCTATCAATTTTTATGAGGTAAGAGACATTGTTTCTCAGCGGACTCGCGAACGTTCTTTCCAGTGTTTTATTTCAAACTCCCGAAGTCTCATTTAAACCAGCCCTTGATATGCATGGGGTTTCTTTAGTTCGTATAGGTATACGCACGAATTTTCTTCCACGCTTAAATAAAAAAATGCAAGATTCCGGCTCGTTCGAGCAATAGCGTAGTATTGCGCCGTTGTACGACATGCCTGATTTAGTAATATGCAAGGAATTATCCTGTTTACACGATGTCAGCGATTGTTGCCTCAGCGTGGAGGGGGAGTACTCTCGTTGTTACAACTAGTGCTGTTGGAGATATTATTATACAAACGCGAGGGTGGTTTGGCCGAAGAGCGCCATGAGAAATGTGTCTGGTCGGCCGGAGATGAGTCAAAGGTTCAAGTTCTCAATCGATTTCAGACCATACAGGCCAAAGACTAAGCCAGAGGAAAGCTGGTACCCAGTGGCAAACCGGGGTTATATACCCAGCAGCGCTGGTGATCAAATCACGTGCCTCCCACCTCATTAGTGTTACTGTAGACGAATTACCATAATAATAATAATCAATATAAAAGTTTCAGCGGTGATTGCGAGGTATGATGTAGTGTCACTCATGTATCTTTCGAGTCATCTTCCTTTCTTTCCTGCTATATATTTTAAAGCGCTCGAATAAAAGCGATCATTTGTTAGTCAGCGCGGGTCTTTGTCGCCTTCTTCCCGTCCTTGTTTTTTTCTGTGCGAAGTTTTCCCCCCTGTGTAATGCATCCTTAGTGAGCAAAATATCCTGAAGGTAGGACTTTTGGGGCTGCCCCCTCCGTTGTTTAGGACTTTCACGAATGCTACGAGACCCAACTGCACGTCGTTAGGAGCAAGCCTGCTGGGTTCTGAACTTTTTACAAAGGATGTAGTACATTCCTTTATGTGAAGCGGACGGACAGAAGACAGAACGAGCGCTAGTGCTAGTAGGAACGATCGAGCCCAGCAACAAGTACTGAGCCCTTTTATAAGCCCATTTGAGTGCATTTTGGGAAGCATAGCGAATATTCGAATTTTTTTTAGCCGCTATGTTGGTTCAGTGTTCGGCCTCTGACCCGAAAGACGCGGGTTCGCTCCAGGCCGTGGTAATCGCATTTCGATGGAGGCGAAATGCTAGAGGCATGTGTACTGTGCAGTGTCAGTGCACGTTAAAGAACCACGGGTGATCGAAGTTATTTTTATGTTGATGTTGATGTTTATTCATTAAAAATTAGTTACATGGTAAAAAAACCTGTTCGTCCAAGCATTGATGCTTTTTTGCTGAACAGGGCAGCACGGCAAAGTGGCAAAAAAAGATATACTACACATTTCAAATGAACACATAACTATATTCCCCTTATCATATCCGAGAATTGCTAAAAAAAACAACCAACCAAAGAAGAAGAAAAACACACAGTCAACTTTAGTACAGATCATGAATATTTTGACAGGTGGCATATAAGAATGCCAAGTTTTTTTTTCACCTTATCTCCTACCTACAGAATGCTGATTAGTTCAGAATAAGACGCACAGTCAAAACACACTCACAGGTTTAAATAATTAGGCTCTGAACCCATTTCTGAACTAGACTCGTTGCCTTACATACAGACACTGTTGCAACATCAACAGGTATTTGATTAAAATAGAATGGAATGTAATATCCACTGGTTCTTTTCCCATAGTATGAAGACAGTCTCGGCAAAACAAAATCTTTTCATTACACAAAAGTCGCGTTGCTTAGCGTTTTTAATTTTGAAAGAATTAGAGAAGTTTTTATTTAAAACAATCGATACAAGAAACATATGTAAAGTAAAAACGCCGGTTTTTCATTATTCCTGTTTAAGTTTTACTTAGATCACTAGTATCATATGGCACTTTCCGAGCAATTCTTTTCAGTATCCTATTAAGGACATTAAGTCTAGATCTAGATGCCCAACCGTACATTGTTACACCATACCGCAATACTGCCTCACCAAGCGTTTTAAAAATCATCAAACGTAGTTGTAAATTGCACACCGATCTGACCCTGTATAAAACTGCACCCACTGCTCTCAGCTTTTTCGCTACATATTTAATGTGGTGAGTCCCGGACTATGTCTCATCAATATGCATTCCTAGTTATGTAAAACTACTGCAAACACAATTGGCACAGTTATCTTTGTGCATATAAAGTTGTCCTGAAAATTCAACTTTCTTATGTGGCTGCGAAATTAAATAAACGGGGTCTGAGGCATATTAACGAAAGCACATCTCCTGTCAAACAACGCCAAAATTTGGTACTCATCATTTTGCATCAATGAAAGATTGTCATTGTAATTGGATCCAGAAAAAAGGAGCGCAGTATCATCAGCATAAAGGAAAATCCTAGAATGTAATGGCAGTAAGGACAAATAATTTATATAAACATTACAAAGGAAATGACCCAAAATTGACCCTTGGGGCACCCCAAACTAGAGCGGCAGTGGAGGGCTATTCACATTTTTTGTTTCTGACAACCTTACACCTTTTGTGAACTTAATAAGAGCAAGTGATACGGTCCACGACAACCCATAGCCAACATTTTGTAAAAGAATATTTGGTGATGTATAGTATCAAACGCCTTTTTCAGATCTTGAAAAATGCCCAAAACAACCTAATTAGCATCAATCTCCTATTTACAAAGTCAGAGAAATTTTCTAGCAATGTAATAGTACTGTGGGTACTACGAAAGCCATGCTGCACATCACTCAGGAGGTACTACTTTTCGCAAAAGGAAGAAATTTGTTTGAGTAACATTTTTCTCAAGGATACATTCCACTGAAGGCAAAATAGCAATGGGTCTGTAATTTTCGCACTTCTGCTTATTTCCACCTTTGTATATTGGTCTGGCCACTGACACTTCCATTTTCGCAGGGATTTTTCCAGACTTAACTATATTTGATAGTGTATAAGAAAGCACCGGTTTAAGCTTATAAAGTTCATAATAATAATATTAATAATAATAATAATAATAATAATAATAATAATAATAATAATAATAATAATAATAATAATAATAATAATAATAATAATAATAATAATAATAATAATAATATAATAATAATAATAATAATAATAATAATAATAATAATAATAATAATAATAATAATAATAATAATAATAATAATAAATCTTTTATTGCACATAACGTGTACAGGGCAATGAAACGGGCCTGTCAAAGCCTCTAGTGGCTTGAGGGATTGGCCCGGCAAAGTCGGCAGACGGACGTGCAATATAAACATAAAATATGAACATAATGTCAACACTATACTAACACGAAATGAATAGTGACCAAGGTGCTAAAGGTTAGGAAAAGTGACAGAACAAATAATGAAAATAAACTGCAAAAAACGTAAGTTAAGAAAACAGTAGTTTGACAATTCGTGACTGATCATGAACATTTTTCAGACATATGGAAACCGTGTTACAATGAGTGAACCATGATTTTTTGCACTTTTTTTGATGTTGCTCAAAACACTTCCTCTGGCAAGACATTAAAAAATTTGGGGAACATAAACACAACGCCTGGCTTCCCCATACCTTGTTGAGGAGCGCGGCACCTTAAAACGAATGGAACTACGCAGGCGTCAGAAAGCTGTATTTCGTGTTTTGAAATTGCTGTCCCAGAAATGTCGTACCACTACAGTCTGTAGAAAGAGTTTTCGAAAGCATAGAAGATCAAGGGATGTGAAAATATTATCAGACACAGAGAAGGGGGCGTTATAGGCTATGTTTCTTAGTATGTTTCATAATAAAGTGTCAACTCTGTTTTGCCATCTGGTGGAGCAAAAAGCAAAAACAGTAATCCCATATCGGAGAATGCTGTACACCAGAGCATGCGCAATATTTTTTTTATGTGAAAAGGAACAATGGATTTTATATGGAAAAACAACAGGCCTCGCTCCGAAGCTTATCACAGATATGTGATAGCTGGCTGTGCCAAGACATATCACTGTCGAAGAAGAGTCCCAAGTATTTTACCGAATTAACATAGACGACCGGCACGCACCGACAGGGAAAACAGCCGTAAACATGTAGAAAAACGGGCGCATCCATAGCTGTTAGTTTTAACGGGGATCTGAAGCAAACGAGTTTTGCTTTAATCGGGTTAACCTTCAAGCAGTTATTAGTGAACCAAGTCATTGTTTTTTGTATATTTTTCTAGAGATTAGTAATAACCATGTTGTAAGAAAAGTGCTTGGAGAGCAAAACAGTGTCGTCGGCGTATTGAAATACTAGACCTTTAGAAATAACCTGAGATAAGTCATTAACGAACAAATTGAACAGAAGAGGTGATAATAAGCAGCCCTGTGTAACCCCGGCCTTCAATGAAAGTTGACTACTTACATTTGTCGTCCCGTCTAAACAACAACTTGTGAACGACCGGAAAGGTAATTCTTGAGCACATCGTAAAATGGACCTCTGAAGCCTATGGAGTATAGTTTTTCAAATAAAATACCGTGATGAACTGTTTCAAAAGCTTTATAAATGTCTAAAAATAAAGCAACAGTAAACATATTTGAATCGAAAGCTGAAAAAAGTTCATCGGAGAACTCTTCCAGAAGAGCTACAGTACCACGACCGGGAACAAACCCAAACTGGCGGGTTGACAGATTAGAAAATTTTTCAACAATGGATGACATGGATCTCAAAAGAAATTTCTCAGTTATGTGGGAAAGTATAGGCAAGATCGAGATCGGTCGACAGTTTTTCATGTCGTCTTTTTGTCCTCCTTTAAATAGCGGTTTAACTAAAGCAGTTTTAAGGTCAACCGGGAAAAGTGCAGTGCGCAAAAAACCATTCAGCATGAAAATCTGAACATCAGACAATGCCTCGAAATTTCTTTGGAACAAATTTGCTGAGAAGCCGTCAATACCAGGAGGTTTATTTCGCTTGAAGCTAAAGATTATATCACGCAGTTCTTGTTTTGTAATGCTGGCTAGAAAAGCGGACGCAGAGTTTGATTCTTTCAAAGTGTATTGGTATGTCTGACTGGAAGATGCTTTCTCTGAGGCAAGTGCGAAAAATCGATTAAAACTATCTGCGACTTCGATGCAATCTCCCGGAAAGAAGGAAAGCGGGGACGTATTTGCAGAATTTATGCCCCGAAGGTGGTTTATCAGTGACCTCGTTTTAGCGGCATTCCTTCACGACTGGCGAAATTCTTGAAAAAAGTACTGGCGCTTCGTGGACCTTAGCAGAGCGACCACCCTATTTCTTGCGGCTTTATACTCCAGCCGTAAGGCTTGATTTTTTGGTACCCGTTTACACCCTCTCCAAAGTATGTCTCTGTATGAAATGGCAAGCATTACGTCAGGGGTCAACCAGTTATATTCTCTTCGGCGCTTTTTTATTAAGACGCGTTTAGAATTGTTCTCAAACTTCCTTATTTGGTCGCAGAAGATACTATAGACCTTCTCCGGTGAATTAAACTCAGTTATTGCTAACCAGTTAAAATTGCTTATTAAGCTATCTAAGACTCTATGGTCAGCTATTGTAATATAGGTGAGGTTATTTGGAACAGCGTTTCGTGAAGCATTTGATAAAGTAAACGATGGAGACGAACGACAAGCAACCAAATAGTGATCCGCGAAGCGCTGTAATATAACACAGGAGGCAAACGAGTAGTTAGGAGCACATAAGACAATGTGGTCTATACATGAACTAGTTTGATGACCGTTAACCATTTGTTCACGAGTAGGAACTGTGGTTGTATTTATTAAACCACATGAGGACAGGACAGACAAGTAATTGGAAATGGTGCCCATTGTAGGGCACAATGTATTTATGTTTAAGTTGCCCACTAAACATATTTCTTCCGCAGAATTCCAGAGGTGCAATATTTCTTCGAGTTCTAGCATAAATAGGGTGATACTAGCGCATGGCGGCCGATATACAGCCAACAAACCTAACACCGGGCGCCTGAAGTTATCTTCAACGCTAAATATTCCGCATGCGCGAAGTTCACGTCCATTGATGAAACATCAAATTTATCACTTACAAAGATGGCGATTCCACCACCTTGACGATGATGCCTTGTCACAAAACGACTTTGATATCCTGGCACTGAAAATGTACGCAAGCAAGCATCTGAAGTATTGATTTCTGTCAGCACGAATACATCGACGAATCCTATTCCTGACGTAGCGACGAGCTTGAATTCTTCCCAGTATTTGAGAAGGCTCCCGATATTTGTATGTAAAATAGTGAAATCATTATTATCGCTCACACCAAAAGTGTCCTTGAACGACTGGAAGTGTGGTAACTGGTAGCACGTGTTAGCCATGATAGCTACACAATGTTGTCCAAGTCTGCATGTCTGATTATTCGAAGAAGAGACGATCCTTTACTCTTTTTCACAAAACTCTTGCCACGCTTCACCCAGGCAACCTTGTACTCCATTTGCTTTGCTCTAGTCCTAGCACGCCAGAATAGGTCACGTTTTAGTCTTGTCAAGTTTTCGTTCAAAAATATCTTTTCAAGAGAACTAGCTTCCCCAGAGTTGTAGAAGCTTTCCTCAGGCATTGAACAGATTGTTTCTGGCAGCAGTTGAAGTGAAGCGCATAAAGACCCTCGCAATAGAGTCACGTTTTCCCGGCAGACGATGAATCGCCTCAACCTCCGACAGGGAAAAATTCTGGAGGCGTAATTTTTCAGCACAAAGCACTTCCTTCAGAATTTCATTCTCTTTTTCTGGGAGACCATGGATTTCAAAGTCCACGTTGCGGCTGTATTGCTCGCTCTCATTCATGTCAACCTGCAGGTGCTCTAGCTGTTCGGCTTGTGCCTGAACTGTTGCTCGGAGGCGCGGTGATCTCCGCATCTCTAGATGTTGCTTGTTCCTTGGCGGTCTTCATTTCATCAAGAATAGAATTATATTGTTTTGCCATAAAAGTCACCGAGTCCTCGAGCTCATGAACTGACCGGGTTAAGCTGACAACTTCGGCGTTTAAGAAGGGCAATGAATCAACCTTTTGTTAAGCTCAGGTAGACATTCCGAACTCTTTTTTATCTCGAGCAAAGCAAAAGCAAAAGCAAAGTTGAATCCTCGCCTGCACCTTCATCAGCCTCGAAAGCATCTACCTGAGAGGCGGAATCACCAGCGCGTTTTTTGCTGCCCTGCATGTTTTACACACCCACACGTCCCTTTTTGCTGGGCCTATTGCATTAAAGGCACTAGGTGCAATTCCGGAACATGTCTGACCTAAGTGGTACGATAGCGTACAATTCGCACAGGTCATGAACTTGCTATCATCGTTAACTACTTCGTGGCAAGCAATACATTCAGTAGTATCATTAGGCATTGCAACTTGTATAGAGCATACACTGAGGGCAGTCGGCAGGAAATTCAAATTAAGAATGCAGGCAACGAAAAAGACTCGCAACCTGTTGAAATACAAAGTGTCAGCGTTGGGCAACGTAATCGCCGCCGACTGCAGAGGATCCCGCGATGTCCGTTGGCTTAAGTAGTTTTACGATGAAACCAGGTTTTCAGATGAAGTTGGTGATTGCCGCTAGAAGCGGCAGGACGGTTAGCTTCGACGAAGGTGATAGTGGCATCCGGGGTGTCAGGGGAACCGCATCCAGGGCGCCACCTGTTGAAATACAAAGTGTCAGCGTTGGGAAATGTAATCGCCGCTGACAGCCAATAATAGTAATAATAATATTATTAGTATAGGGTTCATAATAGGAGGCCTGACACAAGAAAAACTCATAATGAAACTCCTCAGATCTTCATCTGCGTCTATTATATATGCCGAGTGCAGATTCTGGGTTGATTCAGAAATAAACTCAGCTCCTAGAGCGCTACCTTCTCTTAAATTATTGGTAAAAGAAGCTAATGAGTCGATACAGTCTTTTCTTACATTCTGTATCTCTTTACCCGGAAAATTTGTAATTTTAGTCTCATCAATGTTGTTTTTCTTCTTCCTCCCACCAAATGAATTTACAATATTCCACGATTTACGAGGATCTACGATTTACGAGGAGCTTTACACTTAGGCTATCCTCGCTATCCGGCTTCACTGAGGACGTTAAGCCCGATTAACTAATTCAGATGAAACCTTACTGTTTGGATTAATGTGACAAACATCACGCGCAATTTCACTGAACCACACATTATAGACGGCTTTGCATTTAATGTTACAGGCTCCATGATAGTGAGCCCCGAATAGCTCCGGCAGTGCGACTGGAGAAGGTGCTGATAAGCGATTATTAATACATGCATTTTCTTTCATTTCTGATAGTTTTTCATCATTACGGCTGCTGTGACGTCAGTGCATGCTATGTATACAGACGACTGAATTTGCACCTTCAGGAAAGCCAATTTCTTTTGCACGGGATAAATAAAGCATTCGAGAGTGGGAAATGAAGTTCCGAAACATGGAGAATTGCACAATAAATAAGCGATGTTTTATTGGTATAGATGCAATATGTTTGATGCTGATCTTTGGCAAAATCGCGCACCCAAACTCATTCTCGTTATGTTTCGGTTTGCTCAGTAGTGTTTGTTCCAACGACTTTTGCGAGCCCTTTCTTTCCAGCACGATCAACAGGCTTGGAACAAAAACTTAAGCATTTGTTCACACACTGCTTTCAGGCCGTTTGAGACCAGTGAAGACGGTCGCGGCGACTCCGGTGGAAAGAGTGGCCGTGAACCCTTCAGCGCTGAAGAAAAGTATAGCTCGCTGGTGAATCATTCGGTGTCCGGAAGTACGGAGTCGATACTGAGGAAACCACTGTTCTACATCACTGCGTTGACACATATATTCTTCTTCTATGTCTTCAACCTGATCGCAACCGTAGCCATTGATGCCGCCCTCCGGAAGAACATTCCCATCACCTTGGCTGTGATTGTCGTCCCGGCCGCTTCCGTGTTCGACTGCATAGGCCGGATAGTTCTGCCGATGGTGAGCGACGCCGGCTACGTAACCCAGCCCGTGCTCATCGTGGTCGACTACGCAGTGGTCGCGATGGGACTGCTCATCCTCTCCCTGGTGCGGGATTACCCCAGGATGTTCCTGGCGGGCGTCGGCATGGGTGCGTTCAATGGCCACGCCACCGCCGTACACAGCTCCATGATGGCGGACGCCGTCGGTTCGAGCAAGCTGGCGGAGAGCAACAACTTCGTCACCTGCATCGCGTCGCTTGCATTTCTCACGAAACCTTTCGTCATTGGTAATGTAGTGAATTTCGTTGTTAATGTTGGTTTGTTTTTACCAAGTCGTAGGACTGTGTTTTCTTCAAAGAAAAAGAGCAGAGAAACACGCATGTCTTTCTCAACGCATGCGAAATTTTATGAGCAATAGGTGCTTGCAAAAAGCTGTTCCAAATCTAAATCGTTAGTTTTTTATCACTTTTTGCATAGCCTTGCGGTAAAGCATGTAATAATTCAAGTATGCTTATAAATCGCTTTCAAACTCGTAGCCGCACTCCCGTCCAGTTCGAAGTAACTTTCATACTATTAGCGACGCATTCAACAATTCTTGTTCTTTTTCTTTTTTAATTGTTTTTATGATCACAATCGCCATAAGCCATTTTATCTTGCAATCACAAATAATGTTTTGTTTCGTAAAGGTGCCCTTCTCGTGACATGACAGGGTAATTTTCGCAGAAGAGGAAAACCCTTCGCAGAGTTTCCTAGCATGGCTATCCGCTGTTCTTTTCGCAATAAACGCCAGATAAATATTCCTGAGTCTAAAAATTAACCTGAAGAAATCGAAAGTAATGTTCGACTTTCTCGGACTCCAACTACAGTTTATCACAGGCAGTAAAAGTGGTAAGCGAATGTGTCTACTTTGGGAAGGTGATGACCACAGATCGTGGCCACTGGATTGAAGTATCTAGGAGAATGAGAATTGGATGGAGTGCATTTGGCAGGCACCCTTAGATAATGAATATCAGTTTGCAAATATCCCTCAAGATGGAAGTGTATAACCGCTATGTTTTACCGATACTAACCTATGGGGCAGTAGCGTGGAGACTAACGAAAAAGAGTTGAGCTGAAATTGAGAACAGCGTAGCGAACTGGGCGAAGGAAGATGGTAAGTGTAACGTTGAGAGAAAGGAAGACAGCAGAGCGGTCCAGAGAACAAAGGGAAAGTAACGATATCATAGCAGAAATGAAGAACAACAATTGGGAGTGAGCGAAGCATGTATTGCGGAGGCAAGATAACCGATGGCCACTTAAACTAACGGAATGGATCCCAACTCTGGAATGTGTTTGTTTTTGTACTTTTTGTGGCACCCTTTGGCTAGTTTAAATTGGCTCAGTGCCAACTCGCCCAGTTGTCAGCCTTGCTGATAGATTCCGAGGAAAGACAAGCGCAGCAGGGGACGTCATGGAGTCAGGTTGGCGGATGAAATTTGGAAATTTGCGTGGCTAACAAGGTCGCAGGTGACACTGGACAGAGACAAATTAGACGGATATGAGAGAGGCCTTTTCCCTACTGCAGACGTAGTCAGGCTGATGACAACGACGATGTAACCGAGCATAACGTTCTCGGTGTGTATTTTTCTACCCATCATAAATAGAACGCTCATATAGTATACATATCTAGAAAACTAAACCTTTGTCCATAAAGTTTCGAGACTGATTTATATTTTCTACAAATAATTGCCCCAAACAAAAGTTGGTGTGTATGTGTAGCGCCAACTTTTCGGGCTAACCGGAGCTATTTATGTTAATTGCTGTGGCAGCCGCTAGATGGCAATACATGCAGAAACTACGTCATGAAAAATAGGGCACTGTGGAATTACAATAGGTATGAAGTGGTAAGAGGGATCTGGAATGGAGTGACGGTCCCTAGCCTGACTTTCTGTAACGCGGTCCTGTGCATGCGACCAGATATTCGAGCAAGGTTAGAAATTAAACAACGTGGCGTAGGGAGGCTAGCCTTGGGGGCACATGACAATACACCAAATCAGGGGGTACAAGGTGATATGGGATGGGCGTCGTTCGAGAGCAGAGAAGCTTGCAGAAAGATAACATTTGTGGAGCGACTGAGGAAAATGTGGGAAAATCAGTCGGCTGGAAAAGTTTTCAGATACCTGTATATAAGGAATGTTGACACGAAATGAAGAAAGCGGAGTAGAAACTTGACAAGCAAGTATCTGGACAGCAGTAGGGGGTAAACCAGCAGTTATTATTTATTTATTTATTTTATAATACTGCCACTCTCAGCCGAGAGCCTTGCAGCAGGGCATGAACAATGATTTCTTGTACGCGTACAAGTATACGTGTGAATGACACAAATCACGGAGAAACGCCATAATTAATCAAAATACAAGCGACAAGGTAATACAAACATACAATAGAAAACAACGTTAAGAAAAAGTTAAAAGAAACGGAGAGCTTTGTGGAAAACAGCGATGCTGAACAAATCAGCACTGGGAACATACAGGATTTTTAAGCAGGAAATTGCCAAAGAAAATATCAATGATAATTCTAGGGGAAGCTCTTTATTGTTTGAGGCCAGGACGGGAGTTTTGCGGACTAAGACATATAGAGTCAGGTACACTGAGATAGACACGTTGTGCGTTGCGTGCGGAGAGGAGGAGGAAACGGCTGAACACTTGATATTTTTCTGTAAAGGGCTTCACCCTACAGTGGAAAGCAGCGGTGCTGATTTATCCAAGGCATTGGGGTTTAAGGACAGTGAAGGGAAAGTAGATTTTAAGCGGGTAGAAGTAACCAAGCGAAGGTTATCTGATTGGTGGCTAAAATCAAGAGAAGAGTAAAATTTCATGTCATGGCTAGGTGGCTTGAGCCACCACCCTATTTAAAGGGTTCAGCCGTATCCATCCATCCATCCATCCATCCATCCATCCATCCATCCATCCATCCATCCATCCATCCATCCATCCATCCATCCATCCATCCATCCATCCATCCATCCGTCCGTCCCTCCGTCCGTCCGTCTGTCCGTCCGTCCCTCCGTCCGTCCGTCCGTCCGTCCGTCCGTCCATCCATTCATCCATCCATCCATCCATCCATCCATCCATCCATCCATCCATCCATCCATCCATCCATCCATCCATCCATCCATCCATCCATCCATCCATCCATCCATCCATCCATCCATCCACGTTGTCACTAGTCGTCTGCGCATTCTACTGTGAGCGAATGTGGAGAGATGGGCGTCCACCTCGAACAGCGTGTAAACAAAATTCTGTGTGAAGCTTGGCAACACAACCGCACAGACGTATGAGCTCCTTTGGGATGCTTAAAGCAATGAGACATTATCGCGGGCGCGAGTTTTAGAGTGCTACGAGAGGTTCGTTTTGGGGAGAACGTCGGTGGAAAACGACACAAGGCAGGGGCGCCCTTTAACCTTACAAACTGAAAACAACGCGGCTCGCATCAGAGAAATCGCGCAGCAAGACCGCATCATTACAGTCCGCATGCTATCTGATGCTCTTGGCATTAGTAAGACAACATGCCTCCTAATTTTGTGTGAGAACTTAGGGAAACAAAAGCTGAATTGCAGACTTATGCCGCACTCCCTCACACAGGACCAGGACACGCGGGCATCAGTGAGCGATGAATTGCTCTCCGAGGCAGAGAAGTATGCTGCATTTGTCGACAGCATCATTGCTGAAGACGAAACATGGTGTTTTCAATACGATCCTCAAAAAAATAGGCAGAACGCCGAATGGCGGTCCACAAGATCTCAGGCGTCGAGAAAGGTGCGGCGACAGAAGACCAAAACAAAGACGATGCTGATAGTTTTTTTTCATGCCTGAGGTGTCATTCACCACGAGTTTGTGCTACAAGGGCAGACAGTGAATCAGGAGTTTTCTATCTAACTTTCTGCATGTAGACGTCAGTGTGTAAAAGTGGGGAACAGTTTCAGTTATTTTGCTTGTATTTATTCTGGAGTCCCCCAGGGCTCTATATTAAGCCCCATGCTCTTTAACATTTATGCGAACAATCTGTCCGATGTAATAGATGAACATGCGTATCAATACGCCGATGACACGGTACTTGCATCTTGTTCAACTAATTACTATGATGCACTAAGCTCATTACACAATAATGTAACCAGAGCCATGGACTAATTTGCGACTAACCTAATCAGCATTAACCCTACTAAAACGGGACTTGTGTGCTTCCATAGTTCAATGAAAAAAATTCTACCAATGAAACCATTATTCTTATACACATCTGATTGTAATATATGCGCTTGTCAACCTGTTTATTATTCATCTTCGGTTAAATATCTTGGGTTGTTTTTTGACAGTGATCTTTTATGGAATTCTCTTTTGTCCCACCTCTGTAAAAAATGCGCGCGGTTTCTTGTATGTTGTACAATATCCGATGCTCAATGCCAATTTCTGTACGAAAAACAATTGTTCATGACCTAGGTTACAGTATTATGTGTTATAGTTTGCCTGTGCATGGTCACTCCACCATTAGATGGAGATGAAGCGTTAATTAAATTTTACGTTCTTTGCTGTTGTCAATGGTATATGATTTATGCCCTAAGAAAGACACAGATGTGTTTAAGCTTTTGAATACGCCCTCCTTTACGCCTCTTATGGGCGAAACTGTTACAATTAACCACTTTTGGAAGAATTATTTTGAAACACTGTACACACCAACCCGTGGCCTAAGATCAAAGGATCCTTTCATAATCCCCAAGATTTCTACAAAATATGGTAAACGAACGCGACAATATTAAGTGCCCGCAATATTTAACAAATTGCTAGCGCCTGTTTTAAAAGCGAAAACTAAGCAAGAGATAAAATGACTGTTAAGGAGCATTTAAGTTTTATTTTATTTTTCCAGTCATCTTTACACTTTTTCTCTTTCACTGCTATCTTCAGTAACAACTTTCTGCATTTTCTTGTTTTCTGATTGTCAGGCACTGCCAGTCAAGCCCTCTGAGTCTTTGGCGGGCCTATTACGTGTATTGATTTCTTGATTGTGCAGAATAAATATTGTATTGTATTGTATTGTATATCCGCCTGCTCCAACACATGCGTGATGCACTGCGACGCCATCGTCCTGTCTTATGGACATCTGGACAATGGAGCCTTCTACACGATAACGCAAGGCCGCACACTGCTCTCAGCGTGACAAAATTTCTCGTCAAGTACAGCATTACTGTACTCCTATCCGCCATACTCGCCTGACCCCTCCCCATGCGATTTTTTCCTGTTTTTTTCGTGTGAAGAAAGCCCTAAATGTTCGCTGGATGGGGAGCGTGGGGGCCATTCAAGACGCCTCGACAAAGGAGCTGACAGCCCTGTCAAAAGAAGCGTTTTCTTTTTCTAAGACCGCCAGAAGCGTTGGAAGCTGTGTATAGACTGCAAGAGACACTATTTGGAAGGGGTGCTGCACAAATGATTTCAATGTTAAACGCATTTTCTAAAAGGACTCAGTCTCGGAACTTTACGGACAAAGTTGTATCGGCTGTTACCACCGTAGTCTCAGCTGCCGCATATTTCATCCCGCAAGCGCTAAACTACAAATATATTGAGCTCTATTTATTTGTCACATTGACTACTGTACACTGGTTTGTGGGACAACTAAAAGCAATATGAAGAAGCTTCTCGTTATGAAGAGGAAAATTATTGGCCTCATCGTAAACATTGAACCAACATCGAGTCTTAATCCCAGAATAGCATACTTCAATATGATCCGTGTAGTAATATCTATGAATTTCGTTTGCTGCAAATAACATACTTCTCTTTCACAGGTATGAGCAATTTCTTGACACAACTTGCTTCCCCCTTGAATATCGTACTCCAACAGTTAACACTCGTTGTACTGACACTTGGTCCTTACCACAGTTTAGAACTGTTTACAAGCTGCAATCCTAGGCTCAAAATCTGCCATTTTTTTCTCAGAAAATATAAAGATACTGCTGGATTTAGTCCAAAACGACTAGGAAACATACTTTGTGCAAATGTAATTCATATTTCCTCATATGCCGTTGTTAAAAAAAACTGTGCTATCGCTGTACTCAATTTTTTTTTGCATTTAGTTCACTATTGATAAACATTTTTTCGCTTATTTCTAGTGTGTCGCTCTGATGGATGCGCTGTAGAATTGCTTTTCTTTTTATTTATTGATGACGACTTCTGTATTGTGCATAAATTGTTATTTCGTTTTGTCTGCTGCTGCCATGTAGTGGTTTCCTGGGCCTTCGCCAAGCTATTCGTACAGCTTTTAGCCCATGTCACCATCCAGATACTTGCTGGAAAATAAAATATGATCTGATCTTAATTTGATTTGATGTTAAACTTTGGTAACACTGCGCAATATATTTGATATAGCCCACTCAACAACTTTCTTACGTTCTGAGCGACTGATTTCTGCTACTATTCTGTTTTTCAGGTTATTTCAAAGATGCGCACGACAGCTACAGCACACTTTACTATGCGACGAGTGGTGTCATTCTGTTCAACGCACTTTTGTGGCTTGCGGTGATTGTGACACTCGCACGTATCAAAAGGAAAACGTGGACGGCAAGCGACAAACTCGTAGAAGACAGGGATGCTCCGTCGCTGGTAACTTACCGCTCTGTCGACCTGACGTCACTAATGGCGTAAGATATAAAACACCGGGCTTCTAAGCATTTCAACTGGTATTTTTTTAAGTGCAAGCCCTATATAGTGCAGGCAGTTCTTTGTTAAGTAATAAACGACTCATGACATAGAAATTCCGCTTTAAAAGGCAAAACTTGGCAAATGGTGTGAACTTGCCTTCCAGTCTCACTCCACTGGCCATTGCATGGGAAGTGTCTTCGTTTTTGCACGCGACTTTGTGGTTACGACGAAGACAAGTGGACGCAACGAGAACGACAAGTGTGAAGTGCCATCAGCTCTGGTGCACTATGCTTGTCGTGCACCTTTGTTTCATACCAGCGCTCTGACCTCTGGCCTGCTTGGCGATTTCTTTGTGTTTCATACTGTACAAACAGAATTTGCTGAAAGGAAATTTTATCATACTTATTATTCGAGCATTTCATATATTTATTGGCCTTTTTACATTTGCGGGCACAGAGCAGTGAAAGAGGGAAACAATGAAAACAAAGACAGAAAAAACAAAACAGCGATGAAATTTTGACGTTTTTCGAAAGCGCTAAAATAACACTCAAAGAAGGAGCAGATAGGGAGGAGCTTCTTTGTTCGTGTTGTTTAGCGCTTTCGAAAAATGTCAAACGTGCACAGGCTAGCCCGATCCGCCACTCTTCTGAGCGATGAAAGCGATGGAAACGATGACAGACAGAATGTGCGATAGAAACAGTCAGCAGTCATAAAGTGTTAGAGCCCCAGTGAGCACAGCTGTGTATACCAGTTCAGAGATGGCTATTGGTTCGGTTCTTTCAGACGTCAGGCAGGTATGCCATGGCCGCGGTCAGTAAGCCGCGTAGCTCCGGCGGGTCAGATCCTTACCTGATTAAATATATCTGGACCACATCATGTCATGGCGTTACACGTACACATCACTTGCTCAGTGGGGATTAGTTTGAGCTGTGATACGTTGAACACATGGCTTTGGCGAATTGGATCTGGCATGCAGTGGGCAATGCCGGCATGTTCAGATCGCGCTGTATTCTGCAGATTGTAACTAACTTATGCTAGTCCAAGCTCTGTTGATCGTCAGCAGAGGCGCAAAAAATATACTGACGGAAATCTCGCCTGAATAGTTTAGTTGTTTTATGGGGCTTTAAGGGGCTCTGAAACAACTTCCAAGGAGAGCACACCAACTTGCTCAATCACTACATTGTGTTGTCATGAACACGTAAGCCAAATAATACACCTCTCCACGGAACAGAGGAAAAACAATCACGCGCGAAAGTTGGCGAGCCCTTTTCGGTGAAATTTTCATGCTCGCACCCACCTCCGTCGCACGCTACTGCGTATACCGGTTCAGAGATGACTATTGGTTAGGTTCTTTCAGACGTCAGTCAGGTATACTATGGCCGCGGTCAGTAAGCTGCGTAGCTCCGGCGCGTCAGGGAGCTCCGCCCCCGGTGGTGGGCCGACGCAGGAGAGCCGACCTTTCAGCTTGCACAAAGTGACGAGAGGGGATCGAACAGGCATGAAGACGCTGAACTTCAGATGTCGACTACAGATAACTCAGCTTTAAGAAAGCGCGTTTAAAAATTCTTGCTGGAGGATGTTCATGAAGCGGCGTCTTTTACCATCCCGTGAAATCCAGGGTTCGACGGAAACCCGTCGGGTCGGGTATGTTCATGGCGGAAAATCTTCAAGCGGCGACCAATCGTTAAAAAGATGACGTTTGGGCCCCGGCTTATGGGGGCCTTGTTCACAAAAGATTGCGAACAAGGCCGCCGTAAGCCGGGGCCGAAACGTCATCTTTTTAACGATTGGTCGGCGCTTGAAGATTTTCTGCCCTTTATCATCCCATGCATACCGAAAATTCGAACTTATTTTCAGAGCCCCTTAACGTGCCAATACGACTCAGGCTGAAAGGAACGCTGTAGTAGATCGTTCCGGATAATTGCGGACACCAGGGGTTCTTTAACAAGCACTGACATTACAGAGTACAAGGGCCTCTAGCATGTTGCCTCCAACGAGATGGGACCACAAAGCATGTTGCCGGGCTAGTTGGTTAAGCATCTTGAGATTTGGAAAAACACCTTGGCGCAAAAGAATTCACTTACAAAAAGGAGGCGAGAAATGACACCTCTCCGTTGTCTCCTCGTCTCTTTTGTATAGATGCGACCGCCGCGGCCTGGATTGAGCCCGTGTATTAATGGTCAGCAGCCGAGCACCGTAAACACTGAGCCACCTTGTCGGCTCGAAATCTCGACTGAGAAAATAAAATACTGCATGCTACGTAAGTAGCCAGTGTATCTGGTAAAGGTGTCCCATTGATGGTTTTGTGGTTAATGGGGTTTAACCTCCTAAAGCGACTCAGTTTATGCAGGACGCCGTAATAGAGGGCTCCGGTAAATTCGACTACCTGGGGTTCTTTAATTTGTACTGACATCGCGCAGTACACTGGCCTCTAGAATTTCACCTCCAAAAAATTCGACTGCCGCGGACGGGACCGAACCCGCGTCTCCGGGACAGCAATCGGGAGCCATAACCACTCAGGCACTGCGGCGGAACCCGCTGATTGGCTGTGCATGGGGTGACCATCTTCTCAAATTCAAGGCAGGGTTTGGAGACTGGAATTTTTACGACAGGGCTGTATTGCAATCATAGAAGGCGCTTGGTCGCCAACCACGCCTGACATCTTATGGTTGGCCTACAGGAGGTGGTATTCCACGGTGCCATTCTGTTCCTGTCCCATTTATAATTAGCCTCCCCCATTTGGGTGCTAAAACGACGACAATAAAGATAAAGCTGTAACCTGAACGCTGTAAACGAAGTTCTGTCTGTAAAACATTTATCCAACATATATGGTACTCTTGTGTGCGTGAAGTTAATGTAATGATGTGCAACTGATGAACTTATTACAGATTAATGCTGCTGAAAAAAAGTGCTTCAGTTTTAGCGTGGTTCCGTGATGAACTAACCACGCGCACAGCCTGGAAACATTCCTTATTGTGTAAATAGTTTGTGTATATTACTTCTCCCCTTATCCTCTCTTCCTGTCGCCTCACCTCTTTTATTTCACTTCTTCATTCTACCTGCTATTTTTTTATTTCCGCTGCCCCAGCTCAGGTGCTTCAGTATCGATGGCAGATGCCGGGGCCAGCAAAAATCTTTTTCTTCCTTTTTATTATTATTTTAATAAAAAACCACTTACCTTACCTTTTAGCGTAGTTAGACCGAGTATACGTGCGAAAACAAGGAATGGAAAGCACTCCTTGCTTGAAAGATGCGAGCGAAAGGGACCTTGAAGGTGCCAAGGTCACCCTCACGGTCCTCCTCCCATTGGCTGCAGGTTGCACGACGCTACTGCGAAATAACCTGAGCTTACCGGAGTTACTCCGAGGCTACGCAGAAGATTTTCGGTTGCAACTTATCGAAAGGCAATTCGATATATTGCCCTCCTCCTTTACTTCTAGGTACGTAACAAGGTCTTAATGAAACGCAAGACGTATATTGACATAACGTTGGAAAATCGCTTCTCATGCATGGCAATAATTATAAGGGCTTTAGTGCAGCCTGTTACAGTTGCTGGTGCCAACGTTGCCATCCTGATACAGAGGTAAATGCGAATGATTAACCAGGCCTTCGAAATTAACAATGTATTCATGAAAACGGAGTTCAGCTTTACAGGATATAGAAAACTAAACGAAGAAATGTCAATTCTCATAAAAGAGGGAGGGGGGGGGATGATGTCCAAGTTCACTGGTTGTTACCTTTACAATGTTGTCAGGGTGGAACCAGCGGAACACAGACGCAGGACAAGAAAAGGAGGTACACACACCACACCGCTGGACTTGCAACTGATTTATTTCGAAGAAAACCACCACATTTAAAGGATTCCCTGCGCAAGCGCACACTCTGGATGAAGGGAACAACTGTATTAAGATAAAAGAAAGTTATATTCTTTATCCGTGATAAAAACCGAGAGATCGCTGACACACTTTTCCTTGTTTTTCCTCTCAAGAAAAGTTGCCCACATGTCATGCAGCAAAGTCTGGCCGAGCAGGTCGCGCGGTTGTCAGATTCTGGGTTTCCCTCGTCGGTTTTGCTTGCAGTGGCTGAATCACTGGGGAATAAGATGAAGAAACTGTCGGCTAAGTCTGCTAGTCCATCGCAAGAGAACAGGAAGAAGATTGAAGTGCTTCCTTACTGCCACAAGACATCGCATGGTCTAAAAAAAGTGGCACAAAAATTCGGTGTCACTGCGGTTTTTTCTGCCCCCCGGAAACTATCTGGTTTGTGCGCCCGTATGTCTGGTGGTCCGCAGAAAAAGGGAACCTGTAAAACCAAGCACCAGACGAGGTTCACTTCGTGTGAAGTAGGGGTGGTATATTGCATCCCATTGTCCTGTGGGAAAACCTACATCGGGCAAACCGGAGGGCGCATCAATGAACGTCTGAGGCAGCACCGAACAACGTTCAATTCAGGCACTGGCAGCAATTTAGCCTTGCATGTTAAGGTATGCGAGGGATGTTCTCCTTTGCTTCACCGCACGAGCATTATCGGTCGGGGGAGAACAAGACAAGAGCGTGAAATTCTTGAAGCGTTTCTAATCAGGAAAAACAAGGAAAAGTGTGTCAGCGATCCCTCGGTTTTTATCACGGATAAAGAATATAACTTTCTTTTATCTTAATACAGTTGTTCCCTTCATCCAGAGTGTGCGCTTGCGCAGGGAATCCTTTAAATGTGGTGGTTTTCTTCGAAATAGATCAGTTGCAAGTCCAGCGGTGTGGTGTGTGTACCTCCTTTTCTTGTCCTGCGTCTGTGTTCCGCTGGTTCCACCCTGACAACATTATGAACCAACTAGCCCAGCAATTTACGCTCCTTACCTTTACAAAAGCAATCTAAAGGGCACTAGATATCAAAAACAGCAGTGCCAATGTGTTGAAAGCTCAGTTCAAAAATGGCAAAAAAGAACGGAAATGTTTTCGTATTAGGGAGGAAGGAAAACAAGAGATGGAGGAATAAGACTTCATTTTCTCCTGTGTTTCAGCACTACATATTTTGTGGCACACTACGATTTATCGAAGTCTGTCCTCTTCGCAGCATCTTAATTACAGGCACGTACACTTGCTTAGTTTCTTAAAAAAAAAACTCCCTAAGCACGACCTCATAATCGGAGCTGGCGTACTGTGTAGCCATCCTCCGGTATCGCCATTTGTCGAAATTACCAGCATTTGCTTATGTCCAAGTATGCTGTAGACTTAAGCTCCTGAACAAACAACAAGTTTAAATTGAAAAGATATTGACTTGAGAGCTATAATTAGAAATAGTTTTAATAAAAGATTTCTAAGCTGGAGTCTTGAATCACAAGGGGTGTAAATTGATAGCGGAAAGTAGGTAGCGGTTTCTACGGCAGATCAGCATTTAATTTTTATGACAACATACCTTGGTTAAATACAATTACAGTGTGCCTAGTGTAAAAGCTCTGAAAGCGCGCGCTTATGGCTAGAATCGTGACGCTCGTCCACAACTGGTCTTGTTGTACTGTTGAAAGAATAAAAATATACAGGGCGTTTTAGGGAAGACTTTATTGTTCAAAATTTGGATTTTGAGGTAAAAATATGGCTTTCGTTGCATGGTAATTACAGGGCGGACGGACAAAGCAAACCGGTGATTCATCTTAACTAGTAAGCTGGCTAATTTTGAATAGTTAAATTCTTAACTATCAGAGTTAGGCGCCTGGTTGCATTTCGAGATTTGTAGCCTATCGTTAGTAACACCCATACCAGTTATTAAAATTTCTAAAACGCTATTAAACTTGGCGTTGTGGCCCGACAAAATTTGGTTATGGGTCATTCCTCGCCAAACGTCCCTGGCGTTGCGCTGGGCCATCTCCAATTTCTTCAAAAAAATTCATGGAAACTTATCGTAATGTGCGTAATGGAAGGCAGAAATATTTTTGCGGAAAAAATTTTATTCTCTAGGTGAGGGCAGTTTGAATACTTAGAAAAGTCGAGAAACCACGCACTGCTCATTAATTATTAACGAGTTCAAATTTTTATAAAACACCTCAAAAACCTTTTCATTGACATTTGCACAGAATCCGTCTTTCGACACAATACGGAGCATGCAGCTTAACACAGCATAAATATTTTTATGAAATCGAAAATGTATGAAAATGTGTCATTTTTTGTTTTAAATGTCAACTTGCTCTCAGAAATTCACAAATAACCGTTTTTTCCCCCTAGATGTCTAGTACGTATAATAAATGTTACAGGTGATGAAACTGCGTACACAGACGTAAAAAAATACAAAAGTTTGCAAGAAGTGCGCTTTGAGCCAAAAACACTCCTTAATGATCCAAACACTCTTTAAGTGGTCCAAGTAAAAATACAAGCGAAAGCGAGTTACGTAGAAAGATTCATGGCCTTCCATTTCTGAAATTTTTATCGAGGTGATTTTTGTTTAAAGCAAGAAAAGAATTTTTGAAGTTGAGTTTTCGGGCCGCAACTTTGGTCGTCTATTAACGCCTCTTCACCGCATAACACGATACTGCCGACACTGTAGCCACGCGAAATCTATAGTTCTTGTTCTTAAGTGAGGTTTGCACTGCAGGCAAGCATGGGAACGTTCAGTAGTCGAACAGGTATTCGTGAGAAGGCTTTCTTAACATTGCTAAGGCAGCACATGCCCAAGTGAGCCAGTTGTTCGGTGTGGTTCTGTCGCAGTCAGTCATTCTTGCCGGCGCCATGACAGACGTAATCAGCAGCGTAAGAACTTGTGAGATGCCGATCTGGAAATGACCTGAACGATCCGGTGTTGAAACAATTCGCGACGCAGCAGCACCACGTGGTACGTGACCCTTGTTGCCGTCAGAGGCTCATGCCCGGTTGTTTCTGATGTGATATGTTTGTTCGGTTAATTGGTTTGATCATAGACGATCTTGATGTTCATTCAATGCACGATAATTTGCCATCAATAATTACGGAGTGCGCACTAGAAGTAGGTGGTAGGACAGTTCTAAAGGATACCGGGAAGCTATCTCAGGTGACGAAAGATCTGATTAATAAGCGCCAAAGCATGAGGGCGTCTAACCCTACAGATAGAATAGAACTAACAGAGCTATCAAAGTTAATAAATAAACGCAAAGTAGCCGACATAAGGAAGTTTATTATGGAGAGAATCGAGCATGCTCTAAAGAACGGAGGTAGCCTAAAAGCAGTGAAGAGGAAACTAGGCATAGGTAAAAACCAGATGTATGCATTAAGAGACAAGCAGGGCAATGTCATTAGCAATATGGATAAGATAGTTAACGTAGCCGAAGAGTTCTACACAGACCTGTACAGTAGCCAATGTAATCAGAGCATTAATGAGAAAGACAGCAGTGCACAGCAATGCGTCATCCCGCCAGTAACGAAAGATAAAGTAAAGAAAGCCTTAGAAGCAATGAAAAGGGGAAAAGCAGCTGGGGAGGATCAGGTAACAGCAGATCTGTTGAAGGATGGAGGGGACATCGTGCTAGAAAAACTAGCCACCCTGTATACGCAATGCCTTATGACCTCGACTGTACCAGAAGCTTGGAAGAATGCAAACATTATCTTAATTCATAAGAAGGGAGACGCCAAGGACTTGAAAAATTACAGGCCGATCAGCTTACTATCCGTTGCTTACAATGTATTTACAAAGGTAATCGCTAATAGAGTCAGGGCAACGTTAGACTTTAATCAACCAAATGATCAGGCAGGCTTTCGTAAAGGATATTCCACAATAGATAATATTCACACTATCAATCAGGTGATAGAGAAGTGCGCAGAATATAACCAACCTCTATATATAGCTTTCATTGATTACGAGAAAGCATTCGACTCAATGGAAACCTCAGCAGTCATGCAGGCATTGCGTAATCAGGGGGTAGAAGAGCCTTATGTCAAAATACTGGAAGATATATATAGCAACTGTACAGCTACTATAGTCCTCCATAAAGTCAGCCATAAAATTCCAATAAGGAAATGTGTCAGGCAAGGAGACAGGATCTCCCCAGTGCTGTTCACCGCATGTTTACAGGAGGTATTTCGAGGCCTGAATTGGGAACAGTTGGGAATAAGAATAAATGGAGAATACCTAAATAATCTGCGATTTGCTGATGACATTGCCTTGCTGAGTCACTCAGGAGGTGAACTGCAAATCATGATCAATGAGTTAGGCAGAGCAGATCGATGGGTCTAAAAATTAACATGCTGAAAACCAAGGTAATGTTCAACAGCCTAGCAAGGGAACAACAGTTCACAACTGGCAGCGAGAGCCTAGAAGTTGTGACGGAATACGTCTACTTAGGGCAGGTAGTGACAGCTGATCCGGATCATGAGAGGGAGATAATTAGAAGGATAAGAATGGGGTGGAGCGCATATGGCAAATTCTCGCAGATCATGAGTGGCAGTTTACCAATTTCCCTCAAGAGGAAAGTGTACAACAGCTTAATCTTACCGGTACTCACCTACGGGGCAGAAACGTGGAGGCTAACGAAAAGCGTTCAGCTTAAGTTAAGGACAACGCAGCGAGCCATGGAAAGAAAAATTATAGGTGTAACGTTAAGAGATCGGAAGCGGGCAGAGTGGGTGAGGGAACAAACACGGGTTAATGACATCCTAGTAGAAATCAAGAGAAAGAAATGGGCTTGGGCAGGGCACGTAATGCGAAGGCAAGATAACCGCTGGTCCTTAAGAGTAACGGAGTGGATTCCAAGAGAAAGTAAGCGCAGCAGGGGGCGGCAGAAGGTGAGGTGGGCGGATGAGATTAAGAAGTTTGCAGGCAAAGGGTGGATGCAGCTGGCAAAGGATAGGGTTAATTGGAGAGACATGGGAGAGGCCTTTGCCCTGCAGTGGGTGTAGTAAGGCTGATGATGATGATTATGATTATGATGATGATGATGATGATGATGATGTTTGTTCGATTTGATTTATTCAGTGCAAGTTCGGCATTATTACTTTGGCGACAACTGTAGGCGAGCCACTATGGTGGCGAAGCACTTTACTCATGCGGGCGACGCACCTATGCACGAGCGGGCCGCGTTCACGGCCAGAGCGTCTCGCGTTACTCGCCGCAGCGGTGTGCACTTCGCACCATGACATGCATGCGCTCCGAGGCGCGCCCTCTCCGCTATTTTTTCGGATATAATTAGAGCAGTTGTGATACGCCTGCCATGCCAGCTGGTCATCCCTCCTCGTGGTCTATGCGAGACAGCGCGTTGAATACTCGTTTTCTCTTGGCTGCCCCACACCAAACCGAGTCAGTTCGAACTTCGAAAGTGAAGACGGTCTCGTTTATTGCATACCATCCGCCGAATGTCACGCGATATCTTCTTTAGCTCCAGCCCTAAAAATGCACGACAGCGAACGATGTAAAGCTGAAGTTGTTATATGGCCATAATTGTCGTGCCATGCCAGGTCCTCTTGTCCTGTGTTGAAGAGGTGTTGAAAGACGACGAAACTTGCGGCGCGAGAACTCGAGTTCAAAATTCTTCTCTGTTTCTAAACAAACATTACCGCGATAAAAATTTCAGAAATGAAAGGCACTAATATGTTGTACGCAACTCGATATTGTTTGTGTTTTTACTTGTACCACCTCACGGTGAAATTAAAGACTGTTTTTGGCTCAAAAGGCACTTTTTGCAACTTCAGCATTTCTTTTTATTTCGATCTACGCAGCTTCATCACTTGTAACATTCGTTATAGGTACTAGATATCAAGAGAAAGAAAACGGCTATTTCAAAACTTCCGAGAGCAAGTTGATATTTAAAACAAAAAACGACAAATATGGTATATTTTTATACCTTTCTTCTATTTTTTAATTGTTTCTTACGGATAACGCTTCATGGTGCAAATTATATAGACAACTAAAATCTGTCAAAATATCAATGAAAAAATTGTGCAGTGTTTTCTAAAAATTTGAATTTTTCATTAATTATTGAGCAGTGCCTGGTTTCTCGCCTCTTCGAAATATTGAAACTATATATTCAAATATTCAAACGTCCTGGTCCAGGGCTCGAACCCGGGACTACCACTTCACCGGAGCAGCAGCTCTTCCAACTGAGCTAACCTTATTACAAATCTACTCCACGTAAGGGATTCGCCTAGAACATTCCACCAACACTGTTCAACTTTGAGTTGTTGAACTATTCGCTCTCGCCCTACCATAAGCTTGCAGTCCCTGTTAGCTCAGCCGGTAGAGCGACTGCCCGCTGAAGCGGTGGTCCCGGGTTCGAACCCCGGACAAGGTCGAATTTGTTTCTAACTACGAAGTTTCTGAGAAATATGGCTGCGCTTGGGTGGATGCCAATGAGTAATACTCCCATATTACAGATCTTACACAGAAGCGCAGCGATGGCGTAGAGGTGGAGGGTCCGCCTCGCGGGGCTCGAATTCCGGTGCCACGCTATTCTCCACCAAGTTTGAAAGAAAAAACTCCGCGTGTTGATGGAATTGCACAACCAGGCCTGGAGTGTGCGGCCTGATCTCGGTGACCAGAACCGACCACGCACTCCCTCACCAGAACAGGATCTGGCCACCCTGGCGTAGTACTTGGCTACAACCTTCTCGAATGCGATTGTGTAGTTGCACGGATTTGAGACTTCAACAGATTTGTTGCCTAATATATTGGCATGTTCTTCTAATGAAGTTAGCGCACCTGGTGTCTGAAACGACGAAAACGTGTAAGTCACCAGTGAACTTACGAACCGCTTCCCACAGTTTATTTGTGTGGTATTGAACTGTTGCTACAGGACACATATTTTTCCCACGAAGATTTCTTTGCATCTCTTAGAAAGTACTTCATTCTGGCGTTAGCCGTCTTAAAGATAGCTAATTTTTCCGCTATGGGATGCGTACGGAGAACGCCCCCAACTATTTTGTGCTCTTTTTTTGGAAACATGCAATCTGGTCTCCACCATATTTTATGCCTTGTCTGTGCGAGTCTTCTGGTTTGTGGATTAGCTACTGTTGCGACTGATATTATGCACGTGGTGAACTCTCGCTGATTTTGTCTATGCAAAGTTTTGCTGAAAATTCCTTCTGTAATGTGGCACTCTAAAAAGCCACGAATCAAGCAAAGTGTAGTTTCCAACGCCGCGGCCTCTTGGGAATGGTGGGTGTAGAGGCTGTGAACTTAAAAGCTGTGGTAAATTATCAGTTCCCCGGAAGTCGTCTCAAACATACCAATTAAAATCATTGATAACAGATCGTGACGTAAAAATTAAGTCCAAGCAGCTCATACTTTCCGAGCTGCAACAGCAGTACATCGGCTCTACTGTATTCATTAAAAATACATTATTTGAGAGTATAAAATCTGTTACCTGTCCTCTGGTGGTGGTGGTGGTGAAACTTTATTACGATCGGATACACAGAGGCGACTAGGAGCCGCCCCCCGGTCAAAAACACCGGCCGCTAGTCGCCTCATTGACAGTACAACAAAACATCTGTGTAGTCTGACACTTGCCAATCTGCGGAAAGGATGCCCCAATCCCTGTAAGTAAGCTACGCTCAGCTTTCACACCATTGAAGCATATTCCTTGCCAGAAGAAGTGAGTGAGGTACTTGACGTAGGACCGAAGTTCGCCCTAGAGACACCTGCTTCACGGGCTGAGCTTCTGTCCCTCGTGCACCGGGTCTCAAGATCCGCGCCAGATGTAGACAAAAGCAGATGCATCGCTGAAGGTGTAGACCTAATTTGGCTACAAGCCTGAAAGCCGACAGTTGCCTTTGGCAAGTGTCGTTTCCTGCTTTAAAGGACGGTCATTGTCCCTCTTAACTGCAGATCAAGAGGGTGGGTTTACTGTGCTTCCCACAGGTGTGATGATGTCAAAGGCATCAGATGATCTTGACATCCTCTTTGAAATGACAGACCGCACGGTGCTAAGGAGAATAAAAAGCAAAAGCCAAGAAACTGCGAAAAGGACAGAAGTTGGATGGCCTGGTTCGCGCGATTGAGAAAATAAAAAAATTTGAACTTAATGTTTTCTTTACCATCAAGACTCAGAAGCCAGAGCAACCACTTCGCGCCAGAATTTCAGAAAATGGCTCTTGGCAAAAATATGTAGGAGTTTACCTGCAGCAACAGCTTAACAGGCTGCCCATCGACGTCCCATTGAAAGTACAGGGGTCGAATGAAGTCATGGGTTTTTTCAAGACGTCGGGAAAAGGGCTTCCGACTTGTTTGATTGATGTTAAAAACCTTTACTATTCAATCCCTCTGTACGAATTGCTTTGTTGAGTAGAAGAGAGCATCGAGTTCTATGAAACCGTTGGCTTTCAAAATTCTTAAAACATATCGGTTGGCAGCTTCTTTGAACTACTCACCGTGTATTTGCACTCGACGATAGCGCAGTGGCAAGAAAACTTGTATATACAAAAAAGCGGGATCTGCATCGGCTCTTGCATCGCCCCGGTTCTCAGCGAATTGTTTCTAGCACGGAACGAGAGAAGCCTGTCCTCTCTTCTGTCAGGTTTCCTTGGTGTCAAGAAGATATTTCGTTTTGTCGACGATTGCATATATATATTCGAGCCCAGAACCGGAACAGATGTGCAGTCTTTGGTCATGCAGGTCGTAGGGACCTTCAAGCAATCCATCAAGCCACGGCAAGTAACCCATGAGGTTCCCGTAGAACGCTCCTTCCGGTTTCTAGACCTCCGGCTGGTGTTATAAAAGAGCCACACATGCTGGAAGTGTGAACCGCGGAGCTGCAAGTAGATGCTTCCATTCCGGTCGGCTCATTCTCAACTGACGAAGAGAGCAATCGCTAACCTGCGCCTGAAGAACGCTATATACAAGTGCGCCCACAGCATGCAAGAAAGTTTTCTGATGCAGGTGGCTCGCCTTCATGCCCCTGGGTACCCTCCGCCTACAATTGTGTCTGTGGTTGAACGAATTTGAAGGAAGAAAAGGAAGAGGCTTCTGTCAGCAATCCTGATGACACCAGCTGGAGCGAATGCAGGAAGGTAGTCATCATCTCTTATATTCACAACGTGGCCCACCGACTCAAGAAGATTGGACGCCGTAGCGAAGTGAACGTCGTCTTCTCGGCCCCTATACGGTTACAGAAGCTGGTAGCGCGTGTGAACAGGGAGAATGAGGAACTTAGGAGGTGTACCATAGCGCATCAGGAGCCGTCAGTTGCATGTGTTGAAGGCGTGGTGTACTCAATTCGTCTTTCGTGCGAAAAAGTTTACATCGGTCAGACAGGAAGGTGTTTGAACGAGCGGTTGAAAGAAAACAATTTTAGAATCCCCAAAACGGGCACCGGAAATCAGGGGCTGCATCGTCGTCGATGCAAAGAAGACGATGATACCGGCATTGAAAGGGCGGGCGAACCAGAACTTACAAGCTTTTCTGTGGTGTGTAGGCACTCTGACCAGATAGTGCGGGAGAAAGTAGAGGCTGCTGGGGTAGCCATACTGCAAGATTCCTGTATTCGTGCGCCCTGGATTGCCCTGACAAAAGCTGAATTGCAATTTTTTGAAGAGTTAAAGCCTGTATACCTCATATCTCTTGTTTTTTGGTTTTTATGGTTTTAGCATATAAGTAACTGTTCCTGTCAATAAACTTCAGTTGGAAGTAAGCGCTCGTGTATCTGCTCTCGTCTTTGTGTTTGTCTCTTTTAATTTGTGCTATATATTTTAAGGTATCCAATTGGCAGGTGCGGCGTCTTCATCCAGCTGTAGGAGCTTGATCTGTTTCAGGGATCATCTGGTCTCTGATCTCTGATGTCTGTACCTTCGCTTTCCGAAAAAGAGAAGTACGCGTTAAAATTCCCAACTATAGCATACGGAACTGACAATTGTTAAGTTAAATCCTCTAGATCACGTTTTCTAACCGTGAGGTGTGTATAAAGAGCATATTGTGATTGTTTTTTGGCTATCATCATTTAGTACTACAGCCTCAGTTTTTTTAGCGGTGTTTCTCTGGCACTGACTTGCTTTGCATAATGATTGCGACGCCACCTGACAACCTGACAGTCTGTTAGCCTGCTCTCGATCTGGTTTTGCCTTTCGAGGATGTTTATGTGATGTGGCGAAAGGTTTGTTTCTCGAAGGCACACAGCTGTGGATGTCATTGTGTTGAGCAAATTTGTATGACTGCTACGCCGACTAGGAGCCTTTAGCTTGCTGTCGATCTTCTCAGAAAGTTTTGTAGCTTTTGAGGACGTTTATGTCCTGTGGCCGTATAATTGTTTCTGGAAGGCACAGAGCTGCGGATGTCATTGTTTTGTGCAGATCTATAATTCCCTTGTTATTATTCAGTAAATCTTTACAGTTCCAGCGTACCAAATAAGCCACCTTTACGAGTTTCGGAGATTAGGTGAAGTACTTATTTTATGTGCATTTATTCGAGGTTTTTCCTTCTTTTCAAAAAGGGTTCCGTCGTCCCTGCAAAACAGCCGTACTTGGAGTGGTGTCCATCCCAGGCCCGTGGAAAAGCCATGGGTGTACTATAAGGGCATGGCTGGCTGGCTCTGGCTGGCTGGCTCTGGCTGGCTCTGGCTGGCTTGCTCTGGCTGGCTGGCTCTGGCTGGCTGGCTGACTGGCTGGCTCTGTCTGTCTGGCTGGCTGGCTGGCTGGTTGGTTGGCTGGTTGGGTTTATTTGACGTTATTTTATGTAAAATTTTATGTTGTATCCTTGCTAGAAAATGTTTATTTGTCAGGGTGTACTGTGAGCTGTAGTGTGTATTGTGTGTTTTTTTCTTGCGTATAAGCATTGCCGCTGTACCGCTGAAAAGTGCATGGGGGCCTGCGGCTCTGTCAAGCTGTCGTTTGTGACAGCTTTTACTGCCGGTCTCCACTGTCGATCGTGTGCCCTACGACACAAATAAAGACATTGTTATTTTTCTTGTTATTATTATTATTGTCCTGTCTCCGGCGGTCGGAGCCCGTTGCGTTTGGTGGGACGTATAACATGGGCGAATGAGTGAGGCCTGTGCGTGCATTCGTTCACAAAATGGCTGAGCAATGCGCCTTTCCTCCTTAACCTAATGAGCCTGTACAATCAAAGTCTAAAACACGTTAACGATTGTTCCAAATTCGCGCAGTACAGTTTTCTTGCCAAAGCTTGAATATTTGCGCAAATGCAGCTTGTGAGAGCCGATCTGGAAATGACCAGAACGATCCGGTGTTGAAACCATCCGCGGCGCATCAGCACCACGTGGTACCTACCCTTCTGGCCGTCAGAGGCTCAAGCCCGGCCGTTTCCGATGTGATGTCTTGCTTGTATTTGTTTTAATCAGTGTTATTTCTGCATTAATACTCCAGCTACAACAGTATACGAGCCACTATGCTGGCGAAAAACCTTCACGCGAGCGACGCACCTACGCGCGAGCAGGCCGCGTTCACGGCCAGCGCGTCTCGCGTTACTCGCCGCAGGGGTGTGCACTTCGCTCCTTCACGTGCGCTCTGAGGGGCGCACACTTCGCGATTTTAATCGGATATAAATAAAGCACTTTTGATACGCCTGCTATGCCAGCTGGTCATCCCTCCTCGTGGTCCATGCGAGACAGCACGCTGAGTACCCTTATTTTTCTTCTCTTGGCTGCCCCGCACCAAAGCGAGTCAGTTCGAACTTCGAAAGTGAAGACGATCTCGTTTATTGCATACCATCCGCCGAATGTCACGCAATATCTTTTTTAGCTCCAGCCCTAAAAATGCACGACAGCGAACGATGTAAAACTGAAGTTGTTATATGGCCATAAGTGTTGTGCCATGCCAGGTCCCCTTGTTCTGCGTTGAAGAGGCGTTGAAAGACGACGAAACGTGCGGCGCGAGAACTCGAGTTCAAAATTCTTTTCTGGCTGTAAACAAAAATTAACTCGATAGAAATTTCAGAAATGAAAGCCAATAAAACGTTCTACGTAACCCGTTATTGTTTGTATTTTTACTTTGAGCACCTCAGAGTGAAATCAACGAGTGTTTCAGGCTCAAAACGCGCTTTTTTCAACATTAGTGTTTTTGTTTACTTTGGTGTACACAGTTTCATCACCTGTAACACTTAGTATAGGTACTAGACACCTAGGGGAACAAAACGGCTATTTCCGAATTTCCGAGAGTACGTTGAAATTTGAAACAAGAAACGACAAAAATATGGTACAATTTCATACCTATTTTTTGTTTTTAAAAATAATTATGCGGTGTAAGCATGCATCTTTCGAATTATATCGATGGACAGAATCTGTTTAAATGTCAATAAAAAAATTTTTGAAGCGTTTTTTAAATATTTGAACTTGTTTTAAATTGTTGAGCAGTGCCTGGTTTCCCGCCTTTTCTAAATATTAAAACTGCCCTCACCTCGGGAATGACATTTTTCGGCAAAAAGGTTTCAGGATAGCATTACGCAAATAACGATGTTTCCATGAATTTTTTTGAACACATTGGAAATGGCCGAGCACAACGTCTGGGACGTTTGGCGTGGAATGACCCTTATTTCTACTAGTTACATGCACTGTAAAGGTTGCTTTGCCTTCATGCTCTTCGAATGCGGACGTATTTTGGCGCGACGCAGAAAAAAAATTGTTGGGAGCCACAGCGCCGACGATAATTGCGTTTCTACGGAGTCGGAGATATCGTGTAACGTGAAATGATCATCAAAGGGAAACTAAATTTCAGAACGTATAATTTTATGCCCTCATATGCGAAATATTTTGCAGTGTATTTATGCTGCAATAAGGGAAATGTAAAGGCCTATGTTTAGCACCGTCTCATGATAATTCTGCTTCTTAGCTTATTGGCAACATCAGGGTATTTAGCTCTATAAGGAAGCCTAGACATTACTGTACGGATTTTCCTTTTGTGTAACAATGGTTCCTCACTCCTATTGTTATGCACATGTGCACGCTTGCAAAATTAGCGAAGCGTGATCACATTTTAGGGAAACACACCGGCAATTTATGTAGCTTTAATATAACAATGAGAGAAAATTTTGTCTCATCCCTTGAGAGTCTTGCCTGGGCAAGCGAAGTAGCTGGTCTTTGCTGGCTTGCCGCTATATCGATTCCATGAGACGGGACTTGTTCCGCAATGCATTACGCCTTTCATTGCGAGCTTTCTGCCTTTCTTTGTCATCTTCGCGTTAGACAATGTTTACACTATAAACTTAATATTTTGTTGAAACGGTAGATGCATAGCGGTTTCTTGGTGAACAGGTTGTCGTAAGCGGTGACGAAACAAGAGTACATTTGTATGTATCGCGCTTGGAAATAGTGAGAAAGCGGCAGAGATTCAAAGGTCACCAGGCTAGATGCGCCCACCTGATTTCACACCGCTTAGTGCCTTGAGTGCCTGCGAATGTTTTTTTTTATTTTTTCACTTCCGCTGCCACGGGGAGTCATTCTCGTCCCGCGCATTCATTCTGCCGCAATGTGTGACACTCAAAACCGAGCAGCACGCTCTGAGAAGTCGATGAAAGTATGAACACTCAGCACGTTGGTCTGTAATTGGCTTGAAGACTCTTGAAGCAACAAGAGCAGACCAATAACAGTGAACTCAAATGAAACGATGAAGATGGCAAATATTGGCGTCAAGAATCCAGTCCAGAGGCATAGCCGAACTTCATTGAAAAGGCCTTGTTGCTCTTTTCACACTTATCTTCCAGGCCACTTCACTTTGCGTCGTGTGGAGACAAAACACCTTCCTCCAGGGGCACTCGTATAGAAGCACACTGCACACGCCTGCGACTTTTTTGGAGAAGTGTGCGCACAAAACGAAGCACAGAAACTGTTATCTTTCTCTGAAAGATTCGCAGGTAACGATGGTAGCTGTCAAGAGGCCCTGACGCAGCACTTGCGACTTGTTCAGGCGTTGTCGCTGACAAATGGTGAAACCTGTATCTCTGCAAGTAGTAATGCAGTCCTCCGAATCAGTAGAGAACAGTCATGGTGCTGGAAGCCCGAGACCTGCGCGTCTCCAAGTACTTTCCGTCGCCGACGTAGACGAGCCGCGGGTAGCATAACTTGCCGGCAACCACTTCCGTTTTGCCTCCCGACGAAGTGTCCAGAGTCCATGTGCTGCGCCTTTTGCGCATGATGATGTCGACGACAACCCACGCCAGCGACGTGGATATCGCTACCGATCCGCAGGCCACGAACAGCAGGTCGTACGAGCCCCGTGTGTCCCGGAAATAGCCTGCAAGTTCAAGGAGGTAAATGTTAGCGAAATGCCGAAGCTATAGCCCCTACCTAAGCGCAGCCTACGCTAAATGTACTGCTGAGTTGTTCGGTTAATTCTTGTGCTAGTGCTCCACGATTTCCCGCAAGGCGAGCTATAAGCATTAGGTAAGAGGCAACCATTGAGTGGATGATTTAAGCGGTGAGCAAAGCACGTTAAGTGTTCGAAATTTGAGTGCGGTCTGAATGATTATTAGAACTGGATGCTGCATGCAGTTTTGCGTTTCTTGAATTATCAGGATTGTCCTTCTGCGAACACCAGAAACTCGCGGCACGTAAATTTTGCATGTTTACAAGGGAAGCTACACTTGCGCTGTGTTGAATTTCAAAGGCAAGGCCCTCAGTGCGCAAAGAAAGCTCTGCACAGGACTCTAGTACCCGGCCATCGACGCCAGAAATTGAACGTGGGACTTCACGCTTAACAGAGCCTTGCATGCCATGACTAACAGGCATGTAGCTTTTATTTTCTGCATTATACAGTAGACCTATTAGTGTCTATGTTTTAGTGAAGGCGTAAAAACTGCCGTGTAATTATTCAAACCTACTCAAGAACTGGTAGTTTTGGGGAGATCGGGATTAGTGGAAGTGAATGAGAGACTGCGTACATCTTCCTACACTTTGAACGCCGAGTTCGTATCCCACTTATTGAAATTCCGACGCCAATGGAGCGAAATTGGGGTAACCACCTTTTACAGCCACGCCTTCTGTTTGCCATCAGGCACGCCGTAAAGGAAGGCTTCGGATGGGTAATGACTAACTGAAGTTTCAATCTAGGAAAAAAATTCTACTACAAAAATTTTTTGTCATTTCGCTCCTCACAAAAACTGAGAGGTTGCTAGTGCATCTAAGATGAGTTGATAAAAACTGCTCACAAAGTCTCAACGATTCCACACGCATATAAAAGATACAAACAAAAACAAAATATTTCTTCTATAAGTCTACCTGTTGAGGTTCAGGTGAGAATGAATACTACGGCGCATGAAAAGATCTTGAGATGCATTCTTAGCTACTTTTCTGCTAACCCTTTCAGAGCCATGCATTTTGAAAATACACAGACGATGAATGCGGTTGATGCGGTAGACAATGCGCTGGCATTAATGTTGACCCCGGACTGAGTGGCCGCTGCCGCTGGTGGATTCCGACTATGCTGGTGGGTGGCATGATTCAGTCCTTCAATTGTCGTGGCACACGCGGTATCCCAACATCCGCATCGCTTGACTCTGATTGGCGACTGTGATGTCCCTGTCATCACCATCGGCTCCCACCTTCTCTGCCTCTTCCCTGTATCACTTTCCCTCTTCCTCCTCTCCCCTGAAAGGGAAGAGGGCGTTTCTCCTTTCTTGCCTTCTTTGCCTCCTGCACACGTACAGAAGGAAGAAAAAAAAGACTACAAAGAATATTTACTACATTTGAATCAGTGCGAAAGCAGGGATTTGTGCTGCGTAGAAGACGATCAGCGTGCAGTGCTGCGGGATGGAGCGCTCGCTCTAGACCAGCTGCGAACTGACAATGAGCAATTTTACTCGAGGTTAGCACCCATCATAGCAGTTTTTAAGCAATAATAGAACATAAGAGAGGAGAAGGCTAGAGGGAGAAAAGGAAAGAATTTCCAGTACTACTCGAACCAAAAAAACGCATAAATTGGTATATTCAACAAGGCTGTCTGGCCCACGGCGCCTCTACGGCTGAGCACTTTGTGCCGACGCTGCCCAGTGGGCAAAGGGTTAGACTTGTGAGGCAACGGCGGAATGCCATCTTATCAGTGACCATCCGCTGCAAAATTTTACAGTGGGCTGAAAAATTTGCAACGCATTCTACCTGTAAACGTGCTGCATTCTCTGCTAACGATCGGTTTTGTGACCGGAGCGAGCGAGCGAACGTAATTGGAGAACTGTAGTGTTTTCCGAAATTTTCGACGGCTTTTATTTGAAATTTGTCAGTGAAATAACAATAGGAACAACGAAACAATGCGGAGTCAGCAATACAGCCGAAAGCAAAGAAGGCAGGGTGACATTTCTTTTTGTCTTTTTTATCTGTCCAAATGAACGTATGTGTTTAGTATTTACTACGGGAATGACGCAAACAGTGAAATTTGTACATAACGCATCTGATCACGCGCAACGATGTCAAAAGTTAATAGATAAGTTGCGAAGGAAGATGCTTTGAAGCTCTCTGGACTAAGGAAAATTTGCCTTGAAGCTGCTGCTTGCGTGACTATTCAAAAACAGCGCCTTTGAAACGAGTTTTGAAAGCGTCCTCCATCAAAACGCAATCACCGCCCAGATCGAGGACCCCTCATTGACTGAAGTGACTGCTTGTGCAGCGAGCCGCAGCCTTTCAGTTCTCGCACTAGTGTCACGTGACGTGCAATTTACGCACTACATGGAGCGCATCTGTATTTGTAACTAACGTCGCAAGAAACTCTTTTTACTCACCCCTTGCCATCTTCCGTGGCACTACGGGAGTTTAATCCCCTCCTAAATGGTTTAGATTTTTTTTGGCCAGAATTGAGCCCTACGAACTGTAGACCGTGTGCGAAACTCTAGCCAGGAAGTGCTCTGCTAATGACATGCGATGTCCTCGCTTCATGGATGCTGGTTTTAAACATTAGTCAACTCGGAGGCTGATAAAATATTGCAATGAATACAAAGTCTTCTTCCGGCCCCGATTTTATATTCGGTATCATTATTTCATTAGTCACCTTCCGAAATGTACATTTTGGTAAAAATGTTATGAAGAAAGTCAGTGATGACGTTCGCCTCTTATTGATCTCTCAGAACTAATGTCCAGGGAAGCTGAAAAGCTTAGGATTCCGATTAATACATATATAAAAAAAGCTTGAGAAAGGAACGAAAAGTTTTCGAGTCCATAGAAATGTGGGATACGGTTTCTTCAGACTTTACGTGATGTTTTTTTTTTACTATTCAGTCATCTATGGACAACGCAAATATTAATGCGTCGTTTTATGATACACCTAAGCTGCCATAGACTCCTTCTGTATCCTGCTATGTATCTAGTGAGCACAGAGTTGTCATGGTTCGTTTGATAGCTTCTTTTGCAGTGAAGATAATAAGTATATAGTTAAGAGATTACTCTCCTCTGTATTCTGACGCCGAGATCGACCAAGGTTGACCACAAATTCATGGCCGTTACGCTCGTTGTAACGCTGTTTATGAGCGATAGAAAGTCCACATAATGCTTTTGCAGCTGTTGAATTTCCTTTCAGTGTTGCTGCCCCGAATAAGCATTAATTGACTGTCTTTGTGTTCTGTGAGAGTTGGAAGGAGTGATTTATGGTGAGCGAAATTTGGTGACCCGGACTTTAGAATACTGTTGTGCAGCCCGTTGCGGGCAGCATCTCTGTTCTAAAAAAATCAAAGATAAATGCCACTGATACGCACGGAATGCGTTCGCTTGTCATCTCAGATTTCATGAGCGCTTTTTGTTGACGAACTGAATTCGCTCAAACCAGTAACATTTTAAGTTATTTGATGCCCTGCTCAATCTCATGCCGTTCCGTGTGACTTCTTTCATGCATGTCAGATGGCGCTTGTGACTGAAATCTCCCGCCATGCCGTGTGATTTTGTGCATGCTGCGTTTGGAAGCAGACGGATGTTGACGAAGACGATGATATCTAAAGCACAGCGCGATAGGCTGCAAGTATAACACGCAGGTTGAAAAGCTCTGCTGATAGCACAATCGTTGTAATGCTAACGCATTAAAATATGTTTGCTTATTCTTCCTCCTCTGAGCGTGCTCGTCATCGTTACGACCCGCCCATCAGTGTGGCTCTGGCCTCTCAGCATTGCAGGCAGCGTCCTGAACGCGACTCTCAGCTTGGTCTGCATACAAGCCCTCCCGCACCGAGACGTGTGTGCCACGTCGCCACCGGCGGCTTTGTAATAACCGCCGCGGTTGCTACTACGCACTCACGCAGAATGGCAAGCCACTCAGCCTGGCGGCGTCTTTTCTCCATTTCCCTTCTCCTGCCTGCTCAGAAGTGCAGAATGTGTTCCGTGTCTGCTCTCATCTTCGGACAGTTCCGAGAGTGAGCTGTGTCCCGCCATCAGCAGTAGCAGGTCACCAGTGAGTTGAGGAGAGTGTTTGTTTGAATTTGCAAAGGACGACCGCTTGTTCCATGCTCTCCTTCTAAGAGTAGGAATTGGAGGGTGAATTTCGCTGTGGCAGCCATTCAAAGCAATTGTGGGAAACAAAACAACCAGTAAGAGGTGCGTATCGATTTGTAGGCACCAACTGTTTAATTCTGCGCATGAGCTGTAATTTTGCCGTACAGCTGAAGGTTGGCCTTTTCAGCTTGTTAAAAAGATTACTCAGGAAAAGAATTGCTTTATTTTGCGTCACTGTTCCAATACACAGGGTGATTTTTTTTCATTCTTTATAGATTTTTATTGTACAAACTCTGAGAGCTACGTATGTTGCGGTCTGTATGGATGGGCTTGATAGCAAAGCGGACATTATTTACTATCGTGAGCAATATGAGCAGGAACACAGGAGGGCGTGCTCGATAGCCTCGAACCCTACTGGCAGCGAAATGCGGCTGCCGCTGTACGAAACAAAGTGGAAAGGGCGCCGCGGTTCCGCTAACTCCTGGCACTCCCGTCTCGCTAACGTTGCGGCGAAACGGCAGCTGATTGCGCGTAGACGGCTACTAGCGATGATAAGACGATTATGGCACGCAGAGCGTGGCAATGTGTCGCCTGCAGTTCTGCGCAAAATGCTTCTCGCTCTCTCTATTCCTATGATATGCGCAGGACGTATGGCAGTGATACCGCCCCGATACTCTAGCGCCTGTAATAGCGTTCACGCCCAAGAAAAAGCAACATTGTTTTCCGATAAGTGTTTTGCTGCATCCTGATCTTGTGAACGGAGAAAAATTGCATGCAGCAGTGGGTTGAAATCTTTTATTGGACGCTCGCCAAATGGTAACAAAATTTGAGAGCACACAAAAAGTACTACCCCAATATATTAGTATTAGATTGAGCTTTTCTTGCACGTCTGGCGAGTTAATAACGGGTCATGGCTCCGCCGGTTTGAATGACGGCCTCCATTCTTTCTGGCAGAGATCTTTAGAGAGCCTGGATGAAGGCTGTTTCATCTTGAATATGTTGCCACTCGTGTTGTATATTTTCCCACAGTTCATCGGCGGTCGCCAAGTCCGAGGAGAGCCTTGAAAGCTTAGCCTTCATACGTGCCCAAAGATGTTCTAAGCTATTCATGTCCGCACCTTTCACACACCACTCCAGGCTCCTTACCCCTAGTTAGTCTAAAAGACGTGACACGACTTTTGCTGTGTGAATGGGAAACAAGTGATGTTGGAACAGATAATACCCATCCGGGTGTGGACCACTCAGTGCATAGGGGATCATCTCGTGCTCCAGCAACGTGCAATATGCAGCACCCGTATATCTCCTAGGGACTCTTACAATGGGGCTTAGGCCGCCACACGAAATAGCCGCCAAAACGTTTACTGACGTGCGTCCACTTGCGGCCACCTCCTTGATGTTCTGAGGACAGAAGCGTTTGTTTTCGATGCGCCATACTTTTTTCTGCTGGTCCCGGCGAGTCGAGAAAGTAGATTTGTCGGAGAAGATTACATATTTCCAGTCCTCCGCTCTCCAGCTACGGTGATCGACAGCGAACTTCAGGCGAGCAGTTTTGTTGGCAACTGTGAGAAGGGGCTTCTGAGCGGCGATGCGACTTCTGAGTGCGGCTTCCCTTAGCCTTCGCCGTACCGTGCTGTCGCTTATATGTTCCAGGACAAGAGTACTGCGCACGTCCTTCGCACTCTGAAACGTCTTCTCGTTGACTGCAGCAACAATCTGTAGCTCTTCATCTATCGACGTGGCATGGGGTCGCGTTTTGTGTGGCGCATCCTTAATGCGTCCTTCATCTCGGTACGCTTGCACTATCCTGTTCACAGTCTTCAACTGGCAGCCTGTCAAGGCAGCAATGTTCCGCTGCGAGTAACCTTTCTTTGACAGTTCGACTTCTTCCCGCTTACTCAAAGACACTCGAGACATCGTTGGGCCCTGGAGCACAGTGCTAAGAGCAGGCAGTCGTGGTCTGCTCTTATGAGCATTTTGCACGAAATCAATTAAAAGGGGCGCGTCGGCCGTGACGTAGCGTTTTATTTCTTGTTCAAACGTTTCTGGGGAAGGTGTGACTGGCCATACAATAGGCCATTTCAAACGTTGACCAGAAAATATTCGTCGCAGTACGCTTACCAGTATCTAAGAATCGGGTCAGACCACTCCGCTCCACACAAACAAAAAAGGAGCAAAAAAGTGTTAACGACGGCATTTTGCGCAGAAGTGCAGGCGGCACTTTGCCGCGCTCTGCGTGCCATAATCGTCTTATCATCGCTAGCAGCCGTCGACGCGCAGTCAGCTGCCGTTTCGCAGCAACGTTAGCGAGACGGGAGTGCCAGCAGTTAGCGGAACCGCGGCGCCCTTTCCACTTTGTTTCGTACAGCGGCCGCCGCATTTCGCTGCCAGTAGGGTTTGAGGCTATTGGGCACGCCCTCCTGTGTTACTGCTCATATTGCTCACGGTAGTACGTATAAAAAATTAGACGGACTGATTAACTGAAATTAACTAATAAACTTTCTTTATTTTTTTGGATTTCAGAGAGGAAAGTTTGTTGCAAAATTGAAGGCCGTCAAGGTGCGCCCAGCCTGCAAATTTGCTTGATCGGCCACGTGGTTTGAAATATCGAACGTCAACAAAATGAATTTCAGAGCTCACTGAGTTGACTTTCTCGCATTGATTTTTTGTAAAATGGCGTGGTACACGTCGCATCATCGCCAAATCAAGTGTATTACGTGTACGTCATCAAACACACCAATGGCGTCTCTATTTGGTGAAAACAAAACAAAAACTGCGAGCCACGCCATTTATTAAATGCGTCATGCGGAAAAGCCAACTCAACGAGCGGCTCAGCGCTTACGGCGCTCGGCTGCTGACCCGAAAGAGGCGCGTTTGATCCCCGCCTCGGCAGCTGCATTTCGGTGGTGGCGAAATGCGAGAAGCCCGTGTACTGTGCGATGCCAATGAATATTAAAGGACCTCAGGTGGTCGAAATTTCCGAAGCCCTTCGCTACGGCGTTCCTCATGGCCCGAGCAGCTTTGGGACGTTAAACCTCCATGAACCAAATCAACTCAACGAGCTTGCAAATTAGTGTTTTTGACCTTCGATATTTCGAACCACGTGGCCGTTAACAAAGTTTAGAAGCACGAACAGCCATCAGTGGTTCGGCGCCTTCAGTTTCACCCTATAACTTTCTATTGTACATCACAAAAATAAAACGTTTATTACTTGTTTTAGCTAATTAAATGTATAGTTGTTGATTCATACCAGGTACATAAGGTCCGCCATACTGTAGCTATGTAGACCGCAAAGATTGATCTCTCCAAGTCACTGAAATAAACATCTGTAAACATTAAATAAAATCACGCTGAATATTGGAAAATGCTGAAATTGGTTTCACTCTCTGAAACAACTAAATAACAGGCGTGTTCAAGGGTGCACTCGTTCAGCCGGAAACTTGTTTTTAGCAAGAACAGAGTTTAGAGGTAGAGACGTAGCTAGAACGACAGGAACTGATTTCTACACACAGTGTACTGGTGCCCACGCTCTGCTTCACAGGGCGTAAAATTGTTTAGAATTGTGCCATCTTCATGGGAGAAAAACGCATATTTTGGCGTTTTTATCCGAGTGATTGGAGCCTGGGAGAAAATTCACCGAAAATATACCGACCATATATGTGAAATGAGACAGAAGAGAAGCAAATTCAAGACAATAAGAATACAGCCTGCTGGGGCCCACAAGTTTTGTTAAGGGTGAAGGAGGACACCTTTCGGCGCCAGCACTTGCTGCATGATTGCTGAAGCGATAAGTTCCTGCATTGCGAGTGAGCCAGTGAAGCAGGAGGAAGGAAACAGGCACTCCGACTTAGGCGCTTATTTGGGCGTCCGCGGCGGCTTCTGTAGTGGCTTACCTTCTTACGACATCTTCAGCACATCTTCAGCGTCGCGTAGTTTAAACGTCTCCGGACCAAGCCCTCGGAAAGAGGGAAAGCGTTGCGAGGGTTATGAGAAGGCCCGAGGTTTGCTTGCGCTTCATTGCATCATGCAGACATTAGGCACGGAGCACCTCGGCAGCGGGACACCTTGTTCGCATACAGTTTGGTAACCTGTTATTACCTCCCCTCCACCCCGTTCGCGCTCCCAATAAAGTGCTAGTTTTTATTACAATGCACAGGCCATTAATTCTGACGGCTCTAATTCTAAGCCGTAGCTGGAGATGCGTTTGTAGTGCTTTATTTGGTTCTACATGCTACCACACGTCGTCGAGAAGCAAACTAACCGCTAGTGCTGGCAACTGCTAAACTGCTAGAGCCCCTTCCTTGCAGGCGTTGCGTGCTAAAGCGTACGCTCACGCGGGTTAAGGGCGGGGCAGGGAGACCAACTGCTTTTTTTCCTGGCGCACTAAATGGGGGGTCTTCCACTCAAGCTTGACGGCTCCGGTTTTGCGACGCGCAACGACCGCGGCTGTTGGCGAATAACGACCACGTGTCGGCCTTGGACGAACAGACTTTGGCAGACGGAATGAACCCCACGAGGCACAGCGGAGGAAGTTGGCACAGCGCTCCGCACTCTTCAGAGGAGCGCGAACAGTGCTTGTCTCGGAGCACTGATATTCGTATCGGTTCGGTAGACTCCAACAATCTCTCTCGGCTTTGATGTGTTCGAATTTGTTACCATATTGTCAGAGGTATCACGTGAGGATGGTAGGTGCCTCTAGCGCACCCTCCCCACGCAACCCGCTTTTCAGCGGACTTGCGTCCCGCAGCACTTTGGTCAAAGGGAAATACAGGTAAATCATAGTACGTAGGTTACAGGTGACAACATTGAAGTTGCACAGTTGTCTTTTTCAAAAATGCCTGCCCACTGATGATGCAGGAAGGCACGCGCCGTGGACGCTATTGTAATCTATCTTGCCTGCCTACTCATGAGTAGGAAAAAAAAGTACAGTATAACATTATCTCGCTATTGATCACAAGTTGGATGCACAAAAGAGGTTGCAATTCTACTGAAAAGACAAGGCAGTGCTGTCAAAAATTACTGGTGAGGAAAACACTCCTCGTGGTTAAATGAAAATGTGCAACATTATTAATTGCATTTAGTTATAATTTATAGTAGTTTATTCTAGTTAGTAGAGTTAGTTGTTGGGCTAGTTGCGTTTTTTCTACCGCAACGGCAAACGCCCTTTTCACCCACCTTCGTACTTCTTCCCTTCTTTGGGCGTTTGCCGCCGCACTGGAAAACTATTAACTTATCTATGGTAGTTAGCTTAGCATCAGATACTGAGCGGTTAGCTATTGAGGGATATTCGCGAGAGTTCTCGCTATCACGCTGCCCAACCTGCAGTCAAACACTCTGTTGTTACTAGGCTGCAGTCATGCAAATAGGCTCTTCGCAACTGATCAAATATGTGAGGATGTGGTATGGAATCTGCTTCGGAAATATGATGATCGCTCGACTGGCCGCTCAAACGCCTCCTGGTCGAGCATGCGCGAAAGTCTCGTCGGTGCAGCTGTGTGTGCTAAACCTCGCAAAATGCATGCATCAATACGAAATGGCTTCCACAGATTAGGACCAAAGTTGCGGGAGGCTTGAGTGCATGGTGAAGTGCATGTCACACGCGTGGCGGACAATTTATTCCTCTAGGCACGAGCGCTTGGTGGGGCGTATCCAACTGTGACAGTAGTGCTCGCAATAGCTGGTCGGTTAGGAGAAATCCGTGACAGCAGGTGGAAGTGCTGAGTAGCTGAGTAAGACGCAGTACCGGGACTTAAAAAGGCAGAATGATACGCTAATCATCTCGTTGTAGAAAAAAATACCGAGCAGAAGACACGAGAAAGATGACGACTAGACACAGACTTCGCTCAGCGAAATCTCTTGCCTCATGTGCCGTTTTGTGTTCTACAATGGAGATGCGCTGAGTAGCTCAGCTTGCTATTTGTGTACGCGAATAACCGTCACAGGCTGCGGTCGTGTCGCCCGCCGTTGCTTTTCGCAGAACCTACCGCGGATGAGCAACGGGCCAGCTCTTTTTTTTTTTAGCAGAAGTTTTTGTCTTGAAAAATAGGCTCTTCCTTTTCTCAGTGAACAAAAAGATGACATAATCGTTTACAAAATGCAACAAGATGTCTGTCGTCCTATCTTAACGGCAGATATGTACTATTATAGTACTATTAAATAGTATTTCCCTCTAGTTCTGTCACTACGACAAAAGGGAGCAGAATGCTGCAGAAATCATGTTGTTACTACGTAATCATACCACCTAACAGTAGGAGAAATCTGCTGTGAGAACAGAAAATTTTCTGTTGTCGTTTTTGATAGGGAAGCATTCTCGCATAAGGTATATCGCATCGGCTGCACGTCTTCCTTCTTCTGGTTGTTCACGGTAATGTCGGAATTTCGAGCCGCTTTTAACCTCCCTAAATATTATACGTCTGATTCGCTCAAAGCGCGGTGTTTCCAGCGACAGCAAACTGATGCGAGATCCCATAGTGTACTCTGAGAACAAAGAGAGAGAATACTCCCCTTCATTTACGGATTTTTCAACTTTCTTTAACAATTCTGGGTCAAAATCACCCTGTGGTAGTTCTACCAGTCTGGCTGTAGAAGCGTTTGTCTTAACTGCACCTTACTTTATGGGAAATCGGAAGACTCTTTAAACATTTAGATATAACACGTGCAGAAAGCTTGCTATAGCGCTATTACATAGCGTGCTATCTTAATTAGAGGCATTAAATTAACATGTTTCCCTTGGGAAATATCTTCTACATACGTGGAGTAGGCTTCCTCTATTAAAACACCAATAAGGCATTCCCATACAGAACATGCTAGCACTCGGGTAACAAAATAAGAGCTAAATGCAAACGTCATCTTCCTCCAGAAAACTCGGCTTCTTCTGCAGAAAGTGGAATGCTGCAATCAGTAAATACTAGAGAAGTGGCGCAAACAGTTGTTCACACAAACTAGCAGGTTTACTTCACATAAAACCACATTACCGCGAGCTGTCATGAGAGACCACTGCAGGAAAAGTTGGCACCAATCGGAGATAGAGATATCTAAAGATAGATGAAAATAAAAATACAAATATATAAAAAGATAAAGACACCATCACATGCAAGCTCTGTAATTTGCATTTTGAAGTATGATGCATTCGCCAAAATTACTCCATAGCAGAAAACCTCTTTGGTCTACATCCCCTCTTTAGGGGTCGTTGCAAAAGATTTCTGCGAGCATTATTGTTCGACAAGAATTTGGGTACTGTTCATGCCACGTAAAAGTTCCTGTCTTTCAATATAGCGGATGAAACGCGGGTAAGTGTGTACAGAAATAAAGGGAGAGGAAACCAAACGCTACAGAAGCCTCAGGAACACAATACGTGGTTCAGGAATGCAATTCTTTGCAGTTGTCAAAGAGCCCTGGAAAAGGAGGGAATAAGAGCTTTTCTTCCTCTAGGCCTCCGCTTACCGATGAGCGAGGGCTTCGCGAAGGAGAAGGTCGCCGACAGCGCCGTCAGCAAGCCGGTCGCCATGGCTATCCTGTCCAGGCCCACGCACTCGACGAGTATCACGGGGAACAGCACTACGCCGCTGCCGAGCAGGAAGGCCACCGCCGAGGCCAGCGCGAACAGCGACCCGTAGTCCTCGCACTGAGGGAACACCACGTACATGGCGCCGACGAGAGCCAGCACTATCGCCATCATCGTCCGCCTCTTGAGCAGCTGGCGGTCGACGATCACGGGCAGCCCCAGTCGGCCCACCAGGTCGGCCAGAGAACTCAGCGACGTCATCGTGACTGCGCTGCTCTGCTCGATGCCCTTGTCGACGGCGAAGTCCACGAGCAACGAGTTGTAACAGTCGTAGCCGAGGTTGAAGGCCACGGCCGAGTACATGACTAGGTAGAGCATCGGTATCCGCAGGACGTCCAAGCCACTCAGCACAGAGGACCTGTGGCGCTTCTGCCTGAGTGCCACGGCCTGCACATCCGGAGCTGCTTGCGGATTCTTGGAGGCTGTCGAAAATGAAATAGGCGCAGACGCTGTGTGAAAAAGGCAGCTGCAGCAGGGCTCAAGCAGGGAGCAAAATAGGCCCGGGCGATATACAGCCCCGAAGCTATACCAAACGTGATGAGTCCTTAAAAGCTGATCCCGTTCGCTAAGGCGTACTCTAGAAAAAAATAACCGATGCTTCAGGCATCGTTTATCACTGATATTATAACAAAAAATGTTAATCGCTAGAACTTTTATACTGGTTCGTTCTTTTTTCGTGAATTTTGAAATGAACAGTTTCATGCTGAGAATTTGTCAATAAGTATAGTTGTTCATAAGGTCTTACGCAAAATACAGTAGCCACAAAATGGTCGAATGCAACAATTTTGTCTTTGTTGCCAAGATTTCGCGGCGTGAGTGCCATAGAACTACGCCACGGGCAGAGAGGAGCGAGGAGCCAGTCCACGGCTTTACCGGTGGGTTAATTAGGCGACGGCAATAGCGGTTGAAAACTAATTCAGCGATAAAAGTTTCGCTTTCCGCGCGTTTTGCTGCGCTTCTTGAAAAAAATAGTCGTTTGCACTTAGAATTTAAAATTACCGTACTGAAAGTTAAGGCCGGTGTACAGAAAAACGCTTGGGGGAAATCTCAGGAAGAAAGAAAGTCGGACATCTCATAACTCATGTATCTCTTGTTATTTCCGCAACGAATGCCCTCTTCGATTGGACTGACAGTGTTTCTGCTTAGAATAGATGTGGATTAAAGCTGCAGAGCTCTCTGAGGTGACGGCGTTCTGCCCTCATCTATTATTAACTGTCACCTCTGTTTGTTTAAAGTTCGTTGTGCCATTCGCTTTGGACAGCCAACATGCGGCGTCTTCTTTCATTTGCTGAGTGGAAACAAATAGAACGTAACTCTTCACAAAGACCGCATCACTAGCAAAAATTAATGTTTACAGAGTTTGCTACTCTGTTTTCAATAACGAAACTGTCCGGCAGACACATGGCATGTCACTATTCTGACCGATTTGTTCCAGAGACACCGGGCATATGACGCCTGGCTTTAGGCTTAGCTCTTACGTAAGAAGGCGTTCAGCAAATTCCGTACATTACCTTTCGAATGCTTTCAAAGCTGAAGAAGTGTATGAGGCATCAGTTGCCCCGGCAACCCAACACACAGTTCGTAAAGATTATGCCGCATTCATACATATCAAATGTTGTTTCCTCAATTTATAATTTCTGCTGAACGGGTGTCAGCGCACACCAAGACCCTAAGTGTGAGGTAGACCCATGACGGCCGCCTTACCGTCGTTAGGGAACATGGGGATGACGTAAGGCAGCGGAGGGGAGGACTTTTCGTCCGAGCTCTCCACCGTGATGAGCGACTCCACGGACGTGTCGCAGCGCCTGAGCCAGCGCGGCTGGCGCAGGAAGAGGCTGAACGCGGCCGCGTTCAGGGTGAGTGCCCCGAACACCAGCATGGCCTCCTGGAAGCCGTAGTGCGCGATCAGCTTCTCGATGAGCTTGGGGAAGACGAAGCTGCCCAGCGTGGAGCCGGCGAAGCAGACGCCCGTGGCCAGCGTCTGGTGCTTGACGAAGTGCTCGCTGATCAGCACCGGGTTCATGGCGTAGACGATACCCGAGCCGAATCCTGCCAGGCGAAAATGGGGCCTTGAGAGAGTCGCTTGGGCAGCGCGTGCTGGAGCTATTTTAGTGGAGAACTTGCAGGCGAAACTGTAGACGCAGTAGTTGCGGTCTTCGCGAGCAAACATTTACAGCGACAGCTATGTGCCAGACATTGTGTAGCTTAAAAGGACACTGGGACAAAAGCATCAAACTTTTTTTCGCAGAAAAACTCAGTTGTATTCTATTTCTGGCTACGCTGATGTTTGCACGCGGTAGCAAAAGACGCGTTATTTCTTAGATAAATGCGTTGAAAAATTTTACCGCCTTTCGCTATAAACTTGGGACGTTAAGAGCGAAATGAACTACGCGACATCGTTTGGGAGTGAACTGCAGTATAGTAATGCCTTTGAAATCCGGTGGCAAAAAACTGCCTTCATATCGCGATTTCCTTGCAATAACGACCGGCAGTGGCAAAATCCTTATTTTTATTTTTCGGCCTTTTCTGACATATAAAAGCTGCCATTTGATTTTTTGTCATTATAATGCGGTAATCAATCAATACAGTGAACTGAAATTTGCCCTCCTTATGTCTTCTAAGGAACACTGAGCATAAGTATTCAACAACCAGGCCACCTATTCATAATTGGGCCACTCGCTTTTTCTTTGGTCGTTGTAATTTCGGAAACAGCTCATCGCCTTTACGTGAGAAGTTGACATGGCAGTTATTTGAAAACAGGAGAAAATATTTGAATTTCCATGTCTTTTATAGCGTGTTTTATAGAAGAGTGGGTTTGAAAAAGCAAAACACATAAATGGAACCCAGCCACTCCCCCCCCCCCCCCCCCACCCGAACACCCATTAAAGGCGAGGGAGTAGAAGTGCACATTAAACACGCTCAAATACAGTTTTATTCCACGAGCAATGTATGACTAGAGCAGTATGCCTGCTGAAATCACTATCTACCATCCATACTGTTCCTACCTGCTGTGCGAGGACTGGTGTTGAAATGCGTGCACTATTTCCTGTTCTGTATCTCCCAGTGTACTTTGTACAAGTCCTTGCTAATTTCCAAATTTCTCATATCTCTAACGAGTGCTGTATTTCCAAAGGTTCTTGTTTTTCATCTGGCTAGTGTCTTTTCCTGCAAATATTTTTCCTTTATTACGGGCTGGTCTTTAATAAAAAAAATAACCAAATGTTCCTCTTTCAAGGCTTTCTTAAGGTTTCTCCCATCGAGTACAATCGGTGGAAGGGCGAAATTTACTATCCAGTTAATTCCTTCGCGTTTCGTTGCTCATACATACACTGCAAACCTCTCGATCGTAAAGCGCAGCCGCGTTGTGATCTCATGGTGGTTAACTCCGATGATATAGCGTTCTGATGCTCAGCATTGTGATAGGTTCAATGCCGGCCATGCTGATCAAACAGCGATCGCCGAAATAAGAATGATGTCGGTAGTTCCGACAGGCTTCGACGGAGTTGCAGTTCCGGATCAAATCTGAACTGAGCAGTTTGTCGTAATCAGATATCGTGCCATGCTTTTAAATGGGCACTTAATGATTTGGGCAGTACAGTAGAAACTGCGAAAAACTTTCACGCATCTCTTGATAAGTGACGATCTCCTCAGGTTTCGTTTTTCGCGATTCGCTTCACTTTATTAGTAAATACACGAGGTGCTTGCATTTTCTACCGTCGATAAAAATTTCCCCAGCTAACATAGGCTCGAGGAAGCGCTTCAGATATGAATGTAATATTCATTTGGCGTCCTGTTTACTGGACAAGGCCGTAAAAAATCTCCGACTGCTTTTGAGGCGTCATTGGTACATTTTTGCCAAGCGATGAGATTGTGAAAGGGAGAATACAAGCGGCATTGCATATAGGGCGTTACAATCAATTGGCGTGCGCCCTTATGTTACTTGGCAATTTATTCCCTTAGCAACCAAGCTAGGTCGATGGCAGCCTGCCATCCGTGGTTGGTTTGTATGTCTGCCCCCTATCTCTAACTTCATCAGAATAGTTTCGACCTCCCAGCGAGTTGTGCGTAATTGTTGCTATTCACGGCATTGCCTATACAACCTGAATGCCTCAAGAAGGCTGTCTACACAAAGGCTCCTATGTTAACACTCCTGAGGCGATAGCGCTTTCATCAACCTTCTGTCTACGTTACATGGATAGCGTCTTGCGATCAGCTGTGATTATGTAAATTAGAAGTCAGTCTCTTCTAAAAGGATAATATTAATTAAAGGAAATAGCTTCAGCAGCACTACAGTTTTTCTCACATCTTACATAGAGCAAAGAAACGGCAAACAGCAAAGTGCAATGGCGTCTCTGAACAGAGAGCAAATACAAATAAATTTAGTTATTGTTCGTCGTAAAAATTAATTCCCTGATTTTTTTCTGGATATCGTAGCTTTTATATGGCAGCAAGGACCATCCACCTATGGCTTAGAAAGTTCAGTTCGAAAATTTTATCGCCACAAGATTCAGTCTCGTGACGGCCTCACCGAGAAAGGACAGGTTGCCACCGCTAGGAAGTTACTGCCGCTGTAGCAAAACGTCTAGGATCCGAGCTAAAAAATCGGTGTCGACCCAAGGAGTTTACTTCTGAAATTGACCACTGGTGGCGACACCTGGGGCCGTAATCTGTGAGGTGTTCATTTTCCATTGTCCATTTCGAGCCCATTTGGTCCTCTGTCAGTGGTCCCTCAGGTACACCCACGGCTTTCAAGCGTCTGTGGGAAGCGACCCGGCCAAAGGGGGTTGGCGACCGGACCTCACCATTAGCTGCATATCACAACCAATAACAGCTGGTGGTAAGGTCCGGTCGGCTCCTGCTTGTCAGAGCTCTTCGATGCACCTAACCGTTGGCTGCATTTCCCCGTCAATGGCATCCATTGGTGAGGGCATCCGGTCGCCAATCAACCAATGGCCGGGTCGCTTCCCACGGACGCTTAAAATCCACCGGTATATCTGAGTTACCAATGACAGAGGACCGAATCCACGAGAAATGGACCGAAATGGAGAATGGAAAGAGCGTCAGGCATCGCTCCGGAGTCGAACTGTCAACCAAGAAATACATGGGCGTCTATGGAAACCGGTCGGCCTTGCCAGTCGGGGGCCTTTTCGCTGACATGTTCGGGCACGGAGGTGCGCATTGCGCCCTTGCCGGTATAATGCTATCACGCTCTCCACACGTAATTTAAATAAGTGGTGATTGCCTTCCTGCTAGAAGTTAACATACACGAATGAATGACAGGAAAGGGAGGCTTTTCAATGTTCCCGGAAACGTGATTTCGAGCACTAGGTTGTCCTACGCCAGCTTGAAGTGTGCTGCAGATGTCCTAACGCGGACCACCCATTTGTTAGAATTGAAGTATACTGCACACGAATTAATTTCGTATCTATGAAAGTACACTTTAAAAGCATTTCCAACATGTCACTTCCCGAAACGCGATTTCGAGCACTAACTGTTCAACGGCAGCTTGAAGTGTGCTGCAAATACGTTTACGCGGAGAGCTCATTCGTTAGAATTGAAGTGTACTTTGGACGAATTAATGCCGTATTTAGGAAAGTGCACTTTCAATACATTTCCAACATGCAACGGTCATTTCGCGAAACGCCATTTCGAGCACTAGATTGTTCTACGGCAGCTAAAAATGCCCTTCAAATATATTTTAAAGGAATCCCCGTTTGTTAAAATTTAAGTATTCTTGAGACGAATTTCATATTTATGTGCGTACACTTTTAATACAATTAAAAGTTGCTAAAACCGCATACATATTTTTTTTGTGTGTTTGAAACGTGCTCGAAACACGCTTTAAGTGACGTATACTTTGAATGAATTAAATTCATATTTACGAAAGTACACTTTTAGTGTGCTGACAAGATGCTAAAACCGCATATATATTTTTTCACTTGTGTGAAACAAGTTCTAAACATGCTTTAGTGGATGTATACTTCGAATGAATTAATTGTATATTTACGAAAGTACAATATTAATATATTTACAAGATGCTAAAACCGCATTCATATTTGTTTCACGTTTTATGAACGTGCTCGAAGCGTGCTTTAAGTGACGTATTTTTGGAAAATTTTAAGAATATATTTTCAATACTAAGCATAAAATTTTGGGGACCTATTTCAGGCATATCTTTGTGCATTCATTAGTACAAAATATGTTTAAAATACATTATAAATATTCCGAAGTATATTCCAAACCTATTAGTTTTCTCTAAGGGACACCAATGTGCATTTTAGCGATTTGTACGTATTGAATTAAATTTTCCCACGTGCAATAAATTCGCCTACATCACCGCTTCCAGGAAACCGCCGAGGTAACTTATTCTACTCAGAGACAGTAGTAGTGAAATAAGAATTCTTAAAAGCGTCACTGGAAGCAAGACATTCTTCTGTCACGGTTTAATAGTTAAGACGATTGTTTGCTCGCAATACAAGCGCGAGGTAATGAACCTTCTCAATTTGTATCTTATAGCTGCACTAAATGCGCAGAAACTTAAACCTATATAGTGCTCGTCTGGATCTAATCTTTCCAGCCCCAGGAGACTAATATCTGTCACACTATTTGTCCTCCTGTAGCGGTTGCAAATGAGTGTAATGTTCTGTTTCGTTAACACTCCAAGGATGATGGTTGCGTGGTTACGCTTGCATTTTTTTTTTGAACATCATAAAAATTCTCCCGGGCAGCCGCCTCTGAAAGCCTTTCAGCAGTTCCTTCTCTGTTATTGCGACTTTTTCAGAGCGCAGTAAATAAACAAACGCGTAAGCAGCAAAATGAACGTCACGCACCGTGAACGATGCCCAGCGTGAGGTGCAGTGTCAAGATGTTCGTTGCAAAGTAGGCCAGCATGACTCCTCCCGCCGACACGACGCTGCCGAACAGGAGCACCGGCCTCGTCGTGAAACGGTGGGCGAGGGGACCCGCCAGGAGGCCTGCGCGCAGACAACGAGCTCCGCACATGGCGCAAAGATGTCGACAATGTCGTCACGTAATATAACCAAACCGACTGCATAGGATATTACTACTAAAAACAACGCCCAAAAGCAAGCTATATTGCGACGGGTAACGCACATTCTTTTTTGCATATTTCGGGAGGCGCATTTTTTGCACATGCGCGGTGCTGCTCGCACTTGGTAAAAGAAAAGTTCTTTCCTTCCTTTAAAATTACCGCGATTTCAGGAGGAGTGGTCCTTGTCCCCACAATAGTGCCATTGCCCCTTAACTTTTCTCCTCCGCCTCGCGTAATGGCTTTCGTTCTGGCTGCACTGCATCAATATAAAAATTTTCTTGCGAAGACGTGAGCTCGGAAAGTTAGGAGTTAAATAAACTTGCCGAGATACTTTGCCCTAAATGGCGTCGCGCGCCCGACTGAAGAAAAAAAATGTTCGAAGATTGCATTAGCCACGACGTGGTCTTAAATCAATTTGGTTTTGTGGACAATTGTCGTAATTCGCTAGTTACTGGTATCTGAACAACCTACAACGAGTGCTAAAAAACCAAACTGCAAAGTACAGAAACCTTTGTCTGTTTTAGAACGCGTGGCTTTCAGAAGCAAATTCAGAATTCTGGTTCGCTTCAGTATTCCACAAAGTGGTGGGCAAAATTCAGAAAGAATAAAGAATGCTTTTCGCTTCACTTCGAAAGGGACCATAATTTGCAAGGATTCTTTAGCGTTTCTTTATATACCCCGCTTTCCATCGTCACTCTCGCTACTGACTGTACAGCCAGAGAATGACACTGTTCGCTGGCTATCAGCCAACGCGCGTTAGGCGTCAGGTATCATAAGGTGAAGACGCAAATGCAGTAATGGGAAAAGATATCGTTACAAAAAAACATCTTCACTTTTTATTTCGCATTCTGCCATCGCCGAGAGGAGCGCACTAGTTGTGTGCAGCCTATCTTCGCCACGTAGCAGCCGCCGCCAAAAGCCGAAAACGCCTTGCAACGTTTACGGCCAAACGAAAAAAAATGTCACATCGAATAGGCCCAGCGAGAGGGCAGCTGTGTTCCCCGCGGACTCCATGCTCGCTCACCGCGGAATTCTTCGAGAGTTTCTGAAAGCACGCAGAGAGCGTAAGGTGTGTTGGTTGTCGTTAGGCTTGAGCGCACCCACGAGGCCTGCCTTTGTGTTTCCAAGCGGAGGCTCTATTGCCGGCTGTTGCGACGAGGGATTCCCCCCCTGGTGTTGCCAGCGCTTGCTCTATGTAATAATAGAGGAGGCGCTGGATGCAGCAAATGGGGGCGCCGTGGCCTAGGGTCGCGGTGAAAGCAAAATCGCACCAATTGATAACAGCCTCAGATTAGTCGCGCATGGAGGTCCGCATACAATGATATCGAGTTCCCGATATATGGCTGTTGCCGAGGAAATAAAGGTGTCCACGTAGGAGGAAACACTTTTTTTTGCGTTTCGCTCAGATGCTTGTGGTTTAGAAAATGCATACTTTACTTAAACCGAGTACAATATCTAGAGATATGTTTGTACCAATAAACAAAGAAGCGATGCTGTGATTCTTTTAGTAACACCTTACTCGCCCTCATTCGCTTTTTGCCTGCAACATAAAACATAAAAGACGGCGCCAACACCAAAGTCAAAAAAGAAAGGAAACTCTGATGTGCTTGACAAAGCTGCTCGGTCGTCCTTGTCCGTTGACGGTTAGACACGACCTCAAATGCATTTTATCAAAGAGGAAAGCCACCTCTACCTGTCTGAAGGTAGATACGACTGTGGCTCTGTGCGGTATTAACAACCAGGTCCTTCCTGTTAACAAGCCTTACTACGTTACTAATATTCTGGTTTTTTGTGGCAACATCAAGAAAGAAACTAGAAAAATAACTGAAAAAAGGACACGCATGCAACAGCCAAAAGAAGAGTGTGTTGTGTTGGGTTTTACGGCACATAGGCATCTAAGGCCAGCATGCGCCAAGCTCAAGGTATAAGAAAATTTCTCCGCAGTTTTATACGAATGTGAAAAATCATCAGTGGTGTAGAGGGCCTAAACCCTTAGTACTTCCTACTGATGGCAAAGGAAAGTAATTTTAAAAATGGCTACTAATCAAAAACCTTATAGAGGGTTGGGTAACCTCAGCGGCCATCCTTGGTTGGGCAAGAATCTCGACGCTCCCAAGCAATCAAACAAACACCGAAGCCTTCTTTTCAGGAGTGAGGGAGTGGGTGAGGTGTATTAGAAAATCAAGCGATGCACTGGGTAAAAGCACAATTTTTGAAGAAACCCTGCTTCTCTTAAAAAGCTAAATATATCAGACATGTCAACAATTGCATTATCACGTTAGAGCAGCCGTGGGTGAAAAAGGATGCAATCTTTATAAAATTGAGTAAAGTACTTTTTCTAAGTTTTACATGTCTTGAGCATAAGAATAAAATATGGTTTACTCTGAGGTCATGTCCAAATTTTTCACATAGGGTTTTGCCTTGTTTTGCCAACAGAGAAATATGTGTGAGGTTAGTGTGTCCAATGCAAAGTTGACATATGATTACTGTTATGAAATGTTCTTGGTGCTCGCATGATTTCTATTCTCCTAAGATAGGCTTAAAGAAGTGTGGTTTATTTACTTCGCTTTCGTCATTTAGCTTTCAGCTTAGCGTGTGTTAACTTCAAGCAGTCTCTATGGTGCATGAGAACTTTCTTGATTTCACCGCTGCAAGTTCGTGCACCACATGTGTCTGCTCTCTCATTTCCCTCTATCCCGAGGTGGCTCGGCACCTAGCAGAATCTTATTTCTGACCTTGCATTGTGATGCTTTTCTGTGTTGTATATTATGCTTCCGATTAGAAGCTCAACAGCTTTTTTATTATTGAGTGCATTGAGTACACTCTGCGAATTAGTGTAAATTATGCTGTTTTCAATACTGTGATTTATTATTCTCTCCACAGCTACACACACAGCATAAAATTCAGCAGTGACAATTAATTCACAACTCGTCAGTTTGACTATTTTTGCCCATTTTTCTTGTACTGCAGCACTCCAGACATAATTTCTTGATTTTGAGCCTTCTGTGTAACATTCTGTGTATCTTGCATATTTTTTTCTTTAAGAACCAGATATTCCTGCTGTATGTGTTCATGTGGCATTTCTTTTTTTGCGAAGGTGTGTTATTGTGATGTCACATGCAGAGCGTAGGCTGTGCTACGGCGGCAGTGGATTGTGTCTTGGGGCAATTTCAGGTAGGGCACCTCACAATCCTTACTCTTCATGTTCATCTTCGAAGAGTAATAACACAGGTCTTATTGATTGGGGCTTATTATTGAAGAAAGCCTTGGAAGGAAACTCTGTGACTATAATATAACAGAGGCGTTTTGGCAGGAATTTTATTTTTAGTATGTATGCGCACATTAGCATTATTTTCCAATCTTTGAGGAGCGGTTCATCTGTTTCAACGTAAAGACTATTCACGGGAGATGTTCTCTATGTCCCATTTCAGAGACACAAATCTATGTTTTGTACCAGACCGAGGCGTCTAAGGTAGGATGTTCTCGCTGACCCATACATTACATATTCGTAATCTAAGGTAGAGCGGACTACACAGCGGCATATTTGTAAAAGGCATGTTCTATGGGATACCCAATATTTGTGTGAAAATACTTTTAGTACGTTCAGCCTCTGCGATGCCCTCTTTTTGAGTGCGTTTATGTGAGGTACGAATGTAAGGTTTTTGTAAAACGTAATACTTATAAATGTGTTTTCATTTTTTAGACGTAATTTTGTTTTGTTTAGGTACAAGGTGGGGTCAGTTTGTAGGCCTCGTTTGAGCGAGAATAGATCAGCCACTGCTTTCTGTGCGGAAAACTGGAACCGGTTCCTATCTGCCCATGTAACTAGTTTATTTTTTGTCAAATGTATTTGTCTCTCGCAAGTTTCTACATTTGAGGATGTGAATGCTACTTGAATATCTTCAACATGGACTGAATATATAATGGACTTCTGGATTATTTTAGCTATGGAATAATTTTTCTAATAAAGAGGGTTGTGCCTAACATACACCCCTGAGGTACTCCATTTCCCTGAATGAAGTTCCTTGAGAGCGTTGAGCCTAGGCGTGCATCAAAGGAACGGTTGGCCAGGAAATCACTTAGGCACTTTAACATCCTGCCCCGGATGCCAAGATCAGCCACGTCGCAAAAATTCCTAACCTCTAGGTTGTGTTGTGTGCTTTCTCCAGATCAAAAGAGACAGCAAAACAGTGATGTTTATGCTTAAAATCTTCCCTGACTGTATTTTGAAGGCGAACTAGATAGTGGGCTGTTGAGCATGCCTTTTTGAAACCATAATGATGGATGTAAGGATGCTCGCGTGCTTCAAGGGCAAAAGTTTGTTATATTTTATTTATTTATTTATTTGCAAATACTTTTGGCCGCCGGGCCGTTACTGTGGTGGGGCGTGACACTTGAGGAATGACATGTTTCCTTAAAAATACAAAGTTTTTACACATCATATTCCATGCAGCGTAATAATTATATCTCACAGAACCACTGTTAATGAATATTCACTACCAAAATTGAGAACCCTTTCAAGATACTTGGTGAAGCTACTTGTAGTGGCTATTGAACTATAGCTACTAGGGGATGTTGGCAGCTTTCCAGGTTTCAGGAATGGTACTATAATGGCTCTACCACCTCTTGGGTATTTTTTCTTCTATGAATATTTTGTTAAAGAAATTCAAAAGTAGGTCTACAGCAGGCTGGGATATATGGGCGAGCCTTTCATTGAGCGCGTCCTGGAGCTGCTTTTTTTTCTTGCAGACAGTACTCTATCAATATCTTGGAGAGTAACTTTTATTTCGTTTCTACCTCACCTTGACGAAAGTTTTTGTTTTTCGGCTATGTTTTTTCATATTTTAGAAATGACTGGGTATTATGTGAAGAACATAAAACCGCGGCAAAGTGCTCCTCCAATATGTCTGCCTGTTTCCCTGCACTTGTTTGTGTACCACGTGTACTTAAACGAGGAATTGTGAAAGGTGAGTAGCTGTCATCTAGTTTTCGAACTTGCTCCCACATTTTGTTTTCGATGTGGTTGGGCTGTTTTAAAAGACACATACGCTTTCTGTGATCCTTTATCGGCGCTACGCCTAATATGCTTGCGCTCTCGCCTTTTTGAAGATGATAAGGTTCTCGTGTGTTGGGTATCTACGTAAAATGCCCTCGACTTTATTCTTTACTCATAGAACAGCACAGGCCAACCCAGGGGTCTGGGCAGCCTGCTTTCGGGTGACTGAGTAGTGTTAGCCACTCGACCGGGGAGCGCGGATGGCCCTGCCACAGGCTCACTGCACTGGCCTGGACAGGTGCCGAAGCCTGGTGTACTGCGCCGCGCCCACGCACCGCATCGGCCAAGGTTGTTTTTGCAATGAAGGAGAAACTGTTTGTTAAAGCAAATCGCCTTCTGCTTTCTTTGAAAGAAATGTTTTCAATAGTTGTCGCTGCAATTATTTCTTTTTTCTTTCTTCCAGAATGGACAAGCCCGGGAGTATGCAGCATGGTCTCCTTCAGAGCTGGCACAGCGCAGGTCGGCGTGACATTCCATGGATGGGTCATCCTTTGCAGCGCGTTTTGCGCAAATTTTCCTCCCGCGACAACTATGTGGGCCTTGGTCAAATCTCCGGTAACTGAATAATCTGCGAGGGTTGAGCATACAGGGTTTCCCAGCTAACTTTAGCCAGGCTTTAAATATATGCCGCGGCCTTCTAACACGACGCGACCAAATGGATGTTGCTGGCTTTTGCATGGAGCAACTCACACTATTGAGTGCAGCGGCATATTTTGAAAGTCTGCTAAAGTTAGCTGGAACACCTTGTATATGGCTTTACATTGATGTTCAGGTTCCTTATTGTGCCGTCTGTCGCACTGCTATTTCTGTGTACTGAACCAACTCCTGCATCTCATTTCAGTAGTTTCAGGCAATGTGCTGGTGTTGAACGTTAGGGTTAGGTGTGTTTTTGTCTACACCTCGGAAAGTATTTAGGAACCCATGTGAAGTGTCGCAGACAGGGATGTTCTGTATAGAGACAAGGTTTCGGAGTTTTGAGTACTCCGTAGTGTCACGCAGTTCGTGCAGTAAGTCACCACTGACCATTTTGGATACTTAGTGCCAAGGCATCTGTCAAGCACTTTAATACAAGGAATGGGGATATAATTCTTGCTTGTTTTTCTTCTAGTTCACTATGGATGACATGAAATTTGGGGGGATGTTATCTTTCTTTTCTGAAAAAGTCACCTGCTTCGTTCCGGCTTCTTTTCAGAAAGCGATCATTTTTGGAAAAAGAGCGAGCCATAAAAACAGGATTTTCAGTAAAGGTGCTGGCCACCCACCATGGAGCCCAACTAGTGAACGCAGCGGTGGCCTAGTCCATGAGCATCGCCTCGCATGCGGAAGGTGCGGGGTTCGATCACCAGTGCCGCCACGTACCCACCGCTGATACAGTGCGCACAAGCTTTCCCCTGCCAGTAGCTAGGAACTTGCCGGCAAGTCCTGCCCACGCCAGCTGTACATCCAGACTATAAGCTAATATGACGCAACTCAGTGTAGTTCGTCGCACAAGGTTTACGCTAGCTGCCTATGAAAAATAAAGAAAACCAACCAGCGAGTGGGAGACAGGGGCGTTGTAAGAAAGGGATAGCAAAGTGAAAGCGGGGAGGATAGGTAAAGGTGGCTGCCAATTTCCCCCCGTCGGGTCAGGCCAGAGGAGCCGTCTACAGGAACCTGGGGCCAAAGTGGCGTGTTGCCTCCACCGAGGGGCCTTAAAGGTCCAAACGCTCGGCATCAGCTGAACCACCATGATCTTTTCCCTGGACACGGCGATGCCAAGCACGGCTAGGTGCGGGTGCTCGGGTCCGTTGAGACGCACTGCCCACCGTCATCCCCCTGCGGAAATATCCCTGCGGATGCTAACGAACCCGTGGTGTCGCCACTCACCATTATCTGCATATTGCAGATGCCCCCGCGGGAGCTATAAGAAGAGGACAAATGCTTGCCTGATTCAGAAATGAGAGGGAAGAGAAACTGTGTAGAAGTAGAGAGAAATAAATCGTGAGATACATGGAAAAACAGGAAACCATGGCACTGAGAACAAACTGGAAGGACCCCAAAAATAAAATCAAGCACTTTGAACATATAAATACAGAATATACTGCGAAGCGTGCTACCGGTGCACTGATAATAAAAATAATAATTGGTTTTGGGGGAAAAGAAAATGGCGCAGTATCTGTCTCATATATCGTTGGACACCTGAACCGCGCCGTCAAGGAAGAGATAAAGGAGGGAGTAAAAGAAGAAAGGAAGAAGAGGTGCCGTAGTGGAGGGCTCCGGAATAATTTCGACCACCTGGGAATCTTTAGCATGCACTGACATCGCACAGCACACGGGTGCCTTGGCGTTTTTCCTCCATAAAAACGCAGCCGCCGGTGCACAGAGAACTAGTGAATTCTTAAAAAAACTTTCCCTTGTCAACGTAAGCACTGAATGAGATCGAACTGTTATACTAGAGAAAAATTAGGGTAAGTGCCTCCAATGACTGCAAGGTCGAGATCGCCCGCTTGTAACACAAAAGTTTGAGATGGCACAAGAGAGTTTTACCTGAGGGGTCATGACTGCGTATCCATTGTGGTGAGCCAAACAAGATGCGAGAAGCGGAGCCCACCTGAGAGCACCCTGGCGCCGCCCAGAAGCATGAGGGTCCACGAGGCCTCTTCGCGGTTGACGCCGAACTCCTGTATGATGGCCACGAAGAGCACGCCGAAGGATCGCAGCGGGGCCAGGGCGAAGAAGCCCGAGAAGGCGCACGCGACTGCCGTGAGCCAGCTGTGCACGCTGTCCGGCCCATGCTGCATGTGGAAGAGTGCCTCTGCTGAATGAGTGCTGCGGCGCAGCATTGCTGACTGTTTTCAACCGACACGTGGCGTTCTCCAACGAGCTGAGCAATCCCACAACCACGACGCCACAGCTGCGGCGACACCGCAGCGTGCATGCGGCATATGCCATGGTTGCGCCAGGACAAAGAAACTCCGGCCTACACGGCACCATTGTCGCCAGTCGAGCCAATGTAATGATGAAACATGAAACCGTGAGCCGAAAGGGTATGACGCGATAGCTTTAATGGGTTAAAGCTCACATATGCGGAATTGGTCGTTCCCTACTTTACGTGCATAGATCGCAGGGAGTCCTCATAGCCCATCCTGGCGCAGTGGTGCAGCAATCAAGCGACGGGCCACTGCCCTGCGATGGAAGGTTCCGCTACCAGCTTGCTCTTCCGAGACACCTCTCGCGACCAATCATTAATTTTAGCTACCACCTGCCACGGCGCGCAGTTTGCTCACAAACCGCAGGATGCCACCTGCCACGGCGGGCCGGTCACGCGTGACGCGTAATGGTGGTTGCCATTGTTTGCTTGCAGAGATCATTATAATTCTAAACTATTAAAATAGGGTACATGCTGGCTATTCCAAAACAGCGTAATGTATCCAGCCTTCTGTATTTTGCTCAGTGAATTAAAGTACCTCTTTCATGAAACAAAATAGATTCCTTGACGTATGTTGTCAGGCTAGTCGGTTTTAGATTTTTGAAAAAGACATGGCGCTTCATATACACGCTCCAAAAAGACGAGGAGACAAAGGACGGTTGGGAGTTCACACCTGCCCTTCGTCTCCACGTCTTTTTCTGCGTGTACAAGTAGCTCCATGTCTTTTTCAAAAATGCAAACTACGTTCGCTGACAAAAGTATCGAAATGCGTGGCTGCAGCGTGTGGATACGAAGCTTAGAGCACCAGTGTTGTCCTCAGTTTTCGATCTGCGGAGAGATAATGCAACAGGCCCTCCCCGTGGTTTCACTACATAGAAGGAAACCTTATAGGGCCTTCCTGCCTACACAACATGACTAACTCTCCCAAACTACCTGCAGCCAGTGCAGCAGGTGAGTTAGTTGGACTCTGGCAGCTGCTTGAATAATTTCTTCCCTACAGCGCAGTCAGCCGGTTTCAGCTGCTGCATTGAGCTTTTTTACATATTAACAGGAATTTGCTGGCGCCTCACACGTAGCTCTGGACGCTGTCGAAAAGGTCCTAAAGCAGCGCACGGGCCACGACAGACGCCGCGAAGGAGGGCCCCAGATTACTTTCCACCACCTGGGAGTCGTTACAATGCACTGAAATCACAGAGGCTGGCACCGCGGTAAGGATTCGTTTCCGCGTCCTTTGGCCCAGCAACCGAACACCTTAGCCAATAAGTCAACGCTGCGGGTGTGACACACTAGGAAACATGATGTGTTGTGTATATTAGCCACAATGATGCAAGAATACTTAGGTAGTTCCTCCAAAACAACGTTAAAGTGGACAAATAAGAATTATTGTCGATAAGCTGTAAGTTCATCGAGACACGCTCGATATACCATAAATTATCGCTAGTGGCGCCAGCGGCCTGGGCATGGTTATTATAATAAAAAGAAATATGCCGAAAATAAGAAAGAATAAAATTGTTGCAGTTGCGAGCATCACAATAGGCTTATTAACAGTTCGTACCAACCGAAAAGCCACCTCTACACAGCCACAATACGAGTATTTTTGTCGATATTAAGTTCACTTAGGAGAACTACACAAATAGGAATACTTGGCACGGTGGCAATAATTAAGCTCATGTGAGCAGACCCTTTAGTTTTTGATGTGAGGCCTCTATCAAGCATCATGTACAAACAAAACGAGTAGAACCTTGAAGCTACCGAAAAAGGCAAGAAGTTATTCAGGCATATTTCCATACCACAGAATACCGTGTTGAGCAGTAGTCTGTATCACAAAGTGTCAACAAGAAGACAGATGTAAGCTAGACAGCGGCACTTGCTAGGAAGTGAGCTCTTAAGAATTAGATTTAGAACGAGCGTGCAACATCAAGGGCGCCTAATCTCGCCTGTATATTTACGCCACCACAAACAACAAAAACAAGATGCAAAAAGAACAAGGATCTGAATACCGAGACTCACCGGTACCATATCAGGAGAGCGTACTGCTGTGCACGCCGAAGTATGCTCCAGCCGTTACCTAACAGCCGACCTAGCCGCTAGCGTTCAGTCTGTTCCGGTCTCATTGGGCCTCTTCGGAAGAACCCGTTTATGCGCCTATCTATATAAAGGTACGACATCCCCGCGGTAGCGCGGCGCGCTATCTGTGCTACCCAGCCGGTTGGGAAATTATTCGTCCTCGGAACATGATTGACTGTCTCAACGTCAGATTGCGAAACAGGGAAAGGCTGCCAATGTGGTGAAGCAGTACACTTTTGCGTCACTGTACGCAATTCTTTAGCAATGGTCCGTACTTGTCATGTGATCACAGCCTGTCTACACTGGGACTATGCGCAGTCGAGAGGAGAAGGGGGTGCGGGGAGGGAGTCATCTACAGCCAGCTTGCTGCAACAAGCCAACGAGCACGGACCGAAAACACACACGAGGCGGGAGAGGTCTGCAAATGCACTCGCTCTTCGCTGACAACGGCTTTTTTTGTGCGAGCGTCACTCAGTACATGCAGGTTGTACTTGTTAAGCGGGTGTTTTTACGCGTAAAAGCAACGTGCGTCTTGTGGATAACTGAGCGAGCTTTGAAACCGCGCCGGAAGAACACTAGCCGCTGAGGTCGTTTGTTTTCGAAGCTAGCACATCAACGTTTCTTTTTTTTTTACCGAAATGCAGTTATCTGCAATTTTACTTTCCCGGCGCAGGGTGTCATCCACCTTTTTGCGCCACTTGCTTCTTCCAGCACTTGCGCGCCATATCACATTCTTTTATAGCATCGGGCACTAGTTTTTCGCTTTCTTTACTGGAAAATTAAGGCAAAATAACTATGACCATTTCTTCATCTACGGGAATAAAATACAAAACAAAACTTTTGTTCTTTTCTACGAAATATACCACTATTGTGCACTTTACCCTTCGCTAGTGCGAACCGCTCCAGCTGACAGATCGGCACGAACCGGCTGAATAAATACTCACAAGAAAAAAAAACACATACAAATTCTTGTGACTGGTAGCTCTACACCAAGTGTAACATAGCTATTACTACTTCGGAATTCTTGGATGTAACAACTCTTCTGTGTTTCCTTTCTGTGCACTGCGAAAATTCACAAAACTAAGCAGTTAATTTCAAATCGTGCCGGTAATACTATCGGCTCGTCCTTACTTCCAGTTTCTATTGTTGGGTACAGAGAGTGCCCTTAGGCAATAAAAATTTATGAGATCGATTACAAACCAGCCTGTAAAGCGTTGAAATATGCCCAAGTCGCTAAAAAACTTATGTTAAGACAGGACGTCTTTCATACCGTATTTCTCGTAATCGATGGGACAGAATTTTAGTAATTTCCATAAATAATTGCAGAAAGCTGGTTAGCCTGAGAGAAAAATTTGACCGACGCCAATGGAACGTTTTCTTTTATTTTCAGGTGTCGAAAGATGGTTCTCGACTATAACAGATTGAGGTTTATGGCGTCTACCGTCCCCTAAGCAGCTCAGGCTATGAGGGACGCGGTAGTGAAGGACTCCGGATAATTTCGACCACTTCAGGTGCTTTAACCTGCACTGAGAACGCACTGTAAACGGGCCTCTAGCATTTCTCGTCCACCGAAATGAAACGCCTCGGCCGGGATCGAACCCGCGTCTCTCGGATGAGCAGCCGTGCGCTGTTAGCACTGAGCCACCGCGGCGGTTTTATAACAGATACACATGTGGTGACACGATCGTCGCCAAGTTTGGTCATATTTCATCGGCACAATCAGAAGTATGCTACTTTTAAAGAGAACCTCTCATTTTTCAATGTGTACACGTAACTGCGTGGTACCGGATTGTGCATACTTCTAATAGAGCTGCTCACTAAAGCCTCGTCTATAGGTAGAGTTGCGGTTCTTGCAGCAACTATATTTCAGAAAGAAATATTAATAGCCTTAATTATTATTTAAGCTAAAGTCCTCAAGTTTGTTTTTCCGTGCTCCTACTTATTGTCGCGTGGGGGCGATAGCATGCAGACAGGCAAGCGAAGGCGTCAGTCACAAGTTGCTTTTTGGGCGCACCTTTAGCCACAAAGAGAAAACAGCACGGCCGTGGAGATAGCAGCAACTGCACTTGGCATTCGTTGCTCACGGCCACACTCAGCTTAAAGGTTACGACAAACATTGGAGATAGAGTGCCCAACAAACCAGCTATAGTTGGCAACACCGGAGGGACTGCTGCGAGAGTATACAGCCTCTCCAGCGAAATCTGGTAGCGTCGCAGGTGACAAAGGTATTAAACCGCTTTCCGGCAGCGGCGACCAAAAAGCATTAAAAAAACACCGTCATTATAAAGCTTCGCGGCATTGTAAAAATTCTTATCGAGAGCGGAATGAAGTCATTCTCATGCTGATAGTTATCACGATTAAAAGAATCAGGATTATAAATTGTACAGGGTTGGTCAAAGCTTTCCAGGCCACACGGTCTGCAATTGAGACATGTAGCGGGGCATTTACGACACCCCGAAGCTGAAAATGTTTGAAGGTAAACAGAGGTGTCACTTTCCCACTCGAGGATGATGCGTTCCTTGTGTTGAGACCAGTACAGTGCTCCGGACTCGACACTAGGTGTGTACCACCTCGACACCGTTTGGGACTTGGCCAGTGACTTGGACTTGGACGTGGGCCAGTGACTTTTGACCTGACTGTACATTTTGTATTTACGCTTCCGCTCTGGCTGAACCTAGGTCTTTGACTAGGGAGAAATATTGCAGAGTATGCAAACCTGCTGCTTTATCTGGATGTTCACGACCTTCAAGCGTCTGTTGTGTACATGCAAGGCCGGAAAAAAAGCGATGTCATTGCCTTAGGAATCAGTAGCCTGTTGTACTGCATTTAAGTTTTTCAGATACGCGTACGACTCTCGCCTCGGAAACAGAGCTTTTTCTTGGAGCCCTTGTGAGGTCCGCGAAAACTTTGCAAGTCGAGAAAGGCTTAGTGCATATTGTTAGCAAAGAAACAAGTCGCATCTTAAAGACTCTGCCAGCAGCACTCCAGCTACAAAAAAAAAATTTTCTAGTGTGCACATCACGTTTTGCAACACCTCGATAGGCATGTGTAGTTCTGGCTCCGACATACTTCATGAACGTTACAGCAGAATTATGACAATTGAGGTTCAGGGTTTTTCTGCACGCAGACGCCAATGAGTACGCGCTGACTCGGCCCTACAAAGTCAAATGCAAGCCTTGTATATTGTAACGGAAAACAGGGAGACAGGTCGCTAACCAGCAGAATACAGCAAGCAGCCAGCCAGCCAGCGAGAGACACTTCAACGTCTTCGAAGACACTTCAGCGCCACCTGAGAACACCAGGTGGCATTACTCCCCCTCCAAAAAAAAGAAAAACAAAAGCGGGGTTGCAGTATGGGCAGTGGAAAAAGAAAAAAAAACAGCACAAGCACACAAAAATGTACAAGGGAGGTGGGCGAAGGTGTCCCACGCGAAAACTAGCAGAACACTGAGCGTACTATCCATTACCGCGTGAAGTAGGGTTTCATGCGGACAACGTGCACAACCTCAGAGCGGGGTGGACGACGCTGAGGCTGCACAGTCCCGTCAGGAAGAACTTCGTAGGTCACTTCGGTGACGCGGCGCAAAACTCGGTACGGTCCAAAGTAACGGCACATCAGTTTTTCAGACAAGCCTGGGCGGCGTACCGGGGTCCACACCCAAACTTGGTCTCCCGGATGGTATTCGACGTGCCGATGACGGAGGTTGTAGCGGCGTGCATCCGTGCCCTGCTGCCGCTGAATGTGAAGACGGGCAAGTTGACGTGCTTCCTCGGCGCGCTGAGCGAACTGCTCGGCGTCTGGCGTGAGTGGGTGGTCATCAGTGCTGCATGGAAGCATTGCATCCAGCATCGTCTGAACGTCACGTCCGTAGACCAGACGAAATGGTGTAAATCGGGTCGTCTCCTGGGTGGCCGTGTTGTAAGCGTATGTGACGTACGGGAGAATCTCGTCCCAGGTTTTGTGCTGCGAGTCTATGTACATTGCGATCAAGTCGGCGATAGTTCTGTTGAGTCTCTCTGTGAGCCCGTTCGTCTGTGGGTGATAGGCAGTAGTTTTGCGATGGTTCGTGTGACTGAGCTCGAACACGTCGCACATGAGCTGTGCCGTAAACGCCGTACCTCGATCAGTGATTACGTGGGACGGTGCGCCATGACGCAGCACGATTTGTTGCATAAAAAACTGGGCGATCTCAGATGACGTACCGCGCTGCACCGCTTTAGTTTCCGCATACCTTGTTAAATAGTCGGTCGCGACTATGATCCATTTATGACCGGCCGATGACACAGGGAATGGGCCCAGAAGATCGATGCCGACTTGATCAAAAGGCGTCCGAGGGGGTTCAATAGGTTGGAGCAAGCCCGCTGGCTTGAGAGGAGGCGCCTTACGACGTTGGCAATCGCGGCAGCCTCTGACGTAACGCTGGACGGCGTGAGAAAGTTTGGGCCAATAATACGCCTGGCGCACGCGTGCAAGTGTGCGGGCAAAGCCCAAGTGGCCGGAGGTCGGCTCATCGTGACAAGCCAGAAGGATATCGGCGCGGAGATCTGCCGGAACGACGAGGAGGTGCGCTCGGTCAACAGTGCTGGAGTTTTTCTTAAACAAAATGCCGTTCCGGAGACAGAAGGCCGGCAGGTTTCTAGAAAATTGTCGGGGTACGACAGAAGCTCGGCCCTCCAGATAATCAATGATAGGTCGCAGGTCTGGGTCAGCTCGCTGGCGGGTCATTAGGTCTAAGGCGCTGACAACTCCAATAAAACCACTCTCGTCCTCTATGCTATCATCCGCTAACCCGACGGGCGCGCGAGAGAGTGCGTCAGCGTCTTCGTGCGTCTGGCCAGATTTGTGCACAATGGTGTAATCGAATCCTTGGAGGCGGAGGCTCCATCGGGCTAGGCGCCCCGATGGGTCCCGAAGATTTGCAAGCCAGCACAACGAATGGTGGTCGGTAACTACTTTGAACGGGCGGCCGTAGAGGTACGGACGAAATTTCATGGTTGCCCACATAACCGCAAGGCATTCTTTTTCTGTGGTCGAATAGTTCGTTTCAGCGCGAGAAAGCGTGCGGCTTGCATACGCGATGACCCTTTCCACGCCACCTTGGTGTTGGACGAGTACGGCGCCGAGGCCGACGTTGCTCGCGTCGGTGTGGACTTCGGTTTCAGCCTCTTCATCAAAGTGCGCAAGAACAGGGGATGTTAGCAGTCGTCTGCGCAGCTCGGCAAAAGCCTCCTGCTGCTCGGCAGCCCACACGAACTGTGTATCATTGCGCGTGAGGTGGTACAGGGGTGCGGCAATCTTTGAAAAGTCGGCGATGAAGCGGCGGTAATATGCGCACAGACCCAAAAAACGTTGCACACTTTTCTTTGTTGCAGGAACAGGAAAGTTGGCGACGGCAGCAGTTTTCTCGGGGTCGGGCTTAACGCCATCGGCACTCACGAGGTGACCGAGAAACTTCAACTCTTTGTACCCAAAGTGGCACTTCTCGGGCTTTAGCGTTAAGTCGGCCGATCGGAGGGCATCTAATACTGTCCTCAGGCGTTCAAGGTGTTCGGCAAAGGTTTCGGAAAATACGACGACATCATCGAGATAAACCAAACAAGTTTGCCATTTTAGTCCAGCGAGAACGGTATCCATCATCCGCTGGAAAGTTGCCGGCGCTGAACATAGCCCAAAAGGTAGCACTTTAAATTCGTACAGTCCGTCGGGTGTCACGAACGCCGTTTTTTCGCGGTCCCGCTCGTCGACCTCTATCTGCCAGTACCCACTCTTTAAATCAATGGAGGAGAAGTACTGGGCGCGACGAAGTCTGTCGAGCGAGTCGTCGATACGAGGCAGCGGGTAGACGTCTTTTTTGGTGATGTTGTTCAGTTTCCGATAATCCACGCAGAAGCGGAGTGTCCCATCCTTTTTCTTCACCAGCACGACAGGTGAAGACCAGGGGCTGCTGGAAGGTTGAATGATTCCATCTGAAAGCATCTCCTTCACCTGCGTTTGGATCGCCTCACGCTCCTTCGGTGAGATACGGTACGGCTGCTGATGGATGGGGCGGGCATCGTCGGGCGTATTCTTGTAACTTTTGCTTGGAATAGCTTCGACGACACTCATTGGTATGAGTCCGGAACCATCTACAACGCGTAGTCTTATATGTGGCTCACATAAATTTCGGCAGAGTTGGAAAGAAACCACACTAAAGTCACGTGCGTCAATATAGACATCGCCTCAAGGAGGCGGACGAGGACATAATTCGCAAGAAGTGTAGCATGTTTAACTCAATGTCTTGGGCAGTCAGCTTTCAACTGAAATAAATAGATTACGTTTCACGTCATTCGAAACAGACCTTTAAAAAACTAGTCACACATAATCAGAAATAAAACTAGCGCAGTACTCTTGACAGTCAAATGACGTACGTCTTATTCCTTAATTAAGCGCGCATTTAAAGGGAGTTGATATATTTTATCCGCTGTAGGCACGTGAAAAATTCTATCTAGAAAGTTAAACAGTGTTAAAACAGCCTCTGCTTGGCATCACTCTTCAGGTAACAACGCTTGTCAATGCGGAACAGTGGTTAAGCACACATAACAGCTGCCGTAATAACAGCTGCCGTAACACAAGATACAAAAAAAAACTTGGATCACTCCAACACCAACAACTTACTCTATGAACCAGTCCTTAAGTTACAACCTTCCCCTCTTGCTAAACAAACTAATCCATGACAATTTTGATATTACCAGAAATTCAAAACACAATATCCGTGACTACTGCCGAGACAATTTCAATCTGTGAAAGAAGCAGACATGATTTTTTTCTTTTTTTGATGTAAAACATTTGCTTTGAGTAGATGTGTGTATTGCGACTTTCGTTTTGCATGTGTGTTCGCGCTTCGCGTAAATGTGGATTTGCATCGGATACCCATGACATTACTAATTGATGTAAATGATGTGACCCTCGCCTTCCTTCTGTACTGCCACTGTCTCAAGGAGTCGGGACCTCCAGTCAAGCTGTTACCACAGCTTTTAGCCCCGGCTCCTCCTTTGTAAGAAAGGAAAATAAACTTGAACTTGAACTTGAACTTGATACCTGCCAGGACTACCAGCCTTGAGCTACGAGTGGCAAGTTCAATTTTGTCAGTATTCTGCGGGATTTTTCTCTCAGTTGTGCAGTGCCTGGTGAAAACATCCGCGCTTAGCTTACTTTAGTACATGGAAGAAATGCTTGGTTAAACAGTGCCACCTCAAAAATTTCGTTTCAGAGCGCAGCTCTTCAGCTCCCGTTCGTGGCTTGAACCACGCCGCCGCCGCCACTGTAACCTCGGAAAACCATCAAAAAATCAAAATAAACATCGCCGCAACAGGGATACGAACGCGCGGCGCTGCGAAAAGGTCAGCTCCACCGGCCGTTGCACAAGACTATTAGGCTTTCGCCGCAGCCGAACAGGCCTCGTGTTAAACTGCAACACATTCTCGCGCTGTGCATTGCACATCGTCTTCTTCGACTAATACTGCTATCGAACTAATATCGTCGCTAGACCTGCCGGCGACCCAGCAAAGCAAAACAACGAACCTACAGTGCCTTAGACACCGACAAAGATGCGCTCAAATTTTGCATTAGGGAGAATCGTAATCGTTACTAGAATTCGTTTTGGTATTTCTCTTCAGTGTCTTGGAACTAGGTTTTAAATTGGCCGCAAGGGGGTCAAGATTAATCATGCTAGTATCATCATGTGCATACAAATAAAGTAAGTCTCCTCGGGGAATTAGGCTACTTCAGTAAGAGCACATAGCTTCATGACAGGGAAAAATTTATCCATGTCGAAGTCTTGGCCGTTTAGATGACACGCCCTGCTGATAACGGCAAATTGAAGCGTCGATATATATATATATATATATATATATATATATATATATATATATATATATATATATATATATATATATATATATATATATATATATATATATATATATATATATATATATATATATATATATATATATATATATATATATATATATATATACACCCTGTTCTATTCCTGCAGACCTCTTGCAATCCTTTACTTTGCGAGATAACTTGGCTCGGTCGTGAACGAATTAAACGAATTTTGACAACTGTCTAATGAGATACAATCGGCTCATATTCGCGATGATTGAAATCTAGTTCCTACCTTCCTCCTCTTAACTTCCACCCGCTCAACCAGTGTGCCGTTCGGTGCGACGACCGTAGACGACGTCACAGCTGTCCGAACGCACGGAGTCGAACGTGATATCTTCAAGTCGCAATCAATGGTTTGCGTGGCTTGCCACGGAGATTTTAGGTGAGTTTTCGGCTGCTGAAACTCTTCATGGCCCTCCATGAAGCTTCTGGTTTAGTTTACACAGAGCTTCTTCTTGGCAGCTGTCTGATTCTTCACGATCTTCTCCAGACTGCTTTTGTGGGCCCTGTTTCGGGCGTCGTTATTTGGAGAACATTGTATTGGTCGGGATCTACCCGTCCATAGTAATTTAGGTTTTGTGCAGACCTTGGGATCTAGGCCAGCAATCCAACAAGCAATGCGAGACTCTCATAAGCCTGGAGAATGCACCTTATATGTCCGAGCTTATTTAGTAATGTGTTAAGCCGACTGGCATACAACATTGGTATTTTCTTCGCCATCAAGGCCACGTATTTCTTCCTGAACAAAACCACACACGAAATTAACAACCTCCGGCCACAGTGTTATATAATCAGTACTAGTTCTTCCAAATAATCGTCTGAAGTCCACCCTGCGTGCTGTCGAAACGCGCCTGTTGTGGCTTACTGCCCCTCACGGCACGGCATTAATGACGGGCCTCCACATGGTCCACTCCCCGCGCTGCCAAGCGCAGAAAGCAAGGAGCGCGCAGCTTTTAAATAGCATGTAGGCAAGTGTACACACAGGGGCATACGTCATGCATGTCCGGTTTGGTCTTCGGGTCTGACGAATCGTCAAACCACGCGTCGTAAATCTAGTCCACATGAAAGAAGAGCGCCCGCAGGATCCGTAGCGTTGCCTACGTACACAGGTGGCGTGATAAGAGCGATGAAAAACGCGGCTGCCGATCGGCTATCTCCTCTGACGTCGAGCGCATTGTGCCGGTCGGCTGACTCCCCAGGGAGTTAGCACGCGTGGAGCAGCGATAGCATCTCTGGCCGAGCTTTGCCTCATTTCCTTTTGCTTCAGAGACTCTGACATTGTAAAAGGGCGCTTCCTTTTGCCGCAGTGACAGCTTAACGCTGGAGGTAAGGGGCGTGTCGCTAAGCGTTTTTCTCTGACGACTGCCTTTGAAGCGAAACGGCCAGAAAATTGAGGGACGCACGCTAGAAAGGAAAGAAAAGACTTTCGCGCCTTACAGCTTTGCTGTAACTGGCTGTAACTGTTGCTAACGTATGCCCACCTATCCATGGAGCGAAAATCACGGGAGCGAGGCCCATGCCGTCATTTCAGCTTGCGGACAGCTTGCGGGAGAGTGCGGCCAGGAGTACAGACTCGTGAAGACCTGCCTGCTGCCCAGAGGTGCCCTATACGAGTGGCTATTTGGCATCGGGAATGAACGCCTTTAATTTGCATTAACAAGGAATGCCGTGCTCTCCCAGAGACCGAGCCGGGGAAGCTGACCAGAGGTGCACCTAGCGGAGGGTTCACCGGAGGGTGCTGGAGCAGCCTGTGGTGTTGAGAATAAGGCTCATTCAGAGTAGTGCTTGATTGTTCAGGTTTTTGGATGACTTACTGAAGCAGGCAACACAGCGCACGAGGAGCCAATGGAAGCAAAGGGCACCGGGTTCCGTCTAGGATCTGTCTTGTTTTCGTGCACCGCTTTATTAATGCGTTAGTATTAGAAGGGCCTGTGCAGGCTGAAATGGAGTCAGCCGTCACACGTGGCCTACTCGGATATATAGAACTTAGCAGACTAACCAAGGTAAAAAGAACCTTAGTATGTCACCTCGAGTGTAACGAAGTTTACTCTCATAACCCCGGATATAAGAAAACCTCCGTATTATACCTCGGATCTAACTCGGATAGAAATTGGATATAGCGATTTCGTCCGTTAGCCTTGGATATACCGAACTTAGTGTGTTGACCCCGTATATAACGAAGTTAAGCGCACCGCATTGGGCATAACGCACTTTAGTTTATCAACGTCGGATGTAAAGAACCTGAGTATACCACAACCACAAAAATAGCAATCAGCCTATGTGTGTGTGGTCGAAAGAAGTGATACACTCTATTGTGAATGTGAAACGAATGTAGGCAAATGTATGTATGCACTTTAAAAAGCAACAGCAGAATCAGCAGCAAGACAAAACGGAAATGCCTTCAAGCAGTACCGAGGATCGCCTAAGAGGCTTTTTTTTTTCCTTTAGCGATAACAATTTGGCACTTGTTGTTACGTGTTGCTATGCGCTTACACCCCACGCCAGTCAATGCAGAGCATAAAAATACCTTTGAAGCTCCAACTTTCCCCTACATCGTGCCACCACAACGCAATTTCGAAACTAATATTAATTATTAGTTTAATTTTTAGTTTATTTGAAAATACTGGAGCCCCACTCAGTGGCTATAGCAGGAGTGAGCCACATAAGACATATTGCAATATACAATTTCACGCACCAAGAGCACGTGGCAGCAATAAAATATGGCCAGAATACCTCCGCAAGTCGCAAGGATTCAATTGCAGACACAAAATCAGAAAGTGGTAATGAACGTGTGTTGCCTTGTAAACAGTTCCAGCTCTCCACTGTAAGCGGAAAGAAGCTGCATTTGACGGCGTCAGTACGTGAAAAAAACCGGTTGGATATAAAGATTGCGATAGCTTCTAGTTGCAGATGGTCCTGAAAACGAGATATGGTTACCATCAGAAAGGCAGCAAGCCATATTGGCGGCCATTACAGCAGTGCGAAGAAACCATGATCAGCTGAAAAAAATTTTATATGTGAATTTTGCTTCAACTAATGCTTAAATGACCATTCATTATGCCAACACAAACTAACAAGAGATGGAACTGATTGCGCTGATCATTTCCCGACCACACGCATTCAGCGAAGTAGCTACGCATTGCCGACGTTACGACAACCGACTGAGCTATTTCGCAGTCAAAACAGAATGGCGAAAAGAGCAAAATAAACTCGCAAAAAAATCTGAGAACCTTCTTAGCAGCATTCTTAAAGAAGAAAATACCATAGAATTTGGGTCGCCTGCTCTTTTGGTTGCAATTAGTGTCAAATGTTCTTGCAATTTCCCCGCCAAAATTTTCGTAGGAACCGGTTCTATTACCCTTATACGGTATGCATGCGCCATTGCCTTCCAGAATGTTCGGGTACCTTCTATTGGATTATTATAATAGTATTGTTCTAATTAGACCCGCTAATGAACCTGAATTATTTTTCATGGTGGGCCTACCTTTATGTTTTGGAGTCCCTCAGGATTTCAAATTTAGTAGTGGCCTGTATTTGGCATCGATGAACTCACGACCATCACTACCAATTAGGGAATTTCGTGAAAGAAAAGCGGGAAATTTTTTGTTAGATGACAACATAAATGCTGTCGCATTAAAATAAGAAACAAGCAGATTCTTGCCCCACAACGTGCCGATTCCTCTGTCCTCGGTTATCTGAGGTATGTACGCCTGGAAATGTATTTCATTTTTCACTGACCAAACAAAACACAGCGATATTTTTTTTCGCAATGAAAAGTTTTTCTTAAACGAGAAAATTGTTATTTCGGTAACTTTTCCCGCAAGTTTCGATAATTTATGCATCTCTTGTTTCACTATATTATAGTAAGTTTTTCATTTCTCCCTGCTGTGTGCACAAAGACCAAACTGCAAGATTATGGCGAGTACTATTCGTTACCCACGTAGTGATGTTTTGGTTGCCGCGCTTAACGCATTTAAGGCAGGGCTGACTCGTCTGACAAGTGGACCACCGCCACCATTTAAGGCTGCTTGTTCCAAGCAAACTCGGCTTGAATCGACTTTAAAGCTTTATTTTGTCGGAACGCATTCCTAAATTGAGGCAAAGGTAACTAGCACGTATTATGAGCCCGTGCCTGTTACGCGTTTTTTTGCACCTCAGGCTACTGCCAGCCGAACGTGAGTGGCGCATTTTCACTGATTTGGTCAAAGCCTGTATATAGGTCGATGCTCTAACCACAGCAGCTGATAAAATATAAACCTGACGGTGGGATGTCTAATGGAACGCCGAACGAAAGCTGCAGCTGCCAATGCGAGATAAATGTGACCGGTAAAGCGTATTTCATATAGATGGTGCCACGGCGTGGTGAGAAACGCTTCATTGGAGAAAGCGCTGTATTTGCGCCCAGCGCAACGAAAAGGGACCCGGGAAGACAAGGTATGTACCGTGTGTACCACCTAAATGAAACCAGGGTTCTAAAACCAACGGTGTGCCCTAGTCCAATGAAAGCATCTTATGGCTTTTGAAAGTCGCGTGGCCTAGTCTGCAGTACTTTTCATTCTCAAACTTTATTAACTACTGAAGACTAATTACCTAATTTTTTAATTCCTGAGTTTATGAACAAGGCCTCAATACAGAAGTTGTAGATCGTCTTGAAAAACAGCTGACTGATATTTTTGCACAAGTTACTATTTAAGTGAAGTAGTTTTCTTACCACCCTTAACGATATGTCACTGAATACACAAGCTTCCACGTGACAGTGGCGCCACTTCAGTGTGCCGAGACGCGTCTAAGGGAACAAATTCCGCTTTTCTCTATAGCGCTCTCATAGATGCGGCTTTCTGTGCGCACAGAGCGAGAAATGAGACAGCAGCTGATCACGTGATAACATTCTTCGAAGGCCAGTAGATAAAAGTTACATAAATTTGGCCTTGATGCCACTATTAGCTGTTTTTTAAGATGTTCAACAACGTTTCAAATGACAGTTTGTTCCTGGAGGGAATAATTTAAACCTACTTAATAAGCCCTTACTCATTAATAAACCCCTTGGCGACCAAGAAAGAGGCTGCAGACTCAGCCAGGCCAGCGAATCTCAAAAGCGCAGAGTTGGTCTCAGTGAGCTTGGGCACTATGTGTATTCTGAAAGTTTGGTTACATTTAGCTTTTGGTTACATAGAGGTAAGCTCAAGAAAAGTTGAGAGGTGCAACAGCACTTTTTTCTCCCTATATTATTCACCACATAAATTTAACGCCTCCCCCCCGCCCCTTTTTCCTATATAAGCTACGTTAATTTATCAGAAAACGAAGCATAAATAATGGAAACCCGCTATCGGTCAGTTGACAACAGAGTGGAGTCCGTGCTGATTGCAACGCCGGCCTTATCTTGATATCTTTATCATGTCTATTTGAAAGAACGTGGGCGTGAGAACCTTGCGAAGTGGCAGTGGTGGCAACAGTTCTACTCTGAGAAGATTTCAAGGTGGCCTTAATGAAGAGATTCCCGCAGTGGTCTCGACGGAACAATACGGTTCCTTTCTTCCTTGTCGCCAGATGAGCGCCTTGCCTTGGCATTATACAGGCCAAAAAAACTAAAGGAAAAGCTGGTGATTTTCCTGCTCATTCTTAAAACTATCTTAAAGCTCCTGAAGATTCCGTTGCTCCTTCCGACACAATTTTGTGCCGAAAGTTTACTCAAAAGGAGATGATTCGCTGACAAAAGCCTGTTGCGATAGGCCCGAAGAAACGTTAGATCCTTCAGTTATTTTTCTGCAATTTCTTAGTAAATTTTCTCATTTTTGAATATTATTCCCTCCTCACAATTCCCCAAAATTTCAACAGTATTAAGGCCAACACAGGAGCCAGTTGGTTGATCGTGATGGAATGTATGCTCTACATGGGAGACAACACACTAGGCGACTAAAGTGTACTTGTAGTGCGCCTCGTTTCGCCCTCTTGTGTCTTCTCTCCAAAATAGCACGAAGAGTTCATCATCTTAGCATGACTGAGTGAGCAATCCATACAACATTCTTGAACGCATAAAATTTAATTTGAAAGTAAGCACAGTAACATGCACTTTTGCTGCATAGCGCTCTCGGCGCGTACACAACGAACACAACGTGATTCAGACTCAAATATTATAAATAGACGTTAGAACAGGAGCAATGATTGATGAATCCCACCCCATGAACGAAGAGAATGAAAAGTGTGGTAATCAGCGGTCAGTAGAAACTTAGTGAAACAAACAGGTGTTCATGACAGCTCGTAGGGGAGACAGACGGAGGCAGAGACACCGGAGCACAATGATCTGGTCAATTTGTTGCTAGTATGCGTGTGTGTCCTCTTTTGATTTTTATTTTGTTTTTACTGAAACGTGGCTCTGCTCAATCTGATGATGTACAATCTGGGGAGGGCATTGTCCGCAAATACGTGTGCGCTCCCGCAATCCGGAGCTAACGGTTCCGCTCTGTTAGTACTGCCCTTTTCCTCTTTGCTAGCCGTGCGAAAATATGCACAGAACGGGAAAGGAAACACGTCGTTCTCAGCCAGGAATCTCAGAGACCTTAAAAAACATGGAGGTGCGGGTGAGGGATGCGCTGCATGGTAAACGGCCCAGCGATCACCGTCATGTGTCTTAGCAGAAAAGTCCTTAGCCCCCTGCTGTTCCCTTTTCTGGTGGCCCAAAAAAATTGGACTGCAGACTCGCGTGAGCAGTAACGGTTATGTGGGGTGAGGAAAGACCATAATTTGCCACGTTCATGTGATGAGCGGGAAGGTCTACGAATGTGTGCTTGTGATGCAGCATTGTCGGGAGGGGTTCCTGAAAGCGGAAATGGCGACTGCCGTCACGCGTGACCCGTCGCACTGGACGCAAAAAGAACCGTGTGAAATCGTGACAACCTGTTCAGCGCGGCAGGTGGAAACCTGCCCATCAGATTGTAAGCAATCTTACCGCCGTGGCCGGCACGTGCCAGTTAAACTAATGACTGTTCGCGAGGGGTTGCTCGGGAAGAGGTGCCTGAGTCTCACAAAACCCACTGGCGTTTTTTTTTTTTTTAAACAGCCACCTGCCGGGGTAGCGGTGCATTGCTTAACCTCTGCATCACTGCGCCAGAGTGGTATGAGCACTTCCAGCGGTCTAGCAATATAAAGTAGAGAATGACCAATTCCGCGTATATGAACATTAACTCATTAAAGTTAACGTGTCATACCCTTAAGATGAGGCTACGACAGAGTCAACAGCAGCAGGAATTGGTATCCCATTCAGAAATCCACTGAGGATCGCATAAGAGCTTTGTATTTTTTTTCGTCTTGAAGAGGCAAATAAAATTCGGCAAAAGATTGTAAGGTAGCAGTTTTCTGGAAACTCCTGCAAAAAAAGCAGCAGAGATGAGGGGCGGCTATCCGTCGAGTCCACGGAAGAAATGTGTGGTGTCTCTGGAAGTGCTGGAAGACTCGATAGCACTAAAAGAAAAACAGGGGACACGACGCTGTTGTACCCTTCCGGCTGTTACAGAGATAATGTCAGTGAAAAAACTAGCTCAGTTTCAGTCCCGCTATACGCGGGCAGCCTTCGGCAGGTTATTGCGTAAGTTGTTTCTCGCAAAGAAATGCTGGCCTGAAGACTTATCCGCTCGAGGGCATGTTAGCTCGTAGTCGCTGAAAACTATCGACCCTCTCCTCGCTGACTGCAGTAGGTAGTGAGCAGCAAATCTTGCGTGTTGAGTGAGTGGCTGTGATTTCAGTAGCTGCTGATTTCGGCAAGCTGCTACCTCGCGCGTGGCGAATGCAATTCTTGACAAAGAAATCACAATAGCTACGCTGCTCCTAAAGAAGGCTTCTAACTTATAGTCGGGCCTGATTTCGAAAGCTCCTGCTGCTGGCGGTGGATATCTGTACCCTAATATCGAGAAGTTAAAAGACAAATTTTAAAAGTGGACCATTTTATTTACTGGCGCTACACTTGATTTTATACAAACTGCCTGAAATCACAAATTCGGCCAGTGTCTACCCTTCTGGAAGCAATTATTATTAGGATTGTTTTAATAAAATAAAAGCGGAAGGAAAAAGATGTTGCCATTAGCGGCATCTGCCATCGAAGCCTGAAGCACCCGGGTAGCGGCTACCGAAAATAAAATGACAGTGAGAGGAAAGGGAATGGGGAGCGACAGTAAAAAAAGCGTGTAGGTGATGGATGGATATATGGAAATAAAGAGCACTAAATGCCGCCTTGACTATTTGTTAAGCGTAAGAAAAAAGCATAGAATTTCAGTGACTCCAAAAACGAAACGGTCCAGTCCCTTGAGGAAACCACTGGTAAATCCGAGTGTCGCTTACTATCTGGAGCATAAGGCTGGTTTCACTCTAATGGATGTGGGGAATCTCGTTTGTTTTAAAGCGATAGCCTTAAAGACCTCGTTGTCGAGAAAATCCGGTGTCCGCACCGTCGGAGTCGACGTTGTGGGTGAAAAATCGCCAGCGTGACACTGGCAGGTGGTGCCCAGATAGCAACTTAGAAGGCAGGTGTGCCAAATAGGACACGTGACATTGTGGCGTCATCACAACCTGCCCACCTGGCAGGTGGCAGTTAATTCAATGATTTGTCACTCGGGAAAAGCAACCTGGGTCGCACAAGGCCCACTGCAGAGAGCCCTTGCTATCGCCAGGCAGTGGCGCATCGATGAAAACCACTGCACCACTGCGCCAGGAAAGGTATGAGGACTCCCAGGGATCTATGAATGAAAAGTAAAGTAGATAATGACCTTCTGAATATTTGAAACTTAAACCCATTACGCTATCGTGTCAAACATACCCTTAAGCGGAACTTAAGTGCCGCCTAAAATTTTTGTTCTGTTCATTGACATAAACTTTACTGTCACCTGTGCTGCACGCCCCTCAACAGCACATGTCTGTTTCGCACCTATAGGGGACACAACCAGTGCCAGAGGGCGCTGCGGACGCCAGTGAACAGCGCCCTCTCCGAGCGACTCCTCCTAGTTGATCGGGCAGGACGACGAGCTTCGCCACTGACGTGTGTGTCTGCGTCGGCTGCACGTGAATGAAACCAGTTTTGCGCGCGCACGCTCGTTTTTTCTGGCTCTCGCTTCAGCGCCGTTATGAGAGGAGCTCGCTTCACGCACGCTATGCTCTCTATGCTTGGGCATGGACGCCGTTCTGAGGGAAGAGCGCACTCGCTCGAGGGTGTTCCTCGCGCTTTGACACTGTTGCGAAGATTTTGCACGCGCTCTCGTGCTTTAGAGAGGGAGCAGCTCGTGTGCGCGGCGTCAAGCGAACAGCCCAAAAGGAAGCTGTTCTCGTCACACTGAGTTTTGTGCCCATTGTGCGTTAGAACCTGACGTATATGAAGTGAAAACTGAAATTAAAGGCTTCCTTCGAACGAAACTGCGGCACGGATGCGTTTCGCATTTTTTTTCTTTCGTGTCTTCAAACTGTGCTTGCTCTGCTCGATCTGCTTGCTTCCGCCCTGCGTGCTGGTCCCAAGTTTCAGCTACTTTTTTCTTTTTCCTTTCCGCGGTGTTTCAATGGCTTCGGCGCTAGGCTCCTCACCTCAGTGTCACAGGTCAAATCCCGCCGTGTTTAGATTTGTGCGAAATAGGAAATTGCATTGCGCGGTTTGGGCACGCGTTAATGAATCCCATTCTGTTGAAGTTTCTGAGCTTTAACATTGGCATACGGCTGATACGACCAATATGGTAACGCATTGCCGATCCTACCACTGTCGCTCTTGCCTAGTAGCTTCGGCCGTATGGTCGTAGTTACCACAGATGGCCTATTTACCATGCAGATATCTAAAAACAAATCTGCTAATCCGGAGCCCTTCAATTTGACTTTGCGCGCAATCTACGTACAGCCTTGGGACATTAAACTCACAAACCAGTGGCCAGCCTCAGTTTTAATGCGCATCTACGGGGCACGTAACGCTATCGCGCGGTCGCCCCAGATCTACAGTCCGTGGTCTGTAATCTGCAGAGACACACTTCTACCGCGTGTGGACGACGCATCGTTAGTTCACATGTGGAATGGTGCCTGCCATTTTCGCCTTCGCAGTTGTATACGCTGCCAGTTTACATGGTGCCGGCCGATTGAGCACATATAGTATTAAGGGCCCGCCAGCGCTCTCTCCTGCTGCTGCAGGCGATGGATCATTAGTACTAAAAAGGCGAAAGCCTTTAACGGCTCATTCTCCCGTCCGTCCGTCCAGCGTTACATCCAGCGCCTGGGGTGACTCAGCGACGAGCGCAGCTGCCAAAATAGTAAGGCGAAAGCCTTTAATGGCTCATGCTCGCGTCCGTCCGTCCGCCCGTTACACTCCTCAGCTCGATAAGAAATTTTTGTGCACGATGAGATTTAAACCACTATCCTTCCGCTTCGCAGCCGAGCGTGCTAACGACTACGCTACTTCCTGCCAACGCATATGCAGTTCTCCTTGTCTATAGGACGCTGGAGGTGTTTGCAGAAAGGCGTCGAATCAGACGGATGCCTGCCAAACGCCCTCCAGTGTCTCCAGCGTTTAGTATTAAAGAACAATTGTGTACTTAATCAACATCTTAACCACACATCGGTTACAGAAGCATCAACACGGCGCTTTAGGTCAACGAAGTGCGCCCATGAATTTTTTTAATCACTACCGCAGAGCCCTATACCGCACCGGTAATTTCTGCTGACAGCACACACGGCAGTAAACAAATCCGTCATTTGAGCGAAGTTCACAAGACAAGCAAGACGCTTCCCCGCCTTTAGGCAACCACGATGCCGCATCGATTACACCATGAAAACTGGCCACCAATAGACATAATCGGCGCACTGTGCAGTCGTCAGGCGTGCGCTCACATCCGCCGCACCCGCGAGGAGACGAGCGCACGGGCGCGAGCAGCTCCCGGATTGAGAAAGCGCGCGCAGCACTCGAATACGGCCAGTCAGAGCGCCGCGGAGCCGTCGCGCCCGATCAACGCCTCAGAATTCCACCGCTATGGAGGGAGCACGGCGCTGCCGTCACGCAGCAAATTTTAGGTTATGCACCCTATCCAGATTTCCAAATAACGTTCCATCCCGACTTCAAGCCCCATTATGAGTGCCTGGCATTTCCGCGCACTTGTACTGTTTTCGTAAAATCTGACAACACGTGAGCGAGTAGGAAAGACAGAGGCATAAATGGCTTTATACACTCAGCAACTATAGGTTATTTGTGCGCTTCCCAAAGCAGTATTGCTCCAAATTCTTATTAAAAGCAAATTACTTTCGAACTGTCTTTCGTACAAAAAAAAATAACAACGCTCGTGGTTGTACAAAACCTATGATCGTATTTTTTTCCCTGGTCTGTTACGATCTTCACGATTTTTAAACGTTTGTAGCGATCTTCCGCAGAACAAACGGTTGTGAAGTATTTCGCCATCCCCTCTTCGGAGTTTGCGCAAAGAACACCTCGGTACCGATATAGGCGCTGTGATTTTATAAAGTTACTGCGCATCATAGAAAGAGATTTTTGTTAGAATGACAAGGATTAAGTGCCTCAGGTAACTGCGGCTTTCACAAGAGCTCCCAAAGAAGCTCGTGGTGTTCTAACGAGCCCTTACAAGCGTGATGCTGAGATTTCCCGCGACTGAGGTATTGATTGAAATGGTTACCATATCAGACCAATTAATCAACTACAGCAGTGAACGGAAAAGGGGAACAGCAGCCGCTAAACTGGTAATAATAAAGATTACGATTACAGCTGTCCTTTACTAGCGACACCGGGATGACCGAAACGAGACACGCACACAACTGCGTGCGTCCGCTCGATTCCTGCCGAGATAAATGAGCACCTGGAAACTGCTGCAAATCCGCGCGGCTTGTCGTAGGTGTATCAGAATGTTCCAGGTGCACCCCTTCCATTTAAGATGATAATTAGACTTAGCTTACATTACAGGTCATTCTGCACTGCCTAATACGACCACGGGTGAGTACTGTCGCGGCTGTCGGTTTATGAACACGGCGTTTGGAGTAGTAGCTCTTAGTTGGTTACCCTCCGCATTTTTACATGCCATGTAGCTGCGTGAATACAGACACAACGCAGAGCTGCGGCGATTGATGGCGATGTGTCTACAAAACAGGCAAAGCTTTGACCTCACCTGGCGCATTCCAGCTAGCTTGACGAGAAGTGTAGCAGACAAGATGAGCTGATGTGCAGCTAATCACACTGCTTGAAAGTGAACCGTGTACTGAACGTTGCACTGGAAGCTTGAGTGGCAGTTTATAAGTTGTTTTCGACGCCGAGTATTGTGCTGCTTGCATTTTTTGCAATCCTGGGCACTGGTTCCAAGTTGAAGTCGAGGTTTTTTTATGACCATTTTTTAATTTTACATTTGCCGAGACAGAAAAACATTAAAAACGTGTTGAGATTTTTTACACAGTTTGTGATTAAAAGGAAATAACAAAGCTAAGATCACTAATCAAAAAGTTTACCGAATTCAGGTTCCACGACGACACCATCGCTGCTTTGTTGAGGTTAAGAAGAGTAGCATACATTTATCCATTAACACATCAGCGTTTTCTTTGTTTCTTTTATATACGCACAAGTCGAAAAGAACTTTATCATTTGGATATTCTTTCCCCTTCTATTTATTTTTTACCTTTAATGATTAACGCACATGAAATTAACGACACCTCCTACAATCTTTTTGCATTGATTGTTGAAAAAAACGTTTCGTGCTCCTATGGTAAGCGCAAAGCTTGATTTCAATCACTTTGTATTTCATCAAGGAGAAAATTTTAAATACGAACTGTCCTTGGTATATAAAAATTGCTTCTATTACAATTGGTATAACGAGCGTAAAAAGTTAATACGTTCCTCCGTGCAATCTCTATATGCCCACTGAATGGTTCGTGTTAGGCTTTTAATTAGCACGTGATGCAGACATTATACGTGCCTATTCTTTCATGTAGAGAAAAGGCGATTTCCTGTGCTACGTTTATGAATGCTGTCCCCGTCCTGCTAGCGCCGTGCCGTGTGCAAGAGAATTAACGCATGCCAACTCGCGCAGCTCGACGTCCTGTTGAACCCTGTGGACATGCGTTTCGGGCTGCAGGCGTTTCTGTTCTTTTTTTGCGATACATGCATATCAGCACTGAGTAGAACGCAGAGCAAAAAATATGCTACACCATGTTTTTTTAGAGCACTGCCGTAAAAACTTGTTTGACGATGTCGCAGTCCACCGGGAAACAGCTCGATAAAATATATTGCAACCCGCTGCAGGGGCGTGGAGAATACGGCGTTCTAGTCGGGATCCCATGGACGCATAATTGAATACCAGGGCTGGGCACGATGCTTTATAAAAAGCATCCTGGATACCGATGCCTGTCACACTGAAAAATTGCATTTCCGATACAGATACGCGGTACAGGATGGAAGTTGATTTCCGATACAGATACCCTATACCGTATTGTCAATACTTCGATACAACAGCGAAATTACCATTATTAATAAAGCTGGTAATATCAATAGCTAAATTAAAAACTTCCTCTGTGATTTCTGAAATTTTAGAGTACTTGCTAAGAATAAATGATTCAGAAAGGGTTGAAACGATTCAAACCGCACGGATTTGTTTAGCTCCACTGCCTGAACAGCAGGTTTCATTAAACTTCAGCATTATTCTGCATCCACGGGGACGTTCAAACGATCGTTTGCATAAATAGCCCGGCTAAATCTCTTCTTAACCTAATGTTCTTCATGTGAACCGATCAATGAGAACCTAACTACATACGTATAACCTTTAATTTTTTCGTGATGTTTATCATTAGTTAGTGCGGAATTTACAGGGTTGCCTCCGTCTTTGCCCGGTGGATGCTCCACGCACTTCGGAAACCGAACAGTTATTTCCCCAGCACTGTTTTCAACAGACACTTGAAGTTGGCCATTCTGTGTTGAAAGCTATACGGAAAACAACAACAGAAGAAGGCTGAACGTTTCAATTTGCCTGAACATGTCTGGATAATCTCTGTTATTTACAGCATTTGCCCAAAGCACCACTACGGAAGAGCCCCGCCATGCAGTAATGCTGTAAGCGAAGCAAATGAAGAACGCCTTTCTGCAGGAGCAGATGACCACGTTGCCATGTTGTATTTGATGAAGGCGCCCTTTATCAACGCGTAAGTGTGCAGCATAGCCACGTCAACTAGAGGATCCGGGCGGTAGAAACCCAAGTTTCGCCGGCGTCTTCCCAATAGATAAGGAATGCGTCACCCGATGCATTGGACACTGCCGGCGCTTGTGACCCTATAGACCGGCGTTTGGAAGAGTGCACGATCTTTATCGTGCTGGAAAATAATGTTCTGTAAGCTCCTGAGCATGATGACAAAATTTGTTCGTTTCTGTTGGCAACCACCGCAACTTGAAATAGGGCCGATAGAGTGTTGTCTCAGGTACAACGATGAGCCTGTCTCCTCGTTCTATTTGTCACCAAATTTGCAGACGCGCGAGGTATACGTCGTCTATCTGCAATACAACGAACGTAGGATGAAAGAAGACCGACCGGGCCAACGACAATGCCGTGTCCTCTTCCCAATTGTGATCCATCCCTTATTTCAGTGAGCTACCTCCTGTCCCAAGGTCTGACTCACACCTGCATCAAAATGTGCGGCAATTTTTTCGTTAAAATACGCGATACACTGAAAATGTGTTTTCGATACCGATACGCTAATCCTGTAATTTTTGGCAAGCGATACCTAATGCCGATCCACTGAATGTATCGACAGAGGGCATCGAAGATACATGTTTCGTCAATACTGCCCATGCCTGTTGGATCCCGGCCGCTGCGAACCACGTTTAGATGGTGGCGAAACGCGTGCTGCGTGGCGCCAATGAGCGTTAAGAAACCCCAGGCGGTCGAAAGTAATTCTGAGCCCTCCACTACGGCGCCCCTTTCTTCCTTCTTTCATTTCCACCTCCATCACCTTCGCTAACGACGTGGTCGGTTGGCCACTGTAGGTTAGACAGGTACTGGGCATTTAGTTTCCTGGAAAACGGTTATTTTTTATTTACTTGTATTGCTAAAACCTGAGATAATCACGCTCAATGACTGTTCACCATCCTTGCCTGGAAAACGCTTATGTATCTAGCGCTGCAAGCGGGGTCGCACGTAGAACTTTACGCTGTTTGCTTGTTCGCTCTTTCGGAATGTGCGTACTTGGCTTATAATGGGTGTATAAATTTCTCAGCGCGTCGCAGACAGTGGGCGTGCCCTTCGGCATAGCTGTTCGCGTTAGCACAGAACATGCCGTGGCCGCACAACCCACGCTGCGGTCGGGGACGCAGAACGAGTGCAAGGTGGGGGCCATTCGCCGAGGGCGGCCTCGCGTGGGGCCGAGGTGAAAGCACCTGAATGGGAAATGGGAATCGCATTTCCATACTCAAACAGCCCCGGAGAGAGAGCGACAATGTGCGCTTGGAGGTCGCCCCCATCAAATCGTCCCAAGACCGTGGTTTGAGGTCACGGTCCCAAACCATTGCATTGTGAGCCTTGAACAAGTCAGTTGACTTTAGCGATCGAGGTCATAACTATAGGCAGGCTTCTATACCTAGGAATATGTTATACAAGCCTGTTGATTTCACACCTGGTGTGAGGTCAGTCAAGCAAATGTCGGCGTAAAACAACCAATCTACTTCCCTAGGGCGAGTTTAGCGTGTGCTGGAAGCGTATAAACCCGGCTTGTCTACTTTCCAAGTGCGGCAAGCAACCCTTAAATCCCCCTTTCCACACTTAAGCTGTCAGAACGCAGCAGTCTCTCCAGACAGTTTAGGTGTTCTTTCTACAGGAAAGGCCTATGCGTGTGAGCAGCATGAGGCCGCCTTTAATCGTCGGTTAGAGCTTTTCTTCCAAGACCAAGAAAGGCTATAGGCGCACGATTAGTCAATCGATTTGGAGGGTTGCCATTTTCCAGGGTTTTAGTACTAAATGTCAAGACTTAATATTATATATATAGTGTCCGAACTCGTTGCATAAAGGACTACGAATAGTATCGAAGCCTTTTTGTTCTGAAATGGTCTGTTCCCGAGACGCGGCTCATTCTTCAAGTTACAGAAGGCGATTTATTTTTCTTGGGGACTTTAATGTTCAAGGATTATAGAAAAGAATCTTCCCAGGAGGACATAGAATACGCAAAACAATCTTTTATCACTCGCTTCAAAACCATAAAACTGTTGAAATTAATGATGCAATGTTTAGCTCTATTTCTTCTTTATGAACATCAACGAAAGACTACGGGGCTTAGAAGAATGCGGTTGCAGGGCCACAGCGCCAGCGACCATGGCGGAGCAAAGTTGGCTTCGCCAGTCACTAGCGGGAGCCCTACTAATGCGACGTGTACCCAGCAAACGGCCATGCTCAGCAAATTTTAATTTCGCTAGTTCATGGCACAGCGTCCAACACTTTCGCTATAAAGGCGCCGTAAAAAGCTGGCGCTCTTCAAATTCGTCGTGTCGTTCCAAAACTTCATGGAGCGTTTTGGCTAATGTCAGCACAACATAATACGAAGGGAAGATAACCGCTCATCTTTAAGGATAACGGAGTGGATTCCAAGAGAAGGCAAATGTAGCAGGGGACAGCAGAAAGTTAGGTGGGCGGATGATATTAAGAAGTTTGCGGCGATACGATGGCCACAGTTGGCAAAGGACAGGGTTAATTGGAAAGACATGGGAGAGGCCTTTGCCTTGCAGTGGGCGTAGTCAGGCTGATGATGATGATGAAGACAATGGGCTACGCAACAAAATGAACGACGACTGCTTTGTTAACAAGGAATTATTATCCGCGAACTGTTGGTGCGCACAGCTTACACTACAATACTGCGTAAGGTTAATAATCGATATGTATGCCACTTGCTGTCAAATACAGACGGAAGGTGTATGAGCCGTGTTCTCTAGTAAACATGAATGCCACAGCGCTGCAGCGCATGCACTTGCTCTATTTCAATTTAATCTCTTCTCACATCGATGTCCTCTTGCAGTTAACTGCGCATTGACATGGACAAGTAGGCTTCCTACAGCATCGCAGAAGCGATGGGGCTCCTTTTGGAATACCAACTTTTTTTTTACTGACGCAATAACGGCGATGAGTACATCATGAGGGTCAAAAACATAAGAAATCCACCGAAGATCTCAGCAATGAAAAATGTTGGGAAACCCGAGAACTCAGACACTGTCAGAGCGGAGCAGCTTATGCCCGGCGAAGAGCATAAATGCCGCTTATGTAGGAATAAAATAAGCCTGCTGTGATCGACGTTTCCACGAGTGCTCAGGCTGCTCGAGGTTACCAGTGACTCTAGAGCAGACTATGCAAAACTGCCAGTTGAAAACAGATGCCTGCAGCACAGAAAAGATGACCGGAAACTCTGCAGGACCAAGAGCCGATTAACTATGACATTATTTTTGCGATGGGGAACAGGCGCGGTGAACGTTCGCAGGGCAGTGGAGTAAAATAAATTTGACATGAAAACGGGGCCAAGTTTAGTAATGCATTTGACACAAAATTAAGTTCTTTCGACAACAAAGCTGCCGACAATGCGTGCACGCACGGCACACTGAATCGCGCGCGTTCATGATTTTTTTTTCTTTCTTTACCCTTATCTTTGCATGCGCTGAAACATTTTTCTCAGATTTTTCAACAATCAATTCAAAGGAACACCGCACTCTATACCTGCCCTTACGTAGCTCTCTGTTATTACACTCTAGGGAGCAACGACGGCCATCGGAAATGCAGGCGGCAGAATTCATGAATAAAGCACGGCAGCCATTCGTACAGCAGTCCTGCAACCGCAATCGCATGAGATGAACTTGCAGTTAGAGACGGTTCATGTGGCACCACCCACGCGTGGAATCAAATGGAAGTAGCGTTGATAGAGAGAGAGAGAGCGAAGAGCACACACTTTTTTCTGGTTTGAGCTCGAGCGTCCCTCTCTCAGCATGGTGTATTCTTGCGCGACGTCATTCCGGTATGGCAGATTGAAACGACATCGGATTTCCAGGAAGCTGGAAGAAAGAATATGTGTCACTACGCACGGCTTGCGTTTTGGGGCCGCATTCGCCCGCATCTTTTGTTCTTTACGAGGGGTGAGAGCAAAGGGGGAATCCAAAGCGGCCGATCTTACAACGAATGGATGCAATGGTTCCGTAATATGCGTTATGAAAAGAAAGCGCTCCCCAGCATCAGTAGCTGCAATTCTTGCAATCAGCACGGAAATGCCTTGCAGTAATAACATAGTATCACATTTGTGCCATAGCCGTACGGCCGTAGCCATACATAGCCGAATAAGGCCAAGTATTCGCTATGCTTACCGCGAACTATAAATAAATGAGAATTCCTTTCTCTTTACGTTTATCTCTTGAAATATTTGTACAATTGGAGAGTTCTTTAGTGGTCGGCATACTGTGACATGTCCTTTGTACATATAGAATCATGACCATCGATAGTAGGATTTTCACAGCTGTGTCCTCATCTACCTACTGGAAAAACAATAGCTCACTCAGAGGCGGCTGAAACCTGAAGTGTGCCTTGATGAGAGGTTGTCTTAATGGCGTAATCAAGTGAACAAACCGACCAGTGGGTATTTATTAGGCGTCCGCGTTCCACACGCATAGCTTGGCCTACCGGCTTTTCGAGCTCGACCTCACTGCTGCGGTTACTCAGCAGGTGATGCTTCTTTTTGTACTTACTTTCATGCGTACTTGCTTCGAATGAGCATTTATTATAAGTTTAACACTGCGCTTAACCTTCTCCACTATTGAATAAAGCAGTAAATGCGATTGATGCGCTGATAAGAAATCGATAATTTTCATATCGCTCACCCCAACCACTTAAGAAGTAGCTGCTAGAGCGTCATTTGAATGTACAGACTGTCAAAATTGATTTCTCTAGGGCCTATATTGTAGCGTTTCTTAGTACATTTTTTTTTTCATTGCGTGGTGCCATCCGACACGACCTACGTAACTGGCAAGTCGCTACCAACGCAATAGGAGCGAAAGAAAGGAGAATTGAACGAAACATCCCAAAATACGGCCCCGGTTTTCAAATATCTGTTTTCAAATCGTGCACTACAAACGCTCACCACGTATAACGTGTAACCGAACTAACGGTTATTATCGTTAGATTATTGGTAGTAGAGAAGATGCTGGTCTAAGGACCAGGTCTCTGAATTTGCAAACATTAGTCTGCTGTCCGTAATTCATTTTGGACTTTTGACACTTTCAAGCAGCGCTTTCAGCTATAGTGAAAAATCACTTCTAGCAGTGGTGCGCCCAATTTATGATGCCCTTGATAGGCTAGAAATTAAGAAAAAAGAAACAAACCGCTCGGACGAAAAATGGGTAAGTGAGTTTAAGAAAGGGGCAACTCACTCAAGCTCGGAGTTCAACCAGTGGCCACGATGTTTCGGTGTTTCTGAGTCGCGGCGAAGTCTTTTCTCTCTACGATGGAAGGCAGGAGTTCAAAAACCGCGCCAGTGATGAGCTCAAGCGCATAGAGCGCTGCCGTTTACAGACAAGCCCTTCTCGTATACCGACTCGTGCTAGACGACTTCGCGGCTGTCAGTGCCCGCCGCGCAGGGGAGTGACGAACCTGACGATGGCGTTGAGCAGATGCTGCCAACGGGGCCACAGAAATCCAGGATTTCCGCGGCACATGTGGCGCAGGCGCACGCTACTCTCCGCCTCACGTCCTGTGTGGTGAAAACACCGCCGTCGCTTGTTTGTATTTGGAGCGCTCGACGAAGCGACGCATCAACGGAGTGACTCGGGACGCGCTTCCTAATTCAAATGCGCTTCGAGCGACGGGAGCACGCCGCGGCTTTGCAAGAAAGGGAGGGAGGCGTGGAGTTATCTGCAATGCAACGACTCTGGGAGCAGACACTTATCTTACGCGTCGTTCTCTCGCCCGCAGGCACGCGATGAGCTACCGGCCCGTTGAGATTTCTTATCTGCGCTGCGCTTATCGAGGAGTAGTGGCGTAGCATGTCGGGAGCTGTTAATGGGACAATGAAACGAAATAAAAATGCGACCACGTATGAACTTGTTAAGGTTGAAGATTTCGGTGATGAAAGAGACCTTTGGACATCACGGGAAACCTAACTCCGGAGCATTTAGGGTGAATCTGTACTATATTTTACCGCAGATTAGTACGTACAGGGATGGCTAAGCGGGGATGTATTTCGAAGATGTGTGCATCTCGTTAACTTGACATGCATGACTCCGCGTTCTTGCAATGTTCCACATAGCGGCCTCGCGAACATGGTCCAGCTATTACGATATATGTGCACGTGCTGGTGACCCCGCTGAGATCACGGCCACGGTATGGGAGGTTGTTAGTGCAGCTATCATCTGGCAGTGATTTGCCAGTGGGTGGCAAAGGGGTGTGGCCAGGATGCGGATGAATGAGAAAGGAGAGGCCAAGCTGAAATGAAGGAGGTGCAAACTCAAAGGCAGCTAGATGGCATGAAGAAAGTTTCAAAAACACGCCGGAGAGACTCGCTGGACTTCAGACGCGCTGCGCCGGCGCGTTCTGCAAACGAGTTCGGTCGAGCACAGCTGCGCTATATGTCACTGCGAGTTTCACGATGTTAGGACTAGAAATGATTTATATTCACTGTCCTGTTAAACAAGGAAGAAAGACGTTTCGGAAGCCGTACAGGTTTCTTGATCACAATGAGGCGGACAAGACGAGCAATTGGCATTTAGGGCATTTTAAGGGCGTGACATTTTTAAAGCGTTAGCGTTAAGGAGCTCGTGTCAAAGAAAATGCGGTATCGTCGTCGGTGTTGGCGCCGTCGGCGTCGTTGACCTTGAGCGAAAAAGCAAGGAAAAATCCCCAGAGAAGCGGCTTAGGACGTAAGTGGGCCATCTAGGTCATGCGACCTTGTGGCGTCGTCACAACCTGCCCACCGGATTGTGAGCGAACTGCGCACCGTAGCAGCTGGAAGTTAAAATAATGATTGGTCGCGGGAGGTTTCTGCGAAGAGCAACCTGGATCGCACAAGCCCCACCGGTGGCAGCACCTTCCATCGCACGGCAGTCGCCCATCGTTTAACCGCTGCACCACTGCACCAGAAGTGGTATGAGGACTCCCAGAGATACACGAAAGTTATGTAGCGAACGACCAATTTGCATATATGAGCAGTAACGCATTCGTTATCACGTCATATACTTAAGGCGGAGCTTAAGTGTCCATTCCAATTTTTTTACCTTCCCCACCTACTCATCTTGCCCGCCTCATTGCGATCAAGGAAACCCTACACGTTCCGAAACGTCTTTCCATGCGCTGCAGCGCGACCTCCGAAAAATATCGGCTGTATGGTCTTTAACTATCAGATTTGTTCAGAGTAACCCAGCTTCCCTGCAGCTTTCATTCAATCGTCGATAGAAGCCACGGCGCATGTTTTGACTAGACAGTCATTGCGAACGGGTCGTCTTATTGGAGGGCTCCCGAGGTGTTGTTCCAAGGCATAAAAGTGAAGTAAAATTCCCATCCGTTACCCTTTAATGCAACGAGGGCAACGCTACTTTATTGTCAGGACGAAAAATTGAGGACTTCAGATATGCTTGGCTCAAGAGTAGGTTTATGTTTAGCTTTGTAAAAAATATATATAACGCTGGAAGAGCATACCTTGTTTCTTTGGCGTGTTGTTTCTCTTTTGTGCTTACCTTTCTTCGCTGCCACTCCGAGCGGTAGCGAATCCACGCTACCGCTGTTTAATGTAAAAATGAATGAATTCACTGCATATTTGGACAGATCGGATAGATTGTATTGTGTCTTAGGCGGAGGGGAACATTGAGAATAGGTAGGCACGCATGTCGTAAAGAAAGGGACCTATTTCTCGACACATGATCATGTCCTGTCCCTCTTCTACTCCTCGCGTGTGCGGCTGTCCAAATTGTTTTCCCATGCCCCCCCCCCCCAACCCGTCTAATTAAAAAAAATTATACTTCTGCCAGAATAACTTTCCCTCACCCTTGACTTAGTGCTCCTTAAATAATGAGGATTTTGAACGAAATATTAGAGCCCTCATCGTTTGCTTTCTTCGTGATTGCCGCCAGGAGAAACAGTAGCTCCTCATCTCGCTCTCCCGTTCCTCAGTAGAGCGAAATGAAGAAGTGCCCATCTATCTCAACAACATGTACAAGGGCATGAAAGCTTTCCTTATTCATAGTTAGAAGTGCGATTATTACTTGTTATTACTTTTCTTGTCTTATCCTTATTTCTGACGCCTACAAGAGCAGCATAATCAGGTGCGCAAATCTTATTGAGAAAGGAATAAATCATTCGCCGAAGCGTGCCTATGCACTCAATGGTGCTGTACTTGGCCAGTAACGAAACCACATCAAAGTTCTTCGCCTTTTCCCAGTGTTGACAAGAACCCGAAAGCGGCCTGTGCGCCGAGCTGTGTAAGCCTGCGCACACCTGGCGCAGTTCTCCCTTCTTTATGTAAACATCGCGAACAAGCAGTGGGCTCAATATCCTCCAGAGCCCTTTAGCCATACTGAAGCAAACCAATTGCACTATAAATCACACGCGCTGACAGCACGATCAACAGCAACGTGTTTGGATCCGTTGAGCAGAAAGAAAAAGCGTATTTGAATTGCAAACATTCTTTATGTTCGGCACGCTTCCTGTCGCAGTGAAGGCGAAAGTCGGAGCTGGCTGTTAAGCAACAGTCGTCTGCTTTTGAGGGAAGTGTGCGAAAAAACGAGAAACTAGCATGAGACAGTTTTAGTTACACGCTTCTGGCGGGGCCTACTGGACTCGGATGACCAAGCCCCTAAATATGCTCTCACCCTTGAGTTGAAATTTCGGTGGAGGCGAAATTCTAGACGCTCGTGTAATGTGCGATGTCAGTGCGCTTTGAAGAACATCAGGTGGTCGAAATTACCGCAGTCCTTCACTAAGGCGTTCCTCGTAGCCTGAGTCGCTTTGGGACATTAAACCCCTATAAATCATAAACCATGAGCCATAAGCTTTCCGGCCTCGATATTTCGCCTTCTGTCTCGCATTTTGTTCATATGAAGGCGCATCAACCGTTAATCCTTGTTTCATAGCACACTGAAGGAAGAATATAGACATTGCTTTTCATGGCTCCGTGCTCATTTTGCAAAAGATAATGGACTAGACATGTTAGTCGCCACTGTGGACGTCTAAGTTTAAACTTCAGCTTATTTGCAAAAGGAGCAATATATATGAACAAAGCTGTATGTCAAAGCAATAAACTTTGTGCAAAACTCAAGAAACGAATAAAATTAATAAGAAAGTTTACGTCTTGTGCGTACGGCGCGGCTTAACTGCATATACAGACTACAATGTAAGTCTCATGTGCCGCTAATGCAGCTGAAGAAAATTCGCCGATTAAATACGCTTAAAATTATCGCTCAGCAGTAACAGCACACAGTGCAAAGAAATTTCTAAGCGTAGAAACAATGCGTGGTATAATATAGTCACGCACACAAGAGTGGGAAGAGAAAAAAATAATAGACAGGTCTATTTTATGCACGTGTAAAACAATGCGGTCCTTAATTATAGTTAACCGCACACGATCAGTTACATATCGCAAAAGTAACTAAAGTGGAGCCGAACACAAACCCTTCTGTCGGACATTATTAAATAGTCGCAGAATTGGACGGCCTATCCAAGACAGTTCTAGAGGTGATTCATTCATTCATTCACCAAGATGTCAACGATAGCTTGAGGAATCACTGGCCTCAAAATGCAGAGGCAGCGGAAGAAGCACACATAGCACTACATTTCGCATGACTGAATTGAGATGGCTGCCTGCAGCTGGTAGGAAAGGGTTCCAAATACAAGCTGCAGCCATTCGCGGCATATTACGTGCCAACAGTACCCGAGACCAAAACTGAACAAGTGGCCTCCAGGGATGGAGGCAGCGTGAAAAAAACGCATAGAATGCACACGACAAGCACGTCTCGAGTATTCCATTATTGCAAACTGCAATATTACAAAAGCTCATTAATTCACTTCTCGCAATGAAAGTAAAAAAAAACAGAAATTCTTTTTTCATCACCGCAGTTATTGCTACGGCCTTCGTGTTTTAATACATTCGTGCTTACTTCGGGTTTAAACAAACTCACTTTCGATCGGCCATGTTGCTTAGAGCAAGCGAAAGCCGCTGAACGTACACCCGACAAGTTCTTCAACAGCAGTACACGAGCGTCGAACATACGGATGTCTGTGACGGAGCGGAGTGCCGGAACATTCCGCAAACGGCAAACCCTTCGTGCGCATACATGTGCGTATTCTCGCCGGCTTCGCCGCCTCACTTCCTCATACGCCGCTGCACAGTCGCTTGTTCGATGCTGACGCCATACTGTCCAAGATTTGTCAGCTGTACGGTGCAAGGAAAGTTTTACATTGTTACTTTTTGAGGATCGCAGATCTACAGCTCGATTCCCTGAGAAGAAAAAAAATAAAGTTGCTTGGTTTCGTTTACGGGGTTTAACGTCCCAGAGCGACTTAGGCTGTGACGAACGTCGTATTTTAGGGCTCCGGATAATTGGGGCCGAAATTATTCAGGTTTAAATGAATTAAAACTCTCTTAATTTTGTGCAGATTCTAAACAAACCGACCCAGAAATACTTTTATCCGTGACGCATCACAGAGTGAGTGGTTTTACAAAACCAAACAGCAGCAGTGGTTTTACAGAAATAACTGGCAACATGTGACTAAGATAAGCAGATGGACAGCTGGGAAAGTGGAATTTAATGCCCAGAAGTTACTCGCAATATTGAAAAAAAAAACACTGTAGCAGAGGGCTCCAGACAAAATTCGGTCACTTGGAGTTCATTATGATCACTGACGTTGCGCAGCACACAGGCGTGTTCGCATTTAGCGTTCATGAAAAGGCGGCCACCGCACCTAAGATTCGACCCTGTGACCTTGGGCTCAACAGCCCAAAGCCACAGCCTCGGAACCACCACGGCGCAATTCAGTCTTGATGTTTGCATTTTTGAAAGTGTTCTCTGCGGTCATCTAGAGCAGTGCTTCAGCCGTCAGGCATTGTTCAAATTCTCGAGTGCTGGCTTAACAATGCCAGAAAAGTCCGTTTTCGGGTCAGTGTGACAATCTAACTTCGATGGGACGTGCCACAAGCGTTGTTAACCCATGCTAGAAACAGCGCCGGCACCCACAGCAGCCATGGGCAGCTGCGGTAGCATCCGGCTTGCAGGTCAATCTAACGACAAGAAGCCGGCAGAATAGCAGACTGCACACCGGTCGAAAATCCCAGCTTAATTTGCTTGCGGCACAGACATTGCTCGCATAGCGGCACGCAGCCGTTGTCTTCGCTTCAAACTGCATGACTTTATAAATTGCGTTATACTATATATTTCTCAGTTCACACATACTGCAAACCTTACGCAGGTCTTGGGAAAAGAGAGGTGATAAATAAAAGGAATACGTAAATAGGAATATTAATGAAATGACTGCAAGACAACAGTCTGAGAACTGAAAATATCACGTAAAGTACTGAGAAGGCAAATCGAGGAATGAACGACAGCTGCGGCAGTGCCACCACTTCTGTATTCCGGAATATGTATTCCGGAAAACAGCTAAAAATCCAAGTGTGCCTCAATCTTATTGAGCGATTATTTTGTTTATAGTGCACAGGTAAGAAGATTGGACATCTTATAATAGGCAACGTCTAGCTCCAAGGAACCCTCCGCTCCAGCTTCGAACCGAAGAAAGAAGCAATGCCCAGCGACTGATGCGCTGCCAGGACGTCGGTGAGTGGAACGTCGCTTCAAGGACCACGTCATTAGCTGGGGGGCTATACAGGGTGTTTCACCTAAAAGTTTACACAATTGTTAAGCTCTGGCTTTTTGAATTGAATAGTTAACTTTTAACTATTACCGCAAGGCTCCTTAATTATTAGGAGGCATGCAGCCCTCGGTAAGTGATATCCATATCACTTTTTAATTTTTCAAAACCGCTGTTACCTTCGGCGCTGTGACCCAACAAATTTTGGCTACATCGAGGCAAAATATATGCGCTTTCGAGAAACTTGCAGGCAAAGCTAAGTCTCCAGTTCACGTAACTCGCCAAATAGCCAAAATTTGTTAGCCAACAGCGCCGAGGGTAACCGCGGTTTCGAAATTCTAAAAACTGACATGGATATTAGTCACACTGTGCTACATGCCTTTAAATAATTAAGGAGCCTAACAGTATTATTTTAAAAGTTCAATATTCAATATTAGTTGAAAAATCTGTTAGTTAACATGTCTTAATTATTAGCTGCATTCTAATCTACTACACCACTGAAAATGCTATACCGAAAGAAGTGCTCTTCTAACTTAAAAACCCTGTTTTTTAAAATTTTGTAAAGTCTTAGGTGAAACACCCTGTATATCCTTGCTTGTACATTATGATAAGCGTATGCACTGCCATATCTTATATATCAGAATAAGGACATATTGAGCGATTTCGCAAACTTCTATTTCGATATAGCTAGTTCGACTGTAACTGTAACATCCACACAAGTTGAAAAGTGGTAACCTGGTGGTAACATTTGTACGAACAGATATTACTAGAAACAAAAGCAAGTAAACTAGCAGATTATGAGGCATTTTACAGTTAATTGAGAAATTCGTGCGTGAATGAATGCACATTCGAGCAGTTAATACCTTGGGAGTTCGGGGCATTCCAGTTACGTGTCGTTTAGGGATATTTAGGGGCACTTGAACGCGTTTCTCTTGAATGCGAAAATTCAAATATTTTTGCTGTAGTATTATCGGGTTGCACGGGCACTTGTAGGTTGAATGCTTGAGCTTTTTTCTAATGTTTTATAATTGTACTGCACATTAAGAAAAAATTGTTTTATCAAGGCGTCGTCATGGTCACAATTTTTACAAGTCTGCAGACTGCAGAAAACCGGTAACAGAGAAACGCATATTGGGGCTCGCAAGTCACATTTTCAAACACACGGTTTTATGTCTACACTAAAAGTCAAGGTACTATTTTGCCTGGTTAATATCAAAAACTGACCATGTGTTAAGATTCGTAGACTAAAACATGCTCATTTGTAGCGTACACGTAGCTCACAGGCCCACTAAGGTTGAGCGAGTTTTTTAGGGTCACCTTGATGACATAATAAAATAGGAAGATAAAGAAAAGAAAGCAGCAGTGGAAAAAAGTTTCCTTCATGATATCCCTGAAGAGATTTCTGCGGGGATTCGGTTTGACCGCATCTCTCAGCCGTAGCACCAGGGCTTCGTTTCGCGCATCTAACTTCAGTTTTAGATCTTGTCATTGTCTGATTTGTGTTTCGGTGTTCTGATCTTTCTAGACCGCACTCAACTACTGCAACCTTTCCTGTTGCCAATTGTGACGCGGCGGAAAGAGGGAAATTCATGAGTTTGTACATTATGTATAAATGTTGCTAAAAAATCCTCTATATTTCAGCCGAACAGAGCAATTGTAGAATCTGTGATACTTCAGAATATATCCCGGAACCCCGATGACTGTATGACGTACCATTGGGAGGTCCGGGAGAACCATTTTTTTCCGGGCTGTCATGCGTGAAGCGGGTGCCGTAACTCTTGAGTGAACAGACGTCGCGATGCCTGTCCCTCCTGGACTAAGATGAATTACTGAGTGGCGTTAGAAAGGCGGTGGTCTCATCGGCGTTCCGGGGACGTAAGTGCCTGCTGACATGTGCCGACACAAGCATGAGCTACCATGGCAGTGTGCGTAAGCGGGTAAAAAAGGACATAACGCGGAATGCGAACCAGGTGCGCTGTAGAATAACTCGCATGTGTGTGGATCGCAGCGAGCTAGTTCCTGGTCCATCATGTCTGCCGTCCGACGTTTTCGAAGCGTTACGACTGCACGGCAGCGGACGCAAATAGAAACCTGACTCACTGGCATGCCCTCGCGACTGCGGCCGCTTAGTACACGTGTACGCCGGTGGATTATGCCAGCGACTCGGGGACACCGCAACAATCGCACTCCGCACACACGGCACGCCGGCCCTCTGATGTTCGTAAATTTGAAACGTAATATTCGGCTCATTTTCACTTATGTCTATGAGGGAGACAGGCCCGAATCACGATCTCGGTGGTTTAGCTGCCCACACTACAAGCTTGCTTCGGTAGAGGAGCAGAAACCCGAGACGACGTAGGTATTCATGAGTTCAGCAACTTCTCTGGTAATTAGGAGAGGGGAATTAAGTCTTTTTAGAGCGGGGTGCTAAAACGACGAGATGATGAAAATCGAAGACATAAACAAAGCACAAGCACCGAGAAACAGCTGATATTGTTCCGTAATGAAAGTAGAAATTTATGGCCAAAGCGACCACACCATCCGAAATAACATCAAACAAAGCAGCGGTTTGCACCCAGTGCGGCCACATATGACAAGCAAGCCTGCACGACAGCTTATTGTCGGCCACATAAATCAAGAGCACACGATGTCACATCGATGTCACGATGTTACAAACAAAAACAACAAAAACGCTAGGCGACACATATGCCTCGGCCGAAACTCAGGAACGGTAACAAAGAGCCCTAGTATAATGATGCATTGCAGCGTGAAACGAAAATAAAATTATCGAACTTCTTCAGGCCTTCCTATCCGGGACAATGATTGATTTTAATTGTGACGTGTATGCGCAGAAGAAAGGAATTTGCATATGTAGTGGTGTAGCGCCAATTTTAACCCGCATCTACCTGGCCCGTTTTGACGCCGTACTAAAAGAAAGATTGGACAAGAAGTGTGTAACAAAGGTTTTCAGGTATTTTGATGAGTTTTTTGTATTTTGAAATGTTTCACCGAATGACAATCTACAAGATGTAGCTGCCAACATTTTGGACTGCTTTAGGTCATGTTCTAAAGCCTTAAGTTTCACCCATGAACTACCAGACCGCAACACCATTAGGTTTTCCGATATCGTTCTAATCTTTCATAACAACGGGCATCTTTGTTGCAGCTATGCTACGCGAACAAAGAAGGTCTTGTTATCAAACAGTTCATGCCATTCAAAGCTGACCAAGAAAAGCACAGCCAGCCTGCGTCTTGAGAACACGTTGCAGAAAATCTGTTATCACACCATGCCAGATAGTTTTCTGCAACAAGAGCAACGTTTGAAAGAAGCGGGGTTCCCTAATTATTTATTTATTTATTTATTTATTTATTTATTTATTTATTTATTTATTTATTTATTTATTTATTTATTAGTACCTCACAGGCCCCGAAGAGCATTGGGTGAGGGGGGCAAATACAGATGTACATACATAATATCGGTGCAAGAACGCGGTACAAGTCAAATACAAGAAAGGAACACGAAATTTATACAAAACCGAGTTAAAATAACATCAGACACGAAACAACGTTAAGAACAAATGAAACTGTTGTACATTTCGAACATCACTCTGGCAATATATGTATACATAGATGTTTTTTAAACTCACCAGGATCAATGAAAGAGATTATGTTGTCAGGAAGATCATTCCAGAGTTTTATTGCTCTAGGTAATGCAGAGGAATTAAACGACAGGGTCTTCCCATATATCCGGTTGAAGCTGAGTTGATTGTGTAAGCGTTGTGAAGAGCGGAAAGGTGATGCCAGAGGTAACCACGAAGGACGGGTGTGAACATATTTATGGAATAAACACAGAAGTGAAATGGAGCGACGAATTTCAAGTATCTGTATGTCATTAAGGTATTTAAGCTGGGATACACTTGCGAGGGGACTATAATTGCTACAAATGTACCGGGCAGCTCTGCTTTGAATGGACTCGAGCATATCTATGAGATATTTTTGATGGGGAGACCATATAGGTGAGATAAATTCCAGCTGTGGGCGAACAAATGTAAAATATGCAAGTTTTCGAACGGAGCTAGGTGAGTTTCGAAGGTTCCGGCGTATGAAACCTAATGTCCTCGACGCTTTGTTGCAGACTGCAGAAATATGAGAAGACCATGAAAGATTTGGTGTGAACTGAATTCCAAGGTATTTGTACGACGTAACCCTTGATAGAGAGGTATTATTTATAGAGTATATGAAGTTAGAAACAACATGCTTGCGGCTAAAAGTCATTGATTTACATTTATTAGGGTTAAGAATCATTTGCCAGTTTTGACACCAATCAACAATAGTGTCAAGGTCATTTTGAAGGGTCAGGTGGTCAGTCTCAGAAGCGATCTTACGGTAAACAACACAGTCGTCTGCGAAAAGGCGTAAACGGGATGAAATGTTAGTGGGAAGGTCGTTAATGTAGATTAGAAAAAGTAAGGGTCCAAGTACGCTTCCCTGTGGTACGCCTGAGGTTACGTCACATAGGGATGAGGAAGAGCCGTTGACAACTGTGAATTGCTGACGTAATGAGAGAAAGTTTCGAAGCCAAGATAATGTGAGGGAATGCACATAATTAAAGGGATTTTCTAAAGGCTCCTGAAGACAGTTAAGACAAAACACACGAAGCCAGCTGATAAAAAGACAAGGATAATGTGAAGTTATGCCTTACGTGCATTCGCTTTCGCACAACATGAAGAAGGTCGCCAATCGTCAAGGTGTTGAAGTATTTTCAGCCCAACGTAAACTATCTAGTTTGTGCAGGCGCATTGGTAAGGTCAAAATTCGCAGTGCACTGTTAATCACGAGTTTAAGTACGTTCCATGTGCAACGCAAGTCATTTATTGTTTGTCTTTATCTTACGGAAAGATATATGTGGACCAAACGGGACAGCGTTTGAAGGTTCGGCTACGAGAACATGAAAGGTCCGTGCCTTCTGAAGATGGGAATAATTTGCCTAAACACTGCCGGGAGCATCATTGCCATTATTTGCATAAGAACACCACCATTCCGGGTAGGGGAAAACAAAAAGCCAAATCGTAATCTTGAAGGCATATCACATCACCAAAAAGGAAGATAACTGTGCTAGTGGCATGTCTGTGATGTTGTATCAAAAATAGTATCGGTTCTTAAAGCTTTAGAGTACCCGTAGATGACTTAGCATGCAGTGACGGGTGTTTTTATCTTAGGTTTTTTCCTATATGCCTGATGTATGGTGTGTGCATGTGGTGGTACTGTGTTGAAGGGTATATGTCTGTGTGTTTCCTGCAAATAAAATCAGTTGCAAGTATAGCGTCGTCCTGTGTCCCTCTCTGTGTCTGCGTCCTTCCGCTGTTTTTTTCTGTTAAACTATGTACCAACTGACCCAGCTCTCTACCCTACCCTAGTGAAACGAAAAACAGTGAGGCCTCTGGAAATGTTGGGGAAAATAGCCAAAGGCAACAAACCAAGTACAAAGTAAACAACGAGTCGTAGGAATATGGAAGGAATATTTCCTATTTTCCGCCACAAGATGGCATCATTCGGGTACCCTGCTTATCTTAATCTTTTAGCCTGTTCGTTGAAGCTCTGATTAATCAAATGTTCACAAGAGAAATGTTCACAAGAGGGCTGGAGCAAGATAGCCAAAAAACTCAACACTTCGGCTGGTGTGCCTGGGTCAGACAGAGAGAAGTAAAGGAAGAAGGTCGCAGTTCTCCCGTATGTGCACCGCCTTTCGTATAACCTGAAAAAAGTGGCGAACAGGTATAAAATAGGGGTTGTCTTTTCAGCTCCTAAAAGACTTAAAAGGTTATGTGGTTAGGTGGAAAGACAGGCTGAAAAACAAAACGAATCCCAAAGTACCTGTGGAATTAAACATAAAACTAAGTATGTTCCATGCTCAGAAGGAGTTGTTTATAAAATTCCTTTTTCTTGCGGACAAGTATATATTGGTCAGACGGGTCGTTGTATTAACACGCGCCTAACTGAGCATGCTAATACATTGGAGGCTAATAAATCTACGAATCTAGTTGATCATGTCAGAGACTGTAAATCTTGCATCCCTTCTTTTCGTCACTGCGAAGTTTTGTACAATCACTCAACGCAGTTAACTATGGAGGTTATGGAGGCGTTCTATATGAAGAAAAAAAAACTAGATTGTGCGTTAGAAGCCCGTCGGTTTGCCTGCATGATAGTGAAGTCGGGCTCGTCGATCCCACTTAGCTGCATGTTTGTCTGCTTTGTTATCTTGTTTGATTGCGCTGTTTATATTCCTGGTTTCCTGTTCATAAACCTTCAGTTGTGAGTTAGCGCTGGTCATGTTGTTTTCTTCACTTGTCCCCGTCTTTGGCGCTATTTTCCCTTAAAGGGAGTTTTCCTACTTGGCTGGCCGCGACGCCCTGTTCAACAGAGAAAGCGTCCACACTATCGCGCCCAAGCTGCGATTAGACGAGCCCTAACCGCAGCTCGCAACAGGCAGAAGGGTAGAAATTGTACAAGCTGTGCTCACTTGAATGCTTCTTAACACAGATTGGGCAGTATGTGCTCCTGAAGCCCTACAATTCGTACGGCCAGTACACCACGCAGCGAGCTATATGGATCGCGTGTCAAAGAGAATCGAAAACAGCGGGAGACCAAGTGAAGTCCAGAGAGAGCTTGTGAAGCGAGGAGAGTACTAGCCCGGCGCGCAGCCGTTTAATATTTCTGTGTGGCGACGCTGTCAAGAGATGGAAGCAGTTACCTCTGGATTTAGTTCCAAAATAGACGAAGCCTGATCATATTACGCGATGGAATAAATTAAAGTAAATATTACTCTATAAGAGGACTTGTTTATGACGCGAAGGCGATATCTTATAGGTTGCCGTCGCTGAAAAAAAAATCCAGTTTACTGTCACGACATTCTCTGATTGGTTGAAAGAGGTCACGTGAGCTTGTGACGTCTCACAACCTGCCCACCATTGTAGGCGACACGCTGCCCACCGGACTTTGAGCAAACTGACCACCGTGGCAGGTGGCAGTGAAATTAATTATTAGAGACGAGAGGTCACACGAATTTGCGACGGCATCACAACCTGGTCACTATGGCACGTGGCGCCTTCCTTACGGGAGTTCGGGAAGAGCAACTTGGGTATCACAAGCTTCACCGGTGGGTGCGTTTGAAACAGCCACGTGACGGGGCAGTCGCTCCAGGTCGCTCATCGCTTAACCGCTGCACCATTGCGCCAATAGTGGTATGAGGACTCGCCGCGATGTATGACTGCCGTTGAGAGGGTCGTGAAGTCATAAACACCGCATGACCACCACTGGTGTCTTAGTGAGTGGATTAAGGTGGATTAGTGGGTCAGATTAGTATAATCCCATATAACAATTAAATGGAAGGTACTTGAATATTTTAGAAGGTGATGACTCATGCATAACATATAAAGGCAATGTAATCAGTTCCAACCGGTGTTTCGGCGCGGACACTGCAATAAGATCATTAGATACTCATTGTAAACACCATAGCAGGCAACCTATATGCTATCGCATTTTCTCTTTCAATAATGTGGTTCAGAAGGCTCCAACGTTTTTAGAGGACTGTCCGAATTGTAGCCCTTTCAAAAAAGCGTGTCCCAAATTATCTACAGGTCTTTACTGATGCTTGCTTCTCACAATTGGTGAAACGTTGCGGCAATTTTGCGGCAGAATTGATCTCAGGTCGCACTGAAAGTGAGCGAGTTGTCGTGGCTTTGGACAGCGGTCAAGCCGCCGCCTGCGAAACGGTCAATCTGGAGGTCATCATTCTCAAAACAGGTGTCAGATTGATTTTTCAGGATACAGAATGTCTTGTAACTGTTCGCGCCACGAGATGGTGCCAGTAAAGAGTGCACTAGTTTATCAGTCAACTGATGAATAGAAGTTGTTTGCTAATACATGTAAAGAGACCCGCTAAGACCATTTCCTTCTCTTGTCATTCGAAAAAAACAGTGAAGCGCGTTCTGATTGAAGCCTGGCTATGCAGTGATGTTTTGGGCATAACGCGCGTATTTCTGGTGCTCCTGCGTCCATCCCAGTCACCGGCCGAGTCAGCAAGTTTATTACTTTTTTTTTGTTTTTGAAGTCACAAATTTCCCTGAAAATACGTGATAGATATTGGAGCCAGGCACAAAACGTGCCTTGTTACAAAGAATTCCTGGCACTTTTGTCCACAGCCGGGAGCGAAGTGCCAAAGATACAACCACTCCCCCGACCGAAAACATAAGACGCCCGAGAGAGTGACAGAACAAAGCGCACGCTGGGCAGCTATCACCCCACGTCCGCGAGGGAAGCATATTCATTGGCCAACTGGAGAATTTGCGTCATACCATAGAAGGCGCCAACCACGCCTTCAAACTGTATATCTTAGGTCGGCCCCACAAAACTACCGCACAAATACTTCCCCGCTCGTCAATTGGGCCGCAAATAGGGCGAACGACTGCCATGAATGCAGCAAAGGTCCAGTGTGCCATCAGATCACTAAATCCCATTCCCAATACGTCGTCGAGCGGGCTGATGCAGGTCCATCCGGTGTGCAGTGAGAATGAGACGGCGTAATTACGTAGTAAGAGGCGTGCCGAGAGGCCGTCTATCGACATTGTAACTACCGCTGAGCTGTGCGCAAACGATGGACATTACTCTACGCTGCCGCACTTCAGACGCTTCTGAATACAGCTATGCAGCAACACGGCGTAGTGGCTGTTTCAAAGCTCCGACTAACTCTATGAGATGGGAGTACAGAAAAGAAATATTAATTCGAAGGAGATCCACTCTGGTATAGGTCCAGTGAGCCAATAATATTCGTTTATATTCAGTCGGGACAGGCGCCCATATGTTAACGAAGCAACCTCGACCGCAGTGACGCGCCGCATGGGAAACACGAACGGATCACACCGCGCCTTAGCGTTCATAGGCGCTAGGGCCCATCTCTCGTTCGTTGCAGCGAACCTCTCATAGACTAGCGTACGTCGAGTAACGAGGCAACCTGTACAAATACATTGAGTGCTCTGTATACCAGAAGGAGATGAAGCTCGACGTGCATCACTATACACCGGTATTTGCAGCCAAATCTCGCTCAATATGCGCTTCATTCAATCTCTGTAATTACAAACTGTGTACGTTGTAGGCACCCGCACAGTCTATATCCACAAATAGCAGTAAAGGCACGCAGTAGGCTGCATTTCATTGTATTGCACTTCACAGTGCTGAAAATAGGAGAAGACGAAAGAAAGGAAAGATGGAGTTTTCACCTTGTGCGCTTGGCATAAAACACCGATTAGTGGTCAACAACCGTGAATGAACAAGACTCATTGGCGACTGAAACATGCTTACTCCTGAGTATTTCTGAGAACTTTGTGGCATGCTACTTCTGAAAACCTAAGCTCTTAATGCTTAGGTCTGTTGAAATTGCGGATGGGATATTTTTCATCTTGGTTGTGAAAGTGTTTCGTTCACATTTGATCAAGCACTGTTTACGATGGGTAGCTTCATGTGCATCCGAACGCTATGCGCTTGAAGTTATTTACAAAGGAAAGTGCCGACCCAAAAGTAAAGCTGCCCTTTTTCCGCTGACGACGGCCGGGAGCTGCCTGGTGTCCCCCAACGGGCTTGGATTGCGCTTCTTCACCGCAAGCACCCGTTGGCGGCCGCCAGCCAACCCTTGCTTTTCCTTACCATGCAGGTTTGTATCTTTCTCTGCGGTATTGTGTTTTTAAGGAGGTTCAAAATATAGCATCTCTGAACTCCGCATAAGTGGCATAGACAAGCTGGGGGCACTCTAGTCTCGTGCCCATTGCCCGTGACACAATAATTGATGTGCTGATCCAGGCTGGCGACGCAAACATGACGAAATCAACAGGAAGGCGGGTCGCAGTTATTGCGGAACTTTTACGGAGAATTGAAAATTGATAGTAACTAATTCATTCCCTTAGCATCCTTAATTGCTTTCAAGTCGTATTATGCGGCCACACAGTGTGGTCCTAGCAGCGTGTGCACTTCACGTTCAGGTTCTTCACTACGCGTCACGCCTCAAAAGCTGTTCAATGGTTGCACGCTACCCGGGAGCTCCCGTGTATATCTACCCTTGCCTTCGCACACAGTCATCTGTTTAGAAAGCGCGCGGTCCAGCCAGCCTTGTGCCTCAAAGAAGTGTAGCGAAAAGACACCTGAGGCTACTCCACTGACGTCGTAAGTCAGAACTCCTATACCATCCTCTCTGCCAATGTCTAAGGACGTTCCGGAGGCGCAGTTGCACAGTTGCTCAAAATGCCAAGGCAAAAGTGAACTCAGCGCCTTTCGAGAGAACGGATGCTTAAGTACCGAAGTTTGTTGTCTTTTTGGATGCTCCCCACAGATTTCCACATGTGTGCAGTACATTTGTTTTGGACAGAGTCGTGCAGTATCATTGGCAAAACTTGTTTGCTTTTTTTTTGATGAAGTCTGCCTGGAATGACTTGCAGGTTGCATATCTTGGGTGGTTTCTTTGCTCGCGAATGAGTGAGATAGCCTTCCTGGTCACAGTGCGACAGTAGCCGATGCTGTGGCACGGGACCTTAGTTTATCAAAATTATACCCCCCCCCCCCCCCCCCCCCCCCACAACAAACTGCGCCGGCAATCGAAGGGGCAGTTCATAAGAATTCTATATACCCGTGCACTGTCCCTGCCCACTAGGCAACCAGCAATCCACCACGCTGCATCTTTGAAATTTCTGGGTCTTTAGCCAAATTACCCAATCGCAATACACCGGCGCAGTTCTCGAGCTCCAAACGCCTTCTAACACACACCCCCTGCCTAAACCCTCGCATTTTATACTCGCATGTTCTACCAATATTACACCACCCTCATTCAAAAATTTGTTGCTCTTTAAAGCAAACACCTGAAGAAGCTAAAAATGAAAAAAATAGAGGAAGGAAAGAAATAGAACAAGTGTGTTAAAGTGGCCTGGTGACAGCGCGCGCAAAACACTTGTTGTGCATAACAGGCTATCATAAGGGAACCGCATCATCATCATCCTCACAACCAACAGTTGCCCTAAAATGCTTCATAGGGCGCTCAACTGACCAGCCATTAAGGACATGCAGGACGGGTGAGAAAATTTTAAGCGACACTAAGCAGGTATACTAAAACGTTCTAAGAATGAGAAATTAGGGTACAATACTGCGCAGTAGCATTAAGAGGCCACTGAGGGCGCTACGACTAGTGAGGGTAATAAACCTCGCTTTGTTACTGCCTAGCTGCAAGCGGTCGCGGCATGTGGTCTCGCTCCGCGCGGGCTTGTGTGTGCTATATTTTCCGCGTCTCTCGATCAATACTTTTCACCTGCTGTGCCGAGCCGATGTTTTCCATTAACCCATCCCTTCCTCTCCCAATTTATCTTCCCCCTACTTTCTCGCCACTTCTATGGCTCTCTCGCTTCGTTGCTGCTATTTGCAGGGACAACTGCAGGTAGCTCCACGCTTCGCAATGTCGTTCCGAGCTGCGAAGCTCGGCAGGGATTATCGTGCACTAAGATATCACACGGGCGAAGTTGGAACAACTGACCTGCATTGCGTCCTGCTGGCTCCCACCCCCCCCCCCCCCAATTTATTTATTGTGACGTCATGAACGAGGTACTCCTGAAAGTGTAAAATGTAACTTCGCCTCCAAAAAGCCGCGTTCTTCTTCCAAGCGCATATTCGCAGACCCATAAAATCCGCCTTCCGCCCCCCCCCCCTTTCTAACTAACGTTCACCTTGTATTTGCACATCTGCACGCCTGTCGAAATACTGACATGAAGGGTATAGTTGGGGAGTCAGTGACTCAAATAATCAGCTGAGAGTCATCCCTCGAGATCTGTCCTTCTCTTCCTGGTTAAACATGGCTTTCCGCGTCGTTTACAAATAAGGCATATCGGATTGCTCCAGCCGCGTCTCCGAGCCTGATTATGCCTGGATATGCTCCCAGTGAGAGGTTTTCCACACGGATAGATGAATGGATGTTAGGGACCTTCACTTTGAAATGGGGTGGCGGCAGGTCGCACCATGATCAGTAGTTCATTTTCTTACGAGTCTCTAACTAATCTGCAAAACGTGATGACAATATCTATAATCTATAAATCTGCTGTTTTTTTACCTACAAATTCTACTGACTATAACACTTCAACAATTTTTATTGCGAAACTTGTCCTAACGTCAACAGCATTTCTTTGACCCACCAATCTTCCAATCGCTTTTTTTCCGAACCTCTACCGCACCTTCTACAAGTTCTGCCTGGCACATGATGAATGATGCATGATGGTCGACAGCAAACAGTTCCGTGGTCTAACCTTTCGCAGCCTTTCGTGTACACACGCCAACACGCGCGAGTACACTGAGATGGTGCAGGAGGGCGTCACATCTCGACGTCCTGGTGGGTCAACTGCGGAGCCTTTTAGCGCCAGAAGAAGTAATTACACGGCATTAATCACGGGTCTATCAATGTTGCTCAATGATTTCGTATTCCTGGTCTGCGATGGAACTCATACGTTGAAACGGGAGACGGAACTGCGTTGAAAGGAAATCCTGGACAGTGCTCTTATAGAGGAAAGACCACTTTTCAGAAGAGCCCCAAAACGGCTGACGCATTTCCTCCACTGGTTCACTTATCCCCACATACATTCGCAAAAGACTGAGGGCACATGTTAACGACGCCACCAATGCACTACCGCGTTTACGAAGCCTTAAACGCCTTCCCTTCACATGCTTCTTTATCTAGAGAAACAGCTTCTTTCCCCTGGCCCTTCAACTCTGCAATTCGCTGCCTGGAAACGTCCGCTCGCTATCGATTGGCGAGTTTTTGGTGGCCATCCTTTGTTAGTGACATTTTTATTTATTTTTCTTTATTTTACACGTGTGCATTTTTCACCGCGACTTTTTTTGTCTCCCTGCCCACTCCCGCTACAGCCTTATTAAGGCTGCAGTATGTATAAATAAAATAATTAAATATGGCACGTATTATTGACCGTAAGGCGATAAGACCAAAACAGGACCCCTCATTCATTCATTCATTCATTCATTCATTCATTCATTCATTCATTCATTCATTCATTCATTCATTCATTCATTCATTGGATGCCAGTATTGCAGTGGTCGTGGAAGAGTGTCAGGGATAAATCTGATGTGGCCCAGTGAAAGGGCAGATTCCAAGCTCTCAACGCCAGCAGAAAAATACACCGGGATGGTTTGGTGTGTTGTGGAGCAAGCACCAGGCAATGCTGTTGGTTTGGTGCGCACATCAGACCATCCTCCTGGTTACTACTGTAAGTACCAGAGTAGTTCCGGATGTGCCATTTAAAATTCCACCACTTCATGAAAAGGCTTCAAGCCCAGAATAGTTTTGCCAATGGTTACTCCCTAGGTATAAGTTAGAGCATACTTCCTCGTTCTTTACCGTTTTTCTACGATAGCTAGTTTTCCCTGGATGCATGGTCCCTTGAAGCTTTTCAGTGTTGGGCGCGGATGTAAAAGTGAAATTAGCTGTCAAACGCACCGAAAGCGTTCGCTGTTATATTCTCCGCACCAGCTAGCGCGCTTCGTAAAGACAGCTAAGTAGCCTGACCATGTCCGAGGGTCCGTCTAACAACTAGCTGGCTGCAACTCGTGCCACCGGTGGAGCGAAATACGAGTCACTTTCTAGGTCCGTTCCACGACAAACTGCAACACATTTTGGCGCAAGCAGCGGAAGACACACAGTGCGCACCAGGAGACACACCTCTGCCACCAAATGTGCCAGCTTATGCGCGTCCCACAGCTTCGCGGACGTTTACTTTGCACGGACAGGGAACCGGCTTTCAGTGCGGCATAATTTTAAACGGACACTGAGGATAACTCCACCGAATGTTTACTCTTAGTACGATTTAATCACTTAGCTTTCTGTGGCTACGCTTTCGTTCGGTCAGCATCAAAAGCCGCACTTAATGCAGAGAAACCTAAAGTTGAAGGTGAAATATATTCCCTATTCTCAATTGAAATTCGCGACTTGGATAATTACGTCCGGAAAGTAATGGGCATCTCTAGTCCCAAATGGATGGCAATGTATGGATGGTAGGATCACAGGCCTGCAGTATCAGAGCTCTTTCTGCAAGCGCAGCCCCTGAACTCAGCGCATTGGTCTTCTGAGATAAAGTACGCCGTGATCGCTGCAAAGAAGTGGATTACAGTGCTGTCTATAAACAGAGGTCTGAAAGCAAAGCATTAGAAGTCATCGAAATAGGCTTGTGAAATAAGGTACTCCTTCACAGCTACCTTAAAGTAGATAACGGTGTGGTCTATCATCAGAGGCTTGAAAATAAATCACTTGAAACTATCCCACTTGGCTTGGGAAATAAAGGACTCCGCAATCGGTAAAGAGAAGTGGATGACGGTGTGGTCAATCATCGGAGCCCTGAAAGCAAAGCAACTGATGTCATCACAATTGGGGTGTGAAATAAACGACTCCGTGATCGCTGGCGGGAAGTGGGTGACGGTGTGCTCTGTCGTCAGAGTTCTGAATGCAAAACATCTGAACTCATCGCAGCTGGCGAGTGTAGTCAAATACTCTGTGATCACTGAAGGGAATTGAACGACGGTACGCTATATCATCACAGGTCTGAAAGCAAAGCGCCATGAAGTCATCAGAATGGACTTGAGAACAACGCCCTGGCGCTGCTAAACTTTCACTTCGTTTTCCAGCACTGCGTATCTTGTAGGAGCTGCCTTTCCAAAAAAAGTAGTTTCTTCGTCATTACAGCGCGCTCATTAATCAATATAGGCCGGCTTTTAATGAAGAAATTGAGGTTCAATGAAGAAACCCTGCGAGATTTTCTACGTTAGTTTCATAGCCGCTACTCAGCTCCGGTGCATCACCACTGGTGGGCCCCGTTTTTTGTAGGGAGCCGATGGCGGTGCAGTTTCCCATCCTCATCGAACACATTCTGCAGCGCCATCACGAGCCGGACTCGGGGCTGCGACGAGTTTGCTGTGCCGCAAGCGGTGCAATTGAACGAGCCGCTTTTGGATTGCGCGGATCGAAAGTTCTTTGCTTCTTTTCTTTTCCAACTTTTCGAAACGAAAAGTTGTCTCTCCTAAGCAACGCAGCCCTTATAGACGGTGACGAACATAGTCCAGAGAGTTTCATTAATTCATCATTGCATCAGAGAACGAGGCATTCTCTGTGCCGGCAAAGTATTGATTTACTGCGACGGTAACACACGATCACTCGAATAAAACATTTTCACCGCTCAATAAAATTTATGGGTTTAAGAGAGAAAAGCAGCGAGATGGCGCCACATGTACAAAATAATTAATGAATGAAATGTGGGTTGTTTCTCATAACGCTGCAATTTCATCTCTGCGACACCCAAATGATTGTTGAAAATTCTCTTCTGGCATCTTCTGTTTCTTATTGTTTTAAATCCCACTGTAACTGGTCAGATGATCGCATGAAACACCGGTCGGATGCAGGCGACGCGCTGTATTCGGCGGGAGTTAAGCCTAGAGAACTTTAGAAAGTTAAATAATAAGTAAGTCGGCGGGGAGCCACAGACTGAATGTCCAAGCATCTCCTGATAACCCATTACACGAATTACCCAACATGTTGGCTGTGCATAAAGAAGACAAGAAAAAAAAGAGAGAAAATACAATGGAAGCTAACGAAGATATCGCAAAAATGAACGAACGAATGAACGAACGAACGAACGAACGAATGAACGAGCGAACGAGCGAACGAACGACGAACGAACGAACGAACGAACGATTAAGATACCTCCTACTCCCACCGTGACAACGACATCATTCAATCTGTCGGAAGCCCCTAATAGGTAGCTATACGGGTGCGAAAATACAGGATAGACACCACACTCGTAGGTGGCGCGAAGAATTCCGTTGAAAGGAACCCCGATTAAATCACGAACCCCCTCCCCCCCCCCCCCCCCCCACCAAAAAAAAAGCGAAACCCAAATAATCACTATCTCCCTGTCACGACAGCTGGGCTGACAGGCAATCGCTGCGGCAACCGGTTCCTCCGCCTGCCTCTCTTGTGCGCATATTCGGGACACCACCATCGCTCGGCAATAACCCGCCGTTGCACAACCGCTGTTCCGCACAGGCTGGTAAGTTGCGCGCGCTATTTCAGGGCTAGCCTGCAATGTCGACGACAGTGCGTCCGTATAATACGCTTCGTGCCACTCCATAATACATGTAATACACTGCATTTGCACGTGCCATGACACCATGACCCTGCCCCCCTTGCGCTGCACGCCACCCCTTTAGATACCCCCTGAGCTGGACTTCGTAATTTCTGCTGGCTCGCATTTCTTTCCTCCCTCACCATGTTCCCCTCCCGTAACCTTATCATTTTCCTACGTACACCTCTGTTCTATAGACCAACACCGATCTGAGACGTCAGCTAGATGCGGTAGAGCTGCTTCCAACGGCTGGAAGGACCGGTGAAATCTGTGTGTGAAAAGTAGGCTTAACTCCCACAGAAATACATGGCAGCAAAATATTTCAAAGCAGTTTCCCGATTTCTCAGTGACCTGTGATGTCCTCACTTTGCGCAGAATCATTTTAGAGCAGGTTTTGAAAGTATGAAGTGTAATTTCGGAGGCGATGTATGTTTAAAACACCTACAGAAGGGAGCACGAGCCTTAGAATTAAATGTTAGGAAAACTTTCATAAAACCTTTTCTCATTTCAAAGAGTACTCAACGAGGCGGCTGCTTGTTATTAGTCGGCGAACGCTTTGAAGAAGAGCGTGGCAAAGTACGCTTCGTCATTTCGAAGCTGTCTTCGTAAAACGCCACGATAAATCTGCGTTTTGAGGCCAAACATAACATTAATAGGCGCGCTGTCCCCTGGTTGCTTGCTAGATTCGCGCAAGCTTCTCGTGTAGTCCGACGTGCTGCCACGTATGCTGCATTTGCTTATCAATACAGTGGTTTAAACTAGGCAGACTAGCTATCTCTACATGAAAAAGCAGTTTTCAAATGTCATGAAGCACAGGACAGAACCGTGCCAGACGGCAGCGCAGAGGATACACGAGGCCGCCTCCGCGGCCTATGTAACGTAATCACGGTCTCCTAGAGTGCGCAGTTTGTTTCTCGTTTTTTTTTAGGACTGTCTTAAATGTAAACCCATGATGTCTAATTACAACGGCAGTGCTTCTGAGGAATAAAGCAGCATGTCGGACTACATGCGAAGCTTGCGTGATTCGGGAGCATGTTCGGCTTCGCAAAAACACATTTTTCGAGGAGTTTTACAAAGATTGCTTGAAAATAACGTAGCTTGCTTTGCCACACTCTTCTTGAAAGCACTCGCCAACTATTAACAGCTGCCTCCATGAGTGCTATGTGAAGCCAGAAACATAATCCTTAAAATTTTGTTTATTTGCATTTCTTCTGGCCACGCTCAAGTTCCATACCTGCAGTCGGGTGTCACTCCCATGCATAGCTTTTTTAAATATAGAACGCCTTCGAAATGGCGCAACATACTTTCAGAGCCCGTTTTAGGATGGATTTGGCTGTTCTGCACGAAGCGATTACATCATAGGTGCACTGCGAAATCAGAAAACTGCTATCAAAACTTTTGCTTTGATGTATTTTCGCTAAGACAACTCCCCCCCCCCCCGTTAAAACTGTCTGGCGGAAACCCACGGTTGGTTCATAAACACGGTGTTGGTCTATATCATAAGCTGCAAAGCCACGCTCTGGACTCGACGCCGCAATAAGCGCCGATTCCTTTCCATGTCTGCGAAGGCTTCGATAAATTTCTGCGGGTTCATTTTGTAGCCTCGTGCCCGTATGCTCCTATATTTGGAAATGAACCTAATTTAGGCACTCTGTATTTTTGAAAAAAAAAACATCTTCACACCTTAAATGGTGCTGTAAAAAGAGGCTGTTCGGTGTTTCTTTGTGGAGCCTCTCTAGAGCTTCGTGTACCGACACCCACAAGAGTTCAATGAGAAAATAAACTGATACAAAAATTGAAAGCAAAGGTGTCGGGCGCGCGGCCTTATCGCATCCTAACGTAGCCGGAAGAAACGGCCGCCGCGGTTATGTGCGTGTACGCGCGGGCGATTCGGCGCGCCCAAGAAACAGCCGGCGCTTTGTGTTTCAGTGTGTCTGCTTGCCGCTCAGCGGCGAGGGACAAGAAACACCCCCCCCCCCCCCCCGAACAGCAGTTACGGGGGCATCCTCCGATAAGACCAAGGTCTGCGCGCCGCCGAACCAGCTCAAGATGCCTTCCCAGGGAGCCCACCGAAGGGAGCAACGGGGAGGCAAGGACGAGAGAGGGCAAGCTGGAAATGAGGGCCGGGAAGAGAGGAGAGGCGACCAAGAAGCACTGGACAGACGGGTCGTGGATGCCGAGACGATAGGCCGCATCCCGACGGCAGAGTGGTGTCACCGCAGTGGTGAATAGATGTGAATAAATTAGGCACTGTGTAATCGGAATGTTCGGTGTGGTCTGGCTCAATCGGGCGGAGAGGAAAACAAAATAGAAGAGAGAGGGAGGAACCTGCCTGACTGGCACAGTCGGCAGCATCTCCCGACGGGAAGCGGACCGGCCATGGGACTCATCGAGAAGGCAACAAAGGACCCAGGGCTGAGCGACCATGCGACCATCTCGGGCGTGGACCAGCAGGCCAAGCCATTTCCTACAGTGAAGCAGGTTGGTGTCTTGTAGGTCATTCCGCTGGGCACTGTAACAGTCGTGTGAGCGGGGAGGACGGGAACAGAGGAGTAGGGGGGAGGCAGATGGAGCTGGTTGCGAACGCCGAGGTAGCACGCGTCAGCTGAGGGTCAGGGTTGTCTTTCGCCGATGAGATGGCGTAGTTAGAACCAGTATTGTCGACTGAAATACGAGAGAGAGGTACGAGAGAGAGGTCGGGGAGGCGGTGGACGGTGTAATACAAGAGGGGGTGCGTCCGGAGAATGGGGCGGGCATCGCGGAGCATTTCGAGGTATGCCAGAGAGCGGTAGAGGCAGTCAGCAGACCGGAAGGTTCGAGTAGCGGCACTGAGCTCGCAATTGTGAGAGAGGAGGTAGGCCAGAGAGCGATACTGGAAAGCTCGAGTGGTGACAAGGCGGCCGCGATCGAAAAACAGGAGACAGGTGTCACGTGTCAGAGGAACGCTCTGATGATATGATGGAAACTGATGAAAAGTTTGGCAGTGGAACTCTCTGTGCTGAAGCGAGCAGGCTAGAATCCGGGGATGATGCGGTCATCGAGGATGTCAGACCTCCGGAGCGGTGGGAAGGGGCAACCGCCGTGTCAGAAATGGTGACTGCACTGAAGGAGGATAGTGACAACAAAGAGGAGCGTGCAGACGCAGCTGCGGCTCTAACGGTCACCGCAGTAGACCAAACCAGTAGTGCTGATGCTGAAAGAGGGTACCGCAGGCATACAAGTGCCCCAGAGCTCGAAAAGCCCAGACGCGAGCAAACTGGCGGCGCTACGTCGAGGGAGACTGGCGAACGCACGAGAGTCCGCGCTCATGATGCGGTAGCAGGTGAAGTTTTGCTTGACCTTGGAGGCGAGGTCGCGGGCCGACCGTGTGTGCAAATGGCGTCGCGGGAGTCGCAACAAATGAAAACGACGCGACTGGCTAATGAGCCTGAGTGGGCAAGTCACCAGGGCGGCGGAAAGACTAAGCTGTGCTTCGCAGAAAGGTCTGTGGGGAGAACGCGCGGTCAAAATTGTAACGAGTGTCAGATGGCGCCCTGTCACAGGCCGTACGACAGAGGACGGCCAATTGCACTAATCGTCAGGAGGTACGCGCCGTGGCAGATGACCAGTAAGGGCGATTGCATTGAACCGACTGACCGCCCTCCGCCGCAGGGAGTTTAGAGCACGCCTTGGCGTTCGAGGTGGCAATTGTGCGCAGGAGATATACACGCCAACGTTGATGAGCTGCCGACGCCTATAGCACCAGCTCCATTGGTAAGAGGAGCGGGGTGAAAGGGGTAACGTTGTTTTCTAGTCCTTTGTTTTAATGGTGTCGTAGTGCCCGGGGGAGGATCGCGGAACACCAGCCGCGCGCTGTTGTGGTGTGAAGTGTGATCCGTTCCGTGGACGCACACATCACAGTGGCGGTGGAAGTGTCGTGCGCGCGGCCTTATTGCATCCTAACGTAGCCGGAAGAAACGGCCGCCACGGATATGTGCGTGTACGTGCGGGCGATTCGCCGCGCCCAAGAAACAGCCGGCGCTTTGTGTTCCTATGTGTGTGCTTGCCGCTCAGCGGCGACGGACTAGAGACCTCCCCGAACAGCAGTTAAGGGGGCATCATCCGATAAGACCAAGGTCTGTGCGCCGCCTCCGTAACGACGGGAACCAGCTCAAGATGCCTTCCCAGGGAACCGACCGATGGCAGCAGCTGGGAAGCACGGACGAGAGAGGGCAAGCTGGAAAGGAGGACCGGGAGAGAGGAGAGACGACCAAGAAGGACTGGAGAGACGGGTCGTGGATGCCGAGACGAGAGGCCGCATCCCGACGGCAGAGTGGTGGCACCGCAATTGTGAATAGATGTAAATAAATTAGGCACTGTGTAATCGGAATGTTCGGTGTGGTCTGGCTGAATCGGGAGGAGAGGAAAACAAAATAGAGGAGGGAGGAAGGAACCTGCCTGACTAATGGCTTTACAACATCGCCGTCCGGTAGGTCAGCTTTATGTTGAAGCCATTCATTTCATGGCTGCAACAACAAGCTGCTACGAAATTAAGCCTTTTTGTGACTTTTGTGCTCGAGGCGCTTTAGCGGGCGCCTCTAAGGCGTTTACTATATGAGCGCATTGGATACAATAACGACCTATCCAAGGCACGTGAAGCTGTCTTAAAATTAGGAGAACTATTCTACAAAACGGCCCTGTCCTAGTTTGCCACACCATGTAGCCATTGCTAAAAGTCCGTATGCCCACGCTTGTTCACGAGGCATGTAGGTATTACTCCCCACGTTTTTTTTTCTGTTGTTGCATAAACACTGCGATGGCACTTGCCAAAAGTGGCATCCGGTTGTAGCACGATCGGCCACAGTGAAAAGCCCGTCGCAAAAGCCCCGCGGCAGTAATACTGCGTCGCGGAAACCCTGGCAGCATTTTTACCGACATAGTCCCCGCGGCCCAAAAGCCCCGTACCATAAAGTCAGTGCCAAAAATCCGCGTACGCAATTCCCGTTCTCAGTGTGTTCTATCGGTAGTCTCCCAAAACGGTGGCTCAGTGGTTAACGCGCTCGTCTACTGAGCTGTAGTACCCGGATTTGAACTCGAGCATGGCGGCAAAGTTTCAATGGAGACTAAACTCAAAAGGCGCCCGTGCGCTATGCGATGTCAGCGCACGTTAAAGATTCCCAGGTGGTCGAGATTATTCCGGAGCCCTCCACTACGGCACCCCCTTCTTCCTTACTTCTTTTACTCCCATCTCTATCCCTTCCCCTAGGGCGCAGTTCAGGTGTCCACCGAGATAAGACAGTTACGGCGTCATTTCCTTTCCTCAAAAACCAATTTTCATGTCATTTACATTTGTATCGGTAATCACTCAGCCAATAATTATCAATTCCACTGTCTTTTACGACCTAACATCACAGGAAGAGGCAATGAAAGAGACCTAAACTAGGGACAACGAAAGTCGGTATGTTAATTTGTCTCCGCTCCGGGCATGGAGAACATGTTTCACGAAACAAGCTTTTAGAAATAAAACAGTCCTGTCATCACCATCACCATCACAACAATAAACCCTGATAGAAATAAAAATAAAATATTGAAACGACCCAAAGGACGTTCAAATGACCCGCCATTAGGTGCGTGGAGGCCGGTCTGAAAAACTTGAATGGCATACCAAAGGAGACACTAGTTTACCTAGAAGGTATGTGTCCCAAAATGTTTCACTAGTGGGCTTGTTTAATTACACACCGGCGACTTTGAAACAAAAAGAGCCCACAGTGGCGCAGCGCATTGTGGGCTTGGGGCAACGAAGACGGGGCGATTGTCTCGCGAGCTTCTGGACTCAGGGTTTTTCAACACGGCTCATTTAGGTCGACACATATTACACAGCGTTCCTGACATCGGATATTTCTGCGTACTTTGGTTTGGGGTAGATGGTTCACAGCTGTAGATGATGTCAGGACGGCGCGAAAGCCTTGTTCACCCTGAACAGGCTTCCGTGTGGAAGTCGAAGCCTATCTATCATCTGGACTACACCTTTTTGGTCGGCGCTTCTTTACTTTCACACACCGAAACCACCGAGGAAAAATCATCTGACCCTGAACAATTAGGCTATTTCATTGGTAAAGGCGGAACCCTGCGCCGGCGGACGCGGCCGGCGAGGGAAGGGAGACCAGAGACAACTTGGGAGAGGGTCGTCATACCTATGCTGTGGACAGGAAGGCTTCTTAGTGGGTTTCACGATGCGCCCTGCGCCGGCCATTTTGGCGTAGCGAAAATGCTCAGGCGGGTGAAATGGTTCTACATTTTGGAGTGGCATGCGAGAGTATGATAGAGAAAACAGCGCGAAGTGCCATTCCTGTCTAGAATGAAAAACACTTAAGGGTCGCAGACCAGCGCCAATTCAGACGTTCCCTGAGGTTTCGGCTCCCTTCGAGCGGACACAAGTCCAGCTTTCTCGGACAAAAAATTTGAAAAAGAAAATATCTCAGATGCTGTTATGGAAATATTGAAGGTAATGGTCCAATTTTCTCACAGGTAACAAAATCTTTCTTTTAAAGCGCTTCCATAGATCGCATCAAACAGTTAAGACTCAAAGAAAACCAGTGAAGAACTCTTTTGACAGTAGCAAAACGTTAATAGAAAATAAATGTAAGACTGCCATCGGGTGACCTGTGGGTATATTAGTTGTTGTAGTGAAATCTTACATTCTATGAAGAAATTGCGTTCATAAAAGGTTTCCCGCTCAAAAATTCTTTTTGTCCAGAACTGCTGGGTGTGAGTATGGGCATAGTCACGCCATTGCCCACGACTACTTCTGGAAACAGGTGCATCACCTTTCTAAATAGGCGGAAGCGATGGCAATCCCAGATCGAAAGGCACACGTGGTTGCACGAGCGTTTGTCGAACATATCGTTCTCCGACATGGACCTCCAAGGCAACTCTTGACAGAACGAGAACCCAACTTCGTGTCGCAGGCAATGAGGAAAGTGTGCGAGCTGCTTAAGATAAATAAGAAGCAGAGACAGCACGCATGCCATCCTGCTTGCAACGGCGCGGAGGAGCGACTACACCAAACCGTGACCGGATTCCTGTCCCATTTTTTTTTTCGCGCGACCAGCGCGACTGGGTCTCCAATATGCGATGTTTGCATATCATTCCGAAGCGCGCGAAAGCACAGGCGACACGTCATTCTTCCTGCAGTACGGCAGAGACCCAGACCAGCCCGGTGAAGTTCCAAAGGGTCCCCGTCGCGTCCTATACACGTTACCTGACGACTATAAGGTGGGGATGGAATCGTGATTGCAGGTTGCAAGGCGCATCACAAGGACTGCATTACTGAAACTGCCGAAGAGAAGGAGAGAGACGCACGATCGCGGTGCCAGAGACGCACCGTTCCATAGGGTGAACAGCGTGGGCATCGAGAACTGCCAAGGGCAGACAGGGTTCGATTCAATTCCTTTATTTTATCATATACATGGAAGGAGCTCTTTGGAAAAAAGCGGCTAGAGGCAGCTTGACTGGGCCCAAGAGACCACAACAAGGTAGGGCAGCATGAAGTTCACTCAATGTACATTGCAAATACAGGAGAGACACCGCTTGAAATTTCAATATGGGGCGCGAAATTTCAATATCAAGTTATACATGTCAGAAAATCAATATACGAAGACATATTGCATACATGGAAACGAGAAAAAAGGAAAAATAGTTTATACATGATTAAAAAAGAACAGTAACATAAAACACAACAAAATCAATATCCTAAGTAATAACATGCAATACAGTGTTTAAGTGTTGATCTCATAATATATTAAAGAATTGATGCCTCAACTGGTTTATCGTAGGCTTAGTGTGAAATATGTATGTGTTTAGAACTGAAGGTAAATTAAGTTTTAGTGACTGATGTTTATAGTTACTTCGAAAGCGCGGAATGTAACAGTTATTAGTGCTTCTGGTAGAAACGATATGTTCATGGCGCTGTAGTGATGCGGTTGAAATGAGAAATTCATGAAATGGGCTATTTAAAGAATAAAACATACGTAAAATCCCGAAGCCGTACAAAGATGTCATGGTATTATTTTATAGGTTGCAAACAAGTGGCCATTGTGTGAGAGGTATGGGTGATTTCCGATGTAGTGGATGAGTCTTTTCTGGATTTTGATAATTTTGTGCTTGTTTGTAGCGGTATTGGTGCCCCAGACAAGACTGGAATAATTGATGTGGGACGCAAATAACGCGTGATAGAGTTTGTTTTTATATTTGCGTCGGGAGGAACGTTCGGCAGCGTGAGATCGCCCCAGCTGTTGTGGAAGTGCTTTTGCATATGTTCTCAACATGCATGTCCCAGTTCAAGTTACTATTAAACATGACTCCAAGTATTTTATGCGCTTCTAAGATTTCAATATTCTTTGCATTATAAATTATTGGATGATTAACCTGAAATGTTTTATTTTTTTGCTCTGAAAACGATAATTTTGGTTTTAGATTGACTAAGTTTCAATCCGTTGGATTGTGCCCATAAGGATAATTTTAAAAGAACGTTTTCACATTGCTTTATTAACTTACCTACATCTCGCCCCGGTATCAGTATTGAACAATCATCGGCGTATATGATAAACTTCACTGATTTGCCGATGAAGACAATATCATTGATAAAAACCTGACATTAGCTAGAAAACTCCAGACAAAGTGGAGAGGACAATGTGAGGTTGTCGAGAAGCTTTCTACAGTAACCTTGGAAATCCTATACGTGAACCGACGCGTGATCACGATGCATGCAAATTGCCTCAAGTTGGCACCAGCTCAGTGTTCTCCAAATGAGCGAGGTGAAAGCCAAGATTTAGATGGGGACGACACTCGGGCGGAGCGTGCTGATAGTTCGCAGGAAACGTCCTCTCCTGCATTTGTCCGGCAGGCGCCAAGGGTTAAGGCAGGAATGCCACCTGATCTATTTCATGCGGTCTTGGAAGACGAAGAGCGCAATGCTGCCGCGAAGGCAACACAGCCGAGTCCCAAAGCGCACAAAGGAGCACAGACCTATCCGGTACAACGCATGAATGCTGATTCCAGCTAAGAAAGCGGAAAACTAAATCGGACTTATGGCATTTACCAAGCGAAGTTGGAAAATGGCTCTGTTTTATTGCAACTAATAACAATGCTCATGTTCCTGAGCTAAGACACTGGAGTTGCCAGCTATGTGTTTGTCTCCAAGAAGTAGTACCTTCGCAAGAGAGTGTCAGGTGTTCTATAACCTACTTGGTTTCCTTCCGCTACGCCCTCTGTCCTTTGTTGTTTGTTGGTTCTTGTGGCGCCATGCTGACGCTGAAAGTGGAAGCTCCTTTGCGAAGCTGGTAGTATTTATGTCGTTCAGTTTACTAAATGGAGAGGCTTGGATGCTGAGTTTCATACGTTTATCTGTGCAAGTTTAGTGCTGCTCTGTGATACACCCATTAGTGACTGCCGGAGCATGGTGTTGCGCGAAAAAGCAAATTAGAATCAAAAAGAGCTTTCGTGTCCATCCTACTGTCGAGGCTACTAAGCGGCTTCAGTATATGGGCCTCAAATGTTCGGAGAACCATTTTTCGGTGGGTGAGCGAGTGTGACAGTGCGCTGCCAGTCTCTGGAGGTTCGCAATCTCCGGAGACATCTTCCCTTCGTGGAACCCCTGGACGCGCTCGAACAACAGACTATATGGCGCGAGGAATCTCCTGGTTTTGGGGCCAAGGCTCATTATAGGTCTGAAGGTTGAGAGCCTGGCCGTCATCTTTAAGCATTCAACCGGTCATGCACCCCCCCCCCCCCCCCCCCCGGCAAGAGCGACAGTGGCGCCGGCCAGAGAAAAAAAAGACCGGGCCGGTGGGAAAATGCGGGATAAGACGGAGAATGCAGCCGTCACCGGTGCTGAGAGGAGCGCGAGGAAGACGCTCTAGTCTGTAAAGAGGGATCATGAGAAAAACGAGAAAAAGCCAGTCAGTTTTGGTGACGAGCAAGGCCTGAGACGACACAACTGGTAGTCCGTCCTCCGGCGACTGAAGAGACATAGCCTTCGGCGAAGAAGCAAAGCCTCAGCGAACGAACAAGGTCCACTCCGCCGCCCTTCCGTTCATTCTGACAAAGACGCCGGCGCCAATGCAGCAGCATGTAAGCTTGGTTTTCACAGCCTCTGCATCATGTACTCCTTGATGTGTAATTCTTGAGTATATTTGTTTTGTTCTGAGTCAAACGGTGTCTCCTTGCCTCTCCGTCCCGCTTGGACCCGCGCATAGTGTACCGTATAGTGTTTCAGTGGATCCCCGGACACTGCGGACTCTATGGAAATGAGACCGCCGACGCTGAAGCAAGGAGCGCCTTCAGCAGTGGCCTGCGCACAGCAGTACCGTCCTCTATAGTGGACACAACTTGTCTCCTTTCGGAATTGATGAGGAGGGCGACGGCTAGGTACTGGGCCCTGCCAGACACCCGCCACATCCGCCTTACACGGCTAGATCCGACGATGACCTTTTCAGTTCCTCGCGGAATACCTCACCCTATTGCATGCGTTATCCGTAGACTACGTTTAAACGTGGCATTCACGCGCAAATACTTGCACTTAATAGGACAAGCGGACTCCCCGGAATGTACCACATGTGGCGTGCTAGAGACTATAGAACATGTTTTAGTGGCGTGTCCAGCGTATGCACGTGAAAGACTCATACTCGCATCTGCTCTGAAGCCTATGGACACATCGCTCCTCTCTGAGGATTTGATCCTCGGCGCTTGGCCAGATAGTTTTAGAACTGTAAAGGCAACGCGTGCACTCTCACGCTTTTTGAGCGACACGGACCTTGTCTCGCGTTTGTGATGTCAGAAAGTGTGCCTTGTTTTTTTTTAAAGTAGTTTTTCATCTGCCTCCTCCCATCATCATCGTCCCCCATCGTGACCTCCTTTTATCTCCTCTTCCCGTCCCCCAGAGCAGAGTAGCAGGCCAGGTATTTATTTTTCAGGCCAACCTCTCTGCCTTTTCCTATCAGTAAACCCTCTTTCTCTCTTGGACCCGCGCAGAATGTGGCGTCGTAACGTTTATTACTCGCTTGTGTACCGATAATTATTTTTTATCTGATATGAAAGCCTCGTTCATGTTGCTGTTTGTGCGACTTAAGTTTGTAAACTCCCGCAACCATATCTCTGCGTTTATGCCATTATGCCTTAAGGGCACAACAGCCATTGCAAACAAATAAATACTCGTTAGTCGCTGGCGCAGGAAAAAGGATAATAATGGCCAAATACGCGGCCACCATTTTTGAGAGCGTAGAAGCAAATGAATGCCCATGGCGTGGTAGTAACAAGGCAGGTGCTCTGTTTGGACTGGGCGCCTTTTAACATTTCAGCGCGTGCCCAGCTGACGTTGCGTCAGCTCTGAATTTCCTGTGCCCCTCGTGCTCGGTACTTAAAACGTGCAGAAAAAGCGGCACACTTTCGCGCGCTTCACTGCTTAGCGAACGACTCATAATTCCGTAAAAACTGATATGACGACGTCTACGCGGCTACAAACTCGCCATTGTTCCTAATCGCTTAGGCATTGTCTATCGGTTGCTCCTGAAACCAGCAAGAAGATTGGCTCGCCATTGGGACATCTTTTTCGTTTTTGTCCCCGAACAGCCGGCGTGTGCAGTGTGGTGAAAGAAAAAACGACCGATAAAGGCACAGAATGCACCGGCTCCCAACACGAAGGTTGGCTACACCGGCCCCGTTGCAAATCGTCATGCAAAGCAGGATTGTTATCGCACAAACTGGTGTGGCCGTACGCCGGTAATATGACGTAGTGAAAGAGCTCCGGGTCGCGCCATTCGGCGAAAGCTTTATCTGATAGCATACGCGGTGTCCAGCAAGGCTCCCCTCCCCCCCCCCCCCCCCCCCCTTAATCGTATCGTCGTCCTGTATTCGCTTACCTGAGGTATGCAAGACTTTTCATTGTTAAGCGATATCTGCATGCTTGCAAGAACGCTTGTCTGGGCGAATCCACGTTAGTGCTTCAAGTGAAGGCGCATCCCATGTGTAGTATGCTTATAACTCCAGTGCAGGTAAGTTGCGTGGTCGGGGTGGCGGCGCAGGAACCGGGAAATACTTTGCAATTTTGTGGTGAACGAAAACACTCAAGGCGCGACGACATTTTCGACTTGAAGATCTTTATATAAGTAATACATTTGATTAAACACTGGTTTTCAAGAAAGAAAATGACACAGTAATTCTCGGTCGATGCCAGAACCACGTCGTAAGGCAAGGAAGGAACAAGGGAATGAAAGAAGGAAAAGAGAAAGACGTGCCGTAGGGGAGAGCCCCGTAATAATTTCGACCATCTGGGGATGTTTAACGTGGACTGACATTTTTTTTTAAAATGATCAACACTGCGCTTCCAGACAAATTCTTTTTGCACTCCGTCAATCCCTTCTTTTCTTCTCTTACAGTGTAGTTCAAGCATCGAACCTTTCCTTCCTAATCCTTCTTCAGTTAACGTGCCAGTGCTATACTTGAGTCTTAAGGTGCACCCCTGTTGTCAAGAAATTTGGTTTAATTAAAAACAGCCGGGCGCATTTCTGGGCTCCGAAGTTTTAATACAGGCGTGTTGTTCGCATTTTCCTTTCATACTTCTGTTTATTTATTTATTTATTTATTTATTTATTTATTTATTTACATATTTATTTATTTATTTATTTATTTGTTTATACTTTTGTCCCTTACAGTCATTCCAGGGCGGTTCCTTTTTTCTACATGGATGCACCGTTGCTCAGCACCAGATAGTCGCGAATGAACAATACACAATATATAACAGTACATATGGCATCACGCACATTAATAATACAGTCTCATCATTTCAAAGAAAAAGATGTGCACAATAAATGTACCAATTCTGGAAGAATGGTTCGAATAGAAGTCAAAGAAGCATGAATACAATATATCAGTTGGGCGCTAAAACTGCCATTCACCACCAGGTAATTCAATGCAGCTTCTTCAGATTTGCTTGTCGAGACCATTTCTACAGCCTTGAATGACATGAAGTTGCATGTTTCAATCGTGTGTGGAAAACAGGAATGGTTAAATACATATGTTCTCGCAGTTATGGGCACGATTTGATCGGGGCGACTGTGTCTGAATCAATGTGACGACCTGCTTTAAATATAAGGTTAGGTGCTTACATTGGAGTATTATGTGTGCATTGAGTATAGAAATTTTAATCTAGCAACCATTAGTCGTTCGGATAATTTCGGTAAGGCAAGTTTAGTTAATATAGCCCTGGCTGAGTCCGTAGTGCTGTATTTTGAGAGGATAACACTTGCTGCTAGCTTCTGAATTCTTTAATTTTTATTCATTTGGTTCTTTTCATAAGGTTCCCATACGACGCTAGCGTATTTTACCATGGAATGTACAAAGGTTAGGTAGGCTGTAATTTTAACTTTTGAAGTCCTTGGAAATGAACTTTTCAAGCAATGGAAGTTTGCTATATAAATTTCCTACCGAGCTCATAATCAAAAGCTAAAATATTTTTTTAGTTTTCCTTGTTATTCTCGTACACATTGTTGTTTCGCAGTTTATTTTCATCTTCCACTTTTCGTACCATTTACTGATCGTATTTATGGCTGAATGTAGTACTAGCTTATCTTCAGGGTGTGAAATATTAGGATATATTATGCAATAATCAGCGAATAAACGCACTGTAACACTTTTGTCCACTCTATTAGTCACGTCAATAACGTAAGACAAAGGCCACGGCTCAGCACGGAGCCCTGTGGAACACCTGAAGTTACAGGCAGTATTTCTGATCGCGCACCTTTGAGATCGATACACTGCTTTCTGTTAGTAAGATATGCTTTCATACAACGCACAGTATTGATATGTAGGCCAGAATTAAGTAATCTTGTAAGTAGTTGTGAGAGCGAGAGGCGGTCGAAGGCTTTTGACAGGTCTAAATATCTGGTATCTTTTTGGCTTCTTTCGCCTATCGCCTTTGTAAAGTCGCGTGTTGTTTTTGGGAGCTGTTTAACCGTAGATAAACGCTTTCTAAGACCACGCTGATTCGCGTTCAAGATATTGGAGCTTTCAGACTGAAACTTTTTCACGGAATAGGTTCCAAGATTTTACAGCGGGTGCAGGTGATTGATACTGCAGTCGAATTTGTTGCAGGACGGGTAGGTCCCTCATTCTTTCATATTGAATGTAGCGCTGCATCCAGTTTTAAAGAGTGATCGATATTGTCTGCAGTTTTCAACTCAGTTCTTATCACTGCATTTATTAACTTAGCACTTAACCTAATCAGGAATCAAAATTAAAACACGGATATTTGAGGTGGTGATGCGACGGCAGATCAGAGGCCAAATTAAAGGTTCATTGTCTGCACGCGAGAAAAGCACTAATGACTTTTCCCCATTACACGATACAGCCATCTTGCCGCTCTTGGACATAGAGAGAAAAGCAGTCGGGTTAATTCACTCGCACAGAACAGTGACCTACCCAACTCCGGGAGGGAAAATTAAATACAGCTTTGAATCCACGTCCCCGTGGAAGGCGCAATAGACAATACAGAACTGTGAAAGAACACGGTTTTGAAGTGGTTAAATGACATGATTAAATATATTTTTGAATAACAAATTGGGACCGATAAAAGCTGGAAGAATATATCCTGAAGGCTGAAAAACAAAAAGCGCTTTCCCTGTGGTTGACCCGCCGCAGTGGCTCAGTGGTTAGGACACTCGGCTACTCGTCCGGACTCCCGGGTTCGAACCCGACCGTGGCAGCCGCATTTCGGCGGAGGCGGAACGCAAAAGGCGCCCGTGTGCTGTGCGCTGTCGGTGCACGTTAAAGATCCCCAGGTGGTCGAAATTATTCCGGAGCCCTCCACTACGGCACCTTTTTCTTCCTTTCTACTTTCACTCCCTGCTTTATCCTTTCCCTTGCGGCGCGGTTCAGGTATCCGCCGATATGCGAGACAGATACTGCGCCATTTCCTTACCCCCAAAAACCAATTTTAATTTCAATTTCATTTCTCGATAGCCGTTGCTCTTTGTAGCAAGAAGTGATTGCGTTTTGTTAGGATAAAATGTATTGTATTATCCGTTGATAATTTCTTCTGTTCTATTATTTGGCTGCTGGAGTGATTGCCGCATAGCCCTCATTCAAGCTCATAGCACTGCAGAAGACACAAACAAGTGCGCGTACCCATATGGAGCAGCTGAGAACAATAGCCACTAAGCCACCTCAGCCGGGTATTCGAACGCATTCGCATACACTGCTGTAGTAGCGCGCGTTCGAAAAGCAGAGCTGCAGTCGAAATATTAAAGAACCGCTGAAAACTATCTTCAAGTCTCACATTCTCTATCATGTCCTCGTCAAGCCGTTTTATGTCAGTAGTGCGTCAACTGCTGAGCACACTTGTTCAGGCTTAATTAGTAGTCTGTCACTATGGCTTAGTACAACTAGCGGTGCTTTGTCAAACAATATAGCATTTCAAAAAATGAACCGAGTTCTGTGTGAGATCGAGTGTGTTAGGTACCACCCCTGTTCTACTGGAAAGTTCGCAATTTATGTGAGCTGAAGCCTTCGCTCGCGGTTTCCGATGGGAGAAGTATGGCGAAACTTAACCGCTACCGCGGCGGTTTTCCAGTGGTTGCTAGAACGGCTGTTGCGTTGTCCCTAGGTGCTGTAAAACCTGTAATGCGTAAACAACGATACCTGAGGAAGGTGAGGTTTTGAAAAAGGACACGCCATTGAACAGGTCGTGACGCTGTCATGAGTGTCGCTAGAAGCAATGAAAGCCTATAAATCGGTTACCCCACCTCCTTTCTATGATTCCACTTTCGGCGGTTAAGATGGCGGTCCCTTAATCAGTTAAATTCAGTTCATTTGTTTTGAACTCGAAGTTGAAAACCCAGGCGAAAGAATATGTTTTATGACAGCTTGAAAAGTGCCTGGGGGTCCATACGAGGCAGCAGTGGTCACAGAATAAATTACAGTGCAAGTTCAGTTCTTCAAACAAAATTTGAAACAAATCCAGAATCAATCCCTAACAAAACAATTGTTATACATGAAAATTATAAGTAAACGTTCTGGTTAAATTCGCAATGAAGACTGGAAGAAATTCCAGAATTCATACATGTCAATCTACCTGTAACCATTGGTGGCGTCTGTATTCTGCGTCAGTCATCTATTTAGGGATGGCTCTTAAGTGATGGTTATGGGTGCCGTGATATGTTAGCAGCACCCCTCCCTTGATGTCCCATGTAAGGCATAACCTACTATTCTCCACAATGAAATTCAACGGGCATACGTACCCTCGGACACTTGACAGGCATGCTGTATATGGCTTCAAACCGACCGATAAAAAGTGGCAACGGCGACGACAGCTTTCCTCAGCCGGGAACGTAAATGCTTCGCCGGACAGTGGCACTGTTATGAAAATCTGCAGTCAGCGCAGTGTTCTAGCCTCGGCCTGTCTTATAGGGAGGGGAAAGGCCGTTTATCTCGCCATTTCCGGGAGCCTGATAGGGTAGACGCGCACATAATGGCTGTAATCAGGAAATGCAACGTGAAGCCCACAGTTTGTGTGGTAAGGCTCTCAATGAAGCAGTGACCTATGAGCGCTGATGAAGTGATTCGTGTTCAATGTTTGGTTTGGTTTATGAGGTTTATCGTCCTGAAGGACTGAAAATTGAAGGAGGCCGTACTCGATGGCTCCGGAAATTTCGACCGCCTAGAACCTTTAACGGCCTCTTACACCGCACAGTACACAGGCCTCTAGCATTTTGCCTCCATGGAAATGGGACCGCCTCGTCCGGGATCGAACCCGCGTCCTTCGTGTCAGAACCGAAGCACCATAATCAATGAGCAACCGCTTCGGCACATGTTCAGTGTGATCACAGCTTCGGTGAGCTTAGGGTAAGCATGAATTATACATAAAGCACTCACGTGGGAAAGAATATAACTTTACTGACTTAAACGGAAGAACTATTAAGCCTACAGCTGCAACATATAAGACACAAACTACAGCTTAGCGATCATTTCTCATTGATATTTCAAGGAGACAAGCCTTTACCAGAGTAGAAGTGATTCTCACACTAGCTTGGCGCCTATTGAAGATACCACCTCTTTTAAAATTGAGGCACTACAAGCCAGTGCTTATGAAGGATGGTCTAATGTTATTAGTATTGCCAGAGTTGCCAGTCATGTCGGCCAATCAAAATCCGTCAGTCTGGAACACCAGGGCCCATTATGGTCGCAAAGGTTTCTATTGTTGCCATGGCGACAATAGCTGTGAATTATTCACGCGCTGATCTGGGAGTGAAAACAACAGGATGGAATCAGATGCCTCTCCGTAAAGTGCTGTGTCGCTAGCGGCAAGCAGTAACGACGCGCATAAAAACCAGTTCCTTGATCGCATCAAGGCTTCGGTTGTACTCACGATATAGGGCGAGATACACAAAATGTCTAGGCGCTGTTAATTTAAACTAATTTTTATTTCGGTCATAAGCGCAGATTACAGTGCCGCGCCGATTTTAAAATTCAGTAAGGTGTCAGGCTCTGTGCGACGTCGAATAGGCTCTGAAGAACCCCTGAGTCATGCTTCCAAGGACCCATTTGGTTGGTTTATTTCGAAGATGCCAGTGCGCTTATACATCGACTTTCGCCCAAGCCGAACACGAAAAAAAAAAGTGTCTGGTGGTTTAGCATTTCTAAGCACAAAATATTGTCCAAAGCACAGTTTTCGCAGATGGACGCCACCTCCAAGTAGATGAAACGCGCGATTGAGGTATGCCCAGCCCATACAAAAATGTCCTATGGCCGCCTATAGAGTTGTGGCCCAAATAGCTATAGACCTTTCCTATTTCTGTCTACAGCTGTCTATACAGGCTGATATATTTTTCTATAGAGAGCTTAAGACAATTGTATGGTTCCAAAGCTATAGCTTTAGTGGCATAGATTTTTCAATAGCTGGCAATAAGCACCTCTATGGGTGCTTGTAGACGTTCATAAAGGGCCATAGACGGACATAGCTGTTTCCATAGACGCCCATAGGACTTTTTTGTATGGGAGTGACCCAGGGCCAGGGAGCCAGTTATGCTCGCCCTCAACTTTTTCATCATCAACGGAAAATCACCCAATTTACGCCGGCTGCCTATGCTCAAGTGTCGCGTTTCTGCAGTAACGTTCTCAGTAACAACGCCTATTGCTCTAGTGCCGGGTTTCTGCCCCAACGTTTTCCACGCCAACGCATGCAGCGCACATTTCTCAGTCACTGCCGCCACATAGCTAAAAGCTCGAATTTTAGTGGGATAGTAGTATTAACTTGTAAAAAAGGCGATGCGCAATTCACGGCTCGAGAGTGTGTGGCAGTGTAATACGAGACGTGTTCGGCTGCAGCGATAGCCTAATGATCTCGCGCAGTTGCCAGAGAAGCTGATCGGTTCACGCCGCCGAGGGTTAGAATCGAAGTCGCGGATATTTATTTGACTTACTTTTATATATTTTTTTTACTCATCGCAAAGCCACAAACTTCGCGATATCTTCGCAAACTCACAAGCATCCAAATACCTAGCTTGGGGCACCCGGATCATGAACTTATACCGGAGATGTGGAAAGAAGCGGAGTGCTTCTTTGTTTCAAGACATTAGGCCTCCCCTCACAGAATACAAAGAATTTTTTGCCTCGTAAACACTGATAAAACGTTTAAGCAAGTTTTCAGCTTAATACGATGCAAATTTCGCCACTACACAATAGGACGACACAAGGCAGCCGGCCGGAGATTTTAGTGGCTAGCGGTAAGAAACTGTGTACGCCTAAAGTTCACAACAGTGCGCTTCGCAGCGTTTTATTTGAGTTGCCTCGGGAACCTCTCTGCTCGTCTAAATTCTTTTTTTATCTGCATTTCAGTTTCAGTTCATTGCTTACAACTGTAATTCACCGTAGGTGCTGTACTATATATTACTTATTTTTTGTGAACGTGTACCTTTAAAACAGACGATGGAAACTGCTGTAGCGCTTTGAGACTCAGTGCCATTAAACCGCGCAACTGCACAGTATACCCTTGTGTTGGCAGCCTGTCGGGGACGCATCTGAAGCAGATTCGCGTTAACGATGTGCGTTATACTTTCAATACCATAGCCGGACTGCAGTGGGTTAGCAACGCGAACTCCAAAACATTGTTGAAGCTGTTTCTTGCCCGGCGAAGCCACCGAAAGGACTCAAAACGGGGCGCAAAAGGCGCTAGACGGTTTTTCGCAGCCCTCAATTCACGCATGGACACTAACTCTGAATGCCGGAGAAAGTTGAGCATAGAAAAGGGAAGAAACTGGAAAAAATTACATATTTGCAGAAACGGGGTATATTTTATCACATCTATATGTGAAAATCGAACTCGATGGAAGTTTGCAAAGCATTGATTACATTTCCATACCATTTTTTGGTGGAAGTATGTGTCAATTAAGTATCGAGAGATAAAATAACGTACCATTCCAGAATGTGCTACCATGCTCTTGCCAGTTGTTCAGGGCGGCAGAGAGTTAGGTGGGCGGATGAGATTAAGAAGTTTGCGGGGATATAAAGGACAAGGTTAATTAGAGAGGCATGGGAGAGCCCTTTGCCCTGCATTGAGCGTAGTCATGCTGCTGATGATTATGATCATAGCAGAACAAAGTCCTCTTCTTATTCACGGCCAGGATACATGCATCAATTTAGATCGACTGTACTTCGCGATTACTCCCTACAGCGTTACCAACTAGAAAAAACTAGAAAAAGCTACAAGCTACAAGCTACAACAAAAAGTCCCCAGAGCAAAACTTATAAATTAAAGATGCATCTTTTATTTATTAGCGCGCATGCGCTATTCCTATGGGCAGACCCCGAGCAATATATTGTAATGTTTGTCGGTTTGCGAAAATCTTGCGATGTTGTTTTGTGCCAAGTGAAGGAAATAAATAAAAATATTCAAATACATATTCGCGATTAGGCTTGGAATCCGCGGCGGCATGAAAAAGTCAGCTTCTCCGGCCACTGCGCGAAAGGCGCAGGCTATCGCCGCAGCCGAGCACGCCTCGTGTTGAACTGCTACAGACAATCCCGCTATGCATTGCCCATCGCGTACTTCGTCAGCTGTACTACTATCAAACTAATATTCGCGCTTTGAGCTATGCGGTGGCAGTTACAGAGATATGTGCGCTGGATGCGTTGGCGTGGACAAGGTTGGGGCAGACACGGCATTAGAGTAATATGCGCTGGCGTTCACAAAACTGCAGAAGTCCGCCGCGGTGGCTCAGCGGTTAGGGCACTCGGCTAGAGCCGGAGTACACGGGGTCGAACCCGACCGCGGCGGCCGCGTTTCAATGGAAGAGAAACGCAAAAAGGCGCCTGCGTGCTGTGCGATGTCATTGAACGTTAAAGATCGCGAGGTGGTCGAAATTCGTTTTTGAGGAAAGGAAATAACGGCATTTGCTTTCCTCAAAAAACCAATTTTCAATTTTCTTTGGCCGCCGGCTTAAGTTGGGTAAATTGGCACTGACAATGAAAAGTTTGAAGGCGCGCAAACTGGCTGCCTGTGTCAGTGGACACATAAGTCGCGCTCTTAGGTCCGTGGCAGTGGTGTCTACCTGCAGAAAACTGTGCTTCCGTACAATATTTCGTGCTTAGCGATGCTAAAGCGCCAGCCCTTTTGCAAATGAGAAAACAAAATATCTTAAATAATAAGGAAGGCAGCGCAACCATAGCCTGTCCAGTTCAATCGCTCGCTCAGCGGCGCTCAAGAATGGCACGTAAGGATGGCCAGCATGCTACAGTAATCACGACGGATATCCTGCCGGTTCGCGTGGTGATTAGAGCTGTGTGTATTGACCGCGCTCTTTTTGCAGCTTAATTATTCTTGTGCTTGGCTGAGTGCTGCCATTTTGCAAGGCGCATGTCACAAGCCTCAAATTATTGCTCATCTTTATCTTTCTCCCCCTTTCGTTTCCTTCCTCTTCTCGACATTCCCCTCGACCCCTGTACAGTGCCGCTGCACGCAGGGCTGAGTCATGCACCACCCACTCGCATTGTTCATTGTAATTGCTTTAAAGTGCGACGATGTGCGCTCGGCTTCACGCTTAGGAAATGAAATGAACAGTTACCCACCGCGGTTCATTTCCACTAATACTTTGCATAGCGAATACACAGAAATTGAACTAAATTGAAGATAACCGTATGCATGAAGCATGAAACCGGAGTCCAGTTACATTCATTATAACTAATGTCAAAGCAAGTAAAGTCTCTGATTAGGCAGTCGTTCAAGCATATACTTTGCATATGAAGGCACACGCCGTGGAGATCCCGGTCAAAAGGAAGTGTTTCTGTCAGAGTATATGCTTGAGATCTTGCCCACATCGAAGACGCTGTGCCCTCAACTTTGCGCGACTAGCGCCTCGGGGAAGCAAGAGTGAATATCAATTTATGAAGGCTTCATTTCCCCCACATTCCTTCTCCCTCGCTCATGTTTTGAAGAATTCTTTTCCTTTGAAGACTTCCTCCCCGAAAATTGCAAGCGTCCTTAATTCTTGTTAAGAAATAAAACGCAGCTGGGATTTGAGGTGACGCTACGTGCATCGCTATGTGCATTGATAAAGAAGGTTGGAAATGCGTCAGCATCCCTTCTGTCAATCTGTCAAAAAAAGAAATGTTTTTCCTGAAACATGGCGTTGCTACTGCGCGTGTGCGAGTATCAGCATTATGGGATGTCTCATATTGAATGTTTTTTGAATAAACGGCAGTTGAAGACTGCCGTCTGTCCTGTCAATTTGTGTTCTTTGTCTCGTGTGCTCACTAAGCAATAGCGAAAATGATTTCAAACGCTTTCCAACTAGCCCAAGTTTCCGCCTTAATAATGGTACTTTAGCTGCGCGAAGATAAGCGAAGTAGGCATGCACTGCCTCCTCCCGGCCAGAAGAGCGGCTCGCCGCCCTTTTCCTGGTGTCCAGGAGACAAGTGTTCCTCCACGCAGTAGAAAAGCAGCTGTAGTAATTTGGAGCGAGGGTCCAGTTTCCTCCTCTATTTGTGCAGACGGTGGGAGGCGGGTGAGGAGGGGGTCAATTTTGCTGAGCTCCCCGCCACTACATTTGCAAGCAGCGCTCCGCGCAGAAGCCCCATCCGCTCGTAACTGAAAATACTATCCCGGAGGAGCTGTTAGAAAGTAAACATATGTTAACTTTGACCGCGCTTCTCTTGAAACCATTACCTTAAAAGGTATTGGGCAAACTATCAGTGGCTTCATAAAGAAGCCCGAAAAAAAGTGAAAATTGACAAAGCATGTGCGAGCGACTTCAGTCAGTTTTAGTTCTAAGCAGGAAGGGAAGCACTTAACCTACTTTCGACAATTTAAACCCATTTTCTTAACAACATTTTGTTCAATCCCGTTCGGTTCTTCACGTAGTTTAGTGAAAGGTTACCCACTCCGGAAATAGATCCACATTTAGTCTGTTCTATCTCGACCATTCGAACATTTAGGATATGACCTCACTGAGCAGTTTCACATTCGAGCCTGCAGGACCGTCAATGCTGCCTTCCGGTTTATTGTAAACATCTTTCTTTTTATTTTCTCTCTTTCGCACTCAGTTTGGGCCTCTTACGTGCCAGCTCTGATATTATTTCCAGTTCTCCTGATATCATATACCAGGCGGGTAATACAGAGTATATCATACCCAAACCACGGATGCACAGAACTCGGTGACACGGGCAAAGGGTGAAGGCGCATGATATACGAACGCGATCCATCAAATGGATCGATGGGCTTTTAGACTTCTGCCTTGCCGTGCCAGGCTTCAGGCTTCGGCACAGGCTGCAACAGTATGCAAACCTACTATACTTAGGTTCATCTATCTAATGAACAGGATTGTGCCAAGAAAACCAGGTAACTGCGTCGCTCATGTCCAGCGAACAATTCAGGGAAAGCCCAAGCGCCCAGACGGCATCAGCAAAAATACTGGCCTCCACCTGCCCCGTGTTCTCCTCACGGCATTTCTTTGGTCGCAACGAAAGGGTAGTAGGACATGTTGCGGATCTGCTTTCATAGCTTATTGAGGCTCACAATGATCAGTCTGATACGTTTACAGTGAACACTTTTTAGAGTGAACAGTTAAGCGATGCAGCTACCAACTTGAATTCAATTCTTTTCCTCCTGGAAGCGAAATTTGTTCATATTGTTCTGCATTTTCTGTCAGTAATTATTGCTATAAATATCGCATATGTGTCCAGTTTCCTCACCCTGCAACAGTGCATCAACGGTGTTGAAGACCTGGAGGGAAATGCAATACGAGAGTCCTTCGAGAGGAAGTCTGGACAATTAAATGTAGAGGGTACTTGCGAAGCGCACGATATAGAACAATTTCACGCCTATGTCACATCGGGTGGGCCTTCGGCGCAGTGCGGTATGCATCCATGAAATTCAGCGTCACCCACCCGCTTGCTATGCGGTGAAGGGGCTTTGCCGAACAATGGACGGCGTAGCAGCTGTTAATACTCATTGCGTTTCTTTTCCGAAAAAAAGATTACTCCTCGCTGAACTCACAGTTGATAACTAAACCTATCAAATTTATTTTTTGTTGAGGTGAAATTGTGTGCTTTGGGCAGCCAAACATAGTAAAATATAGCTTTTTCTTAGTATTATTTTTATTTTCCATTCAGAATATTACTAGTGAGAGGAGGCATATTAAGCTTTTTCGTAGTTGTACATCGTCTTGCTGATGCTGTAAAATAGCACCGAGGAGGCAGAAAACCCGTAATGGTATTTTCTTTTCAGTTTTCAAGTAGCAGCACTTTCCTAGTATTAAAATAAATGTTCATCATCAGCAGTAGCAGCAGCCTGACTACGCCCACTGCAGGATAAAGGCTTCTCATACCTCTGCACTTGACCCTGTACTGCGCCAGCTGCGAACACCCTACCCCCGCAAACTTCTTAATCCCATCCGCCCAACTAACTTAGTCTGCCACCCCATGCTACTCATACATTTCCTTGGAACCCACTTCGTTACCTTAAGGACCAAAATTTATCTTTCCTTCGCGTTACATGTCCTCCCAAGCCCATTTTTTTCGTCTTGATTTTGACTAAGATGTCATTAACTCGCCTTTGTGAATGCCCGCACCAACTCTGCCCGCTTCCGTTCTCTTAACGTTACACCTAACATTTTTATTTCCATACCTTGCTGCGCTGTCCTTAACCTAAGTTCAGGGTTTTCCAATAGCCTCCACGTTTTCCCCCATACTTTAGTACACGTAAGATACAGCTGTTGTATACTTCTCTCTTGAGGGATGCTGCTGAACTACCGTTCATGATCTGAAAGAACTTCATCTCGTCGTACGTCATTACTTTATGTACGCACGCACTGTAAAAAATAAATCGAAGCTTCTGCCTAACCCTTGCGTGCTTAGAATTACTTTCTCGTGCAGTGTTTAGCACGCGCTCGCTAACTGTGAACGTGCTCTACAAGCATAATATTATGTTGCTAAAAATATTAAAGAAGACGGGGGGGGGGGGGGGCGGTCGGGGGGGCGGGTTGTGGACACTTAAGCTTCACTTTAAGGGTATGACGCGAAACCATAGTGGGTTCATTCCCCTATACGCAGCAGGTAATTCTCTACTTTACAATCATAGACCCCTGGGAGCCATTCATGCCCCTAATGGCGCAGTGGTGCAGTGGTTAAGCCATGCTCCACTGCCCTCCGATGGCAGGTGCTCCCAGTGGTAAGCCTTCTGCGGCCCCGGTTGCTCTTCCTGAGCGACCAATCACTAATTTAGCTGCCACCTGCCACGGTGGCATTTGGCCGTTATTAAGTGGGCACGTTGTAATGACTCCGCAAGGTCACGTGACCTAGGTGCGGCACACCTGCCGCCTAGGTTTCTCTCTGGGGACCACATGCAGAGCAAGGCTAGTGATTTATAGTCCCCAACGCCGACACCGCATTTTCTTGTGAACGGGGACTTAACGCTGTCGTTTTAAAATAGCATTACTCTTCATGCGCCAAAAGAGCGGCAAATTTTTCGGAGAAATCTGAGATATCCCAGAGGCTCACCTGATACGCTACGGATGAAACGACCCTGTTGTAAAGCTGAGGGCTGGCCTCCATTTTAGGCCTAGAAACTTGGTTGACACTTCAGTTCACCTTGAGAGTACGACGCCATAGAGTTAAAGGGTCCCTACAGTCGCTTCAGAGTTCCCTCTTGTTGCCATCGGACACTGATTAATCGCACATCTTCACACTGATCACAGCTTAATCAAACATCTTTACCATGTTAATTGGTGACAATAATCAGTGAGTGACCGTGTTAACTAAGTGTCTCTGTAGTGTAATTAGAGTACTCTGTGGTGTGATGTGCTTGTACAAGGCCTCCATTTGTCGGATTGAAGGAACGTTGCTCTGGTGTAGAGGTATACAGCGTGCCGGGCTCCCGGCCCAAAGGATAGACGCCCACGCAGATTTTTCCGCTGAAAGGTGTTTGTAAAGCTTTCGCCGCGTTGAGATAAATAAATGAAGAGTCAGAAGGCTTGCATTTGGCGCACTTGACAGCACACGATATTGGGTGGAGAACATCTCAAATAGGAAAGAAAAGAAGTAAGATTAAGTCTTAAAAAAAAAGTTGAGACAAACCGAGGATAAACTATGGGCGGCGACAGTTCCCATGTGCTTTGTACACTGCAGAACCAATGCTACCTGGAGGAAAACATCACGGTAGCTCACGAGCAAACAAAAATAAATGGAAACTGGAGCATGAAATGTTAGGCACAAATAAAAGACAACTGACAAAAAATGCTCATTTCAACGTTGCAAAAATCCTGTAGGACTACTAAAACTGAACTAAAGAAATTAATTAGATCGAAGCATACCGGCTTAGCGCATTCATTATCGAAAGCTGACTGTCATTAATGGCCGAGAGGTCTGCAGTGGCAGGCCCTTTTTGATGTTTACTAGGTGACTGCCTGGTTAGACGCGTCATAGGGCCGTTGTGACCTCCATACGCTCACGTACAATCTCGGCCTTCTATGGCTTGTGGTCTTCGGTTCGATCGCGTTCCCGGAACACTTCACAGACACAAGGGCTCGCTTGCACAAAACAAATAGTAAAGTTCCCAGTGTTGTCTCATTCGCAGTCTAAACCCTCCGTTGATTTTGAGGAAAGGAAATGGCTGACTGATTGATTGAACACCTCAATCGCACTGTGATGCTGCAGTGGTGTCCACCTACAAATTGAACAGTTATATGCGTTTCCTTTTCTCAAAACTAACAGAGGATATAGACTCCGTTGGTTCTGAGGAAACGAAATGCCCATAATTGGCTCCCTGTGTGAGTGGACACCTCAATCGCGTTTGGGGATACGTGGCGGTACGGCTGCCGTTGCAACCTTTAAATATCCTTTTACTAAATATCTTGTAAAAAGCTAATACAGCGTTCGCTCTAAAAGGAACGTTGGTATGAAAATCAAATATAAGCGCTCTTTTGTTTTTTAATGCTCGAACTACGTACTTGAGCACAATTTGGTGCTAAAACATTTATGCCAAAGCGATGTCTACTAGTACTCTAACGAACATAAAACTTTGTACGAAGATGACACCATATTCTTGCAGAGCGCAAGTTCTTTCAGGCACTAGTCGTGAAAGTGACAACGAGAGTATACCACAGGAATCCAATACGCTCTGGGATTGAGAAAAAACTAAGGTGCAATAATTTCTGAAATATTGCAGTATTAATAAAAGCAGCCGGGGTGGTTGCTGCAGGAATGCGAGTGAATTAATGTACCATGATGTGTGACAACTGCTGTCACAATAGTTGCGAAAGAGCAATTTTAGTGGTTTTACTTATTGGCCAGGTAACAACTCTCGTAGCCTTGATTTAAAGAAATGCTGCCATGTATTGTTGCACTTCATGGTGTCTAATTAGGAGAAGGAGTGCAGTGCATGCTTTGGCGCGGTGTGGACCACAGCTGTTGTTCACATGTGGGGTGAAGCGAATTTTTAGGACCAGCGAGCTTTACGCGCACGACGGGACTGTTCCGTACGCCTACATTCTATGTAGCTCTCAGCTCCAGAGAAGGAAAAAGTAAACAAACAAAACATTTAGGTATTTACTATTGTGCCTATCCAGTGATAAAACCGCGCGTGGGACGTACTTCCTGCATATGATAAGGTAGCGCGCGCTTACATCCCCTCGTATGATGTCACCGGCAGGATGCCAGGGCTCTTCGTTCTTTTTGTCGTTCGACTCCTCGAACCTTTGCGGACACGTTGGCAAATATCGATAGTCCAGCGGCGGAAAGGAGCCCCCGTCGTCAACCGCTTAACTGCTGGCCACTGTCAGCGGATGTGTTTGCGAAACTCGAGTCGCGATAGACGCTACTTCAGTAGACAGTGCGCCCCCATGCACTTGCTTGTTGTGCAATGACGAGCGCCATTGCTCCCCTTGTCACAGTGTTAGTGCTGCACTGTTTCAATAGAGTTCCGTGCATTGCACCCATTGTGGAAGGGCAACAGCGTTACAACGCTGACAGCGAAACTGAATGAAGTTCATGTCACAAGGCTCTTCAGCGCTAATCTGCCCCGTACTCTCTCTCTTGGAGCCCCTAACGATTCCGAGGCGTCTCTGAAGAGATTTTTTTTTTTTCAGTAAGCGATAGTTAGCAGGCCATATACTAAACTGCATGCTATACCTTCACCCATGATCTGGCGAACTGCCAAAAAAGAGAAAATAATGGATCACTTGCACTCTAGCATAAAGTTTGCAGCAACGGAAATCTTGGTATCACCGCACATGTGCAGTGGAGATGGTCACCGCCTTTATGAAGGGTTGGAACGCGCACCAGCAGCTCCAACTAGCACTTTTTTTTTCATTGAGCAGAGGCACAGTCAGTTTGATTGAAAAGCTTGAGAAAATGTTGAAAAGCTTGAGAAAACAATTGAAAAGCTTCAGAAAATGTTTGAAGTTGCAATGTTTAAAGTGCCCAAAGACCGGTTCCTCGGAAGATAATTACCTTAATAATTGGTTTTGGGGGTAACGAAATGGCGCAGTATCTGTCTCATATATCGTTGGACACCTGAACCGCGCCGTAAGGGAAGGGGATAAAGGAGGGAGTGAAAGAAGTAAGGAAGAAAGAGGTGCCGTAGTGGAGGGCTCCGGAATAATGTCGACCACCTGGGGATCTTTAACGTGCACTGACATCGTATAGCACACGGGCGCCTTAGTGTTTTGCCTCCATAAAAACGCAGCCGCCGCGGTCGGGTTCGAACCCGGGAACTCCGGATCAGTACCTGAGCGCCCTAACCACTGAGCCACCGCGGCGGGTGAAGATGATTACCTTAAAACAAAGGTTTCGCTAGGCTGTAAGTGTAAGTGAGCGTTTAAACGTAATCATGGCTTCAGTCCAATGCACAGATTCTAAAAAATCAGCAACACTGACCGTAGATTTTAAATAAATTAGAGCTTAAAGAAATCCATGTGGTCCGATTCGTCTAATCACTTTAGAAAGAGTGCGATATATCGAATAAACCAAAGCTCCAGAAATTCTGGACAAATTACCTAGCTTAGCTAATTATATAACAATATTTATTAATATTGAATTTCTGTGTGGTATCGTTATTAAGTTTTTGTTGTGTATGTTGTATCGGCATGAGTAAGACAATTTTTGATGACATCGGGTATAGGTATCGAAGACGTCTTTTTTAAATACCGTGCCAAAACCTGGCTTTCACGTACGCATGAATTTGTCATAATTAGAATGCCACTGCAATGTAAGAAGTAAGTCCGCTAGCATGCTGCACATCACTGATAATCTCCATGTCTCGTCTACGGAAAATTACATAAAAGAAAGGTGTTATAGTTCTCAGTGAAGAGTTTTCATTGTACAGGTAACTGCAATATCAAAGGGAATAGTAGGTGTGCACTGCGTAGCTAATTTGGTTGTGATTTCTGCAATGAAGGTGAAAATGACTCGCGGAAAATATCGGTCGAACTGACAATTATTTCGGCCCAGAGAAAATGCATCCTTATCATATTTAACTAGGCAGTACTGACTGTATGGATGTGCATGCACAGTGTGTCCTCTTCCACATTGAAGCTGCCTGCACGAATAAGTGCAGAAAAATGGCAATGTCCGAAAAACCGTCGCGATGTCACGAGTTCACTTTACGCTCCCGGGGCGAAGCGACAGCCATTGTGCGTATTCAATAAAGCGCTGTCGAGCGGCCGTCTTACGCACCGGTGGCATGCTGTGAGTGCTGGGGATGAGTGTCGGGCGCTCTGGGGCCTCGCTTGCAACGTGAGCGCTCGGGCGCGGCTCCGGTGGTGCGCAGCATGGCGCTACCATAGTGGTGCAACCAACTACTTAGAAGCTACTGGCGTTCAGATGTCCTTGACGCGCCAGATATCTTGCTGTTGTTTGGCTCACAGATATCAAAACAATACAAGAATGGAGTTCGTTCAAACAAAACCTACATACTCGATCGGCAACGCACGTTTCAAGAACGCCTGGTAGAACTCGAACCGATTGGCGGAAACAATCGTGTATGTGTCACGTAATCAACAGAAGTATTAGAAAAATTGGACAATGTTGATGTTTCACCTTCCTTGAAAACAATCGAAGATGCCAAGGAAATGCTGAAAGAAAACATTCCCTTTATTAAATAACAATCTGAAGCTAGCTTTCTTTTTCTAAAGAAAGCCTGATAACAAGATCCTTATCATATTTAACATCCTTATTATATACCTATCTTGTTTCTCGTATTGCCTACGTCTTTAGATTTAGAAGTGGAAGGTGCGCAGAAATTTATTTTCTTCCCGCGCACTAACACTTTACCCTGGAAAACATTTCTTTCCGTACGAATGTTGACTAAACAGTATTTAACCACGCTGACAACACCGCCTCTCTCTTTCCATAGGTTTACATCGCAAGAAAACCAGACCTGATGGCTTCAGTTAAGCACTGAACCATCTAGCCGCCATCTTGCCCCGATACTCTCCAGGTTTAGGAGTGAGAATTATTTGCTTATAAGTGACTGCTGTTCATTTCATGCAACGAAGAAGGTACATAAATGTGCGTTCGTCAACACGTACAAGAGGGAAAATTATGTTTAATTTTTTTTGCGATCTCGAACAAGAAAATATCGAAGAAAAACTGATGCACCTAACGGAAGGATTTGAACATTCGTTATGTTAACTATTTCGTTATATCAACCCAAATGAACTTTCTTGCAGAACCTTTCTTGCGGCCAGCCGCTGTGCTCAGTGGTTATGGCGTTCGACTGCTGACCCGAAAGACGTGGGTACGATCCCGGCCGCGGCGGTCGAATTTCGATGGAGGCGAAGTTTTATTGAGCCGTGTACTGTGCAATATCAGTGCACGTTCAAGAACCCCAAGTGGTCGAAATTTCCGCACCTCTTCACTACGGCGTCCCTCATAGCCTGCGTCGCTTTGGGACGTTAAACGCCCATAAACCAAAGCAAACCTTTCTTGCAGAAAGCGCGAATTTTCTCTTAAACACATAAGTGGGAGAAATACTTGACCGTTACCTGTTCGGATGCTGCAGGATTCCGCTAAATTTGGGGACCACAGTGCCCAAGACCATTAATTAACGACAGCAAACAGTGACAGAAGGGAAGTCCAGAATATTACTTCATTCGGGTTTTGCAGCTTAGAAAGCAGTTTTTCTACACAATCGTAACCGCCAAAAGCTGGGTTTTGCGCCTGGTCTTCATAACACAGACATGCAGAAATTTAGCTTTTGGTAGCAAGTAATACGACCCCCTCTGTTTCAAACAAATATGTCTTAGGTGGGTTCAACCATTGCAGCATACTGCTCAAACAGTGACGTCAAGGGATCGAAGCGGGCCGCGTCGGCCGCATCTGACTGGAAGCTGTATTGGAAAAATAGTTCTTTACAGCGATATTGTTACCTGCTCAACAGCCGCATTCGTCAAAATTAATTTCAAACCATGAAATACCAAACGACTCATAGCTGTTACATCGGCTTCTCCACTTAAATTGTATTAATTAATGCCTTGAACGTACCAACTCCTCACCAGAAGAAAGACTAGCTTCTCTCAACGCTGAGCTGCCCGTACCCGAAGGCATAGATCTGATCCGAACCTGGCGCAGTTTAAGCACGCATTTGACCCCACGAGAGCTGAAATTCTGGTTAAAGCGCCATATCCTTCCTGGATAAAGCATAACGCCGCCCGGCGGCGATTCGCAGCCAAGAGATACCGGCCGGGGAGTTTTCCTTTGATATTTACTTGGAGAGTAAACACACTGACAGCAAGTCCAGGATGTGGGGAAAGTACAGCGTGGCAGTTGCCAGCTGGAAGAGCACAGCGCCTGCGCGTTGCGGGAGGGAGAGAGGACAAAAAATAAAAGCGAAAATGCGCGCCGAATCTAAACGGAGCGTGTATTTCTTCTGTAAAAGTGCATATGAACGGCTTACCGAAGGCACTTATTAAAAGTTTTGATGGCACTTATTAAATGCTTTGATGGCAGCAAGCAATGGGCTGTTCCCAACATATCCGGAAGTATCACAGAAATATAACGCGCATTCTTCTTTCGGTAAACACAATTGTCATTGAGAGTTTATGCACATATAACAGGCTCGGTCGCAATTTTTGTTTTAAATACAAGTGCACAGCAAGTTTCACGCATCGAGCAAGGGTGTCGTCCTCGCTGCAGCCCTTTCAACCGGTCTGGGTAGCCACCAAAAACAGGTACCAAGAAGAGCTTTGATTGGAAACCAACGTGTTTCTGTATGATTAGTTTATTTGTGACATGTTAGACGCGCGTATTTCGTAATATATACGTCGACGATGCAACAAATAAAAAGGCACTTCTTGCGCATGAACAGGGTCCTACAAAAAGCTCTGCTTTTCTCACTCTCACCATCCACTGGTTTATTTGTACGACAAATCAGCTGTCAAACTTCCGGTCATACGTCCATATCATACTTCCGGTCAAAAAGGCTAAGTAAATTTGTGTCGCAGAAAGCTTCATATCACAAGGAGAGCTTGGTCACGTTTCAAGCGAGGAAATATTTTTAAAAGCAGTAATTTTATATTCGCGGTATACGCTGGCGCCAATAATGTAAATTTAGTATTCTATCATTTCATTTCAGAAAAGCTAAAAACAGAAAATAAATAAATTGCGGAAGCTGTCCCAGGGTTCTACCACTGATGGACAGCTGCAACGTAATCAGTTCCATTGTTTGCTCGAGGTTTTATTTGTAAATTATAAATTGTGGGGTTTAACGTCCTGAAGCCACACATGGGCTATGACAGACACCGTAGTGGCGAAATAATTTAGACCCGCTGGGGTTCTCTGACTTGTACTGACATCGCACAGCCCACATCGAAATAAGGCCGTCGCTGCTGTGGTTGAACCCGAAACCTTGGTATCAGCAGATGAATGCGAAAGCCGCTGAGCCGCCACGGTGGGTCAAGCTTGTATTATTTCATACGATGGACATTATGGCTTAGGTCTTAGCCTTATTTTTCTTTTTCCATATGTAAATTGTAAAACACAACTGTAACATGTGGAAAATTCTTTTTTTTTCGGAGATAACTCTACCGCAGTTTGTGCATTTGAGGAATTTGAGTTATTTTACGATATATTTAAGCAAAGTGATGCATGAAGAATAGTCTTGAATGCGTCAGAATAAAAATAAATGTCAAGAATAAGCGAAAAAATTATTGTTTTCGAAAGGAAGATAAAATATCTATTGGCGACAATCAATTGGCCTTCAAAGGCCATTGAGTACGTCGCACGCCTCTACGTTATGCTCGCGGCGTTTTGCTTTGGAGCAGCATGCTTGCCCAGGTGTCACCTGCTTAGGAACGACGCGTCGAAGCCAATGGGCATGCTAAACAGGTGGCGACATGAACTACGACCTCGGTTCGAAGATTAATGTGAATTTCTGGGAAATAATTGTGCACGCCTAAGACAGGACACGAAAAGTAACACACTATGTGCGCCTGTGTGTGTCCCTTATTACGTGCTGTCTTGTGCGTGCGCAGTTATTTCCAAGATAGAATGCAGTACCAACTCGCCCAAAATGCAGCCCTTCTGATCGGTATGACATAGGTGATATTACTGTAATTTCGTTAAAGGTACAGCAGAAAAGTGTAGTTAAGATATTACCCGCACGTTTCAGAAGAAAATGATGTATGCATGCATATTGCTACGATTATGAAACGCATTTTTTTTATATATGCCACACTATCTTAACAGCCGGATATATAGCGCAGTCCGACCTGAGTAAAATTTTATGCGTAACATAAATCATTACTGCAACATCTGTTTACCTCACATAACATGCACAGTACGGTATTAGAGACCTCACATAACTCCTCCCTCCTCCCCCTCCCCCCCCAAAAAAAAAAATGTAGAACGGAAAGCCACTTTTTGGCTACAAAATACCTAAATTTGTGTTCTTATCCAGCAGCACTTTATTTTACTAAAGAGTTACAATCTATCTTTCCATTTCCGAAGGGTCCTAACATTAACTTCTTTGTATCCCAGCTGAATTCAACTACTGTACGCACTTACTAATGGTGTATTGCTCTGCTAGGGCTGCTCTTTTGCCCAAAATACTACGAGCACACGACAACCTCCAGTTTCCACCTTCCCTCCCCCCCTCACCAGTCTCCCCACTTCCCAATACTGTCGCGAAGTTTGGCGTCTAGATGCATGTAATGCAATCTCTCGTGGCCCTTCCAACATTCTGCAAGCAATCACAGCCAAACTCAGCGCACCTCTACACAATTCGGTGTGGCAACGATGCTCTGCTGTGCTGCACCGCCATCAGAAGTGCATTTTTCTTTTACTCTGTTAGCCTTACCCGTGGCGGCTTAGAGTTTCGGTACTGTGTGTTGGAAGTGATAAACTTGGTTTGGGCACCCATAAAGTTGGCGCCTTTAGCTCCACTTACTCTAATAGTAAACAGCTTCTGCCATTAATTTGCTGCCGATGCGATATATTGGTTTGCCATTTCGCAGCTCCGGCTGCCATGCCAAAACGCAATTATTTAGTCTCTCAACTGAACGACGCATTTAGTTCGGTCACTAGGCCGCAATGCGACAGAGGGAATATTCTATTAGCCCGCGAGCTGAGGGCATGCAGCACCTCATAGGATCACACACTACCCCACAGAAAAAAAGGTAACAATAAAAGTGACGACGTTATCACTGAGCACAACATGAATTCATCGGCTGTCAGGAAATACACAAATAAATAAGCAGTAAGCGACCTGCCGTGGGCCTGGGAATTAAGGGCACAAGATAACTATGTAATAGTTTGTGCCACATTTCAAAAACCCTATCCGCTTAGTAAACTTTATTCTAAAGCCTATTCGCTAACTGCCAATAGTTTCGTCAGTACCCAAATTGACATTATTTCATTATTGCAAATAGGAGTACAGATTTGTCCGGCCATCAGTGACCTGGCCATAGATGCTTCTAATAAAGAGCAATCAGCACTGAATGGTTTCGTGAAAGCTAAGACTTCGTGTGTCGCAAGCTGGAGTGGAGATAACGCGTCGTTTTGTCCGCACCGGGAGTGAGTGTTCTGTAGCTCAGTGTGCCTTTAACGGGACGCATGCTTTTGGACGGAAGCACGGCCGGGAGAACCGTAATCTGAAGTAAAATGCTATCGACGCCACAACTCGTTCTGAATGTCTGGCTCCCTCTGTAAAATGCCAAACTTTTTTAAATCGTTCAGTTCATGGTAACTATAATTCTAATGTTAGCGGTAAACCGCTCCTGCATATCAACATTTAAATCAATTTAGAATGAGTCTTTAGGGGCGCAAGATGATAATTACATGCGTTGTTGTATAAAACACCGCTCCAAAATATATTGAACGCACAGTGACGAACAAAGTGTAACGACAAGCTAACTGCACATATGTACCGTAATGAATTGAAGAAATGGAGCCTAATATTACATAACGTTAGAGAAACAGCTGCAGATAATCGCTAGCTCATGGTTTGGTTTATGGGGGCTTAATGACCCAAAGCGACTCAGGCTATGAGGGACGCCGTAGTGAAGGGCTCCGGAAATTTCTACTACCTGTTGTTCTTTAACGTGCACTGGCATCGCAAAGTACACGGGCCTCTGGAATTTCGCTTCCATCGAAAATCGACCGGCACGGCCAGGATCAAACCCGCATCTTTCGAGTCAGCAGCCAAGCGCCGTAACCACCGAGCCGCCGCGGCGGCTCGCTAGCTAATGGGAGGCACAACAAAATCGTCCGACTTGAAATTTTTAAACGAAATCTCGTAAAAACTTTTTTTTCATCCAGCAACGAAATTATGACGCCAAGGATGCTGATTTCTGAGAGAACTGTAAGCATTTCAAACGAGAAATAGCTGAAAAAGGCAGCTCAAATTTATCAGAATTATTTCGAACAATTTTTACCAGCTGCCAACTTAGCGTACTGGTTGTTGATTAAAGAACTATGGTCGATGAACTGATGACGAACGGTATTTCAGAGCAACATGAAAAGAATTGATTCCTGTGGACGTTGGAAAACAGAAGCACAGATTATGTAGTTGTGAACAATAAATGGGCCTGTATTCGCAGCGTGAATAGTGCAACGGGGTAGTTCTGGTTTTGAATATAAAGCGCAGATTGAGTGTGAATTGGGTATGTAATACGACACGTGGAATGACTGAGTATTGAAGACTGACTGATGCACTTATCACGTTTTACTCTCACGCGCCTTGCGAGGCGCCACATGAAAACACCATGAACGCTCGACTCGACCGAGGTGCTTGGATCTAGAGCGTGAAGGGTGTTTCTCACTGGCTTACCGCATTCACTATTTTCCAACTGTGCCACTGATTGACATGATCTAAATGGTACCACCTTTTTATCCCAAAATTGTAAGGGAAAAAGGGAGCGGCGAGCTGGAGTTAATTACGAATATATTTCGTTGTGCACCGGAACACCTATTTATTACTATTCAGCTTACAAGAAGTCGGCGCCGATGCCTGTATTTTTGCAGGGTACGGAAGCCCTTAGCAGTTCTGCTAACGCGTGGGTTGATAAAGCAATTGACACTCCTGCGAGGTCCAATGCTAGGACATATCCCACTAAGAATGAGAACTAAATGAGCGAAGAGCACTCACATGCCGAACGCAGCGCGCAGAGCGCGTTTCCCTTGGTCCCTTCAGCGTGGACTCCTAAGGCGGCGAAGGAACAGCGGAATTGCGGGCACCCGCATGCGCAGCGACCAGTGCGAGTTGTGAACGAGGCTCCCGCCGCTGAACGGGCGACCATTCATACCCTGAAAACCCCATGAGCAATCAGCTTTGAGCGGACCAGCGAAAAGTCGCGCTCCCGCCACAGCCTCGCGAGTGCATGCTATGGAAAGAGAGTTCGAAGGAAGGGAAAAAGGTTTTGCCCCTGCTCTGCGGTACGCATGCCGCCCCATTCTTTGGTGCCACTTTGTTTTTGTTGTCTCCTCCGCGTCTACCCTCCTCCCCTGTTTAGCATATCGGAAACGTGAAGGAAAGCAGCTTTGTGATACAAGACGCGCCTCTACGCTCAACGTCTCCCGCTCACCTGTTGCCCATCACCGGCGCGTGCCACCGGTCGGAACCGGTTTCTCTCCTCCCCGCTGTCTCTTCCACGCGGCCGCTTCTCGCCGGTGGTCGGATCTGCTTCTTTCTGCGGCGCGCTTTTCGCCCACGCTTGTCAATAGGTAGCAATTTGTGTGTGCATTGCGGCGATTCAATAAGGTTCCTGTGACGCAAGCCGTAGGCCTGTCACGACACGTAGCGCTTCGCAGCTAACGCGCACCTGACGGGCTGGGCAATACACGCAATGCGTTGAATGTATAAGCGTAATCTTCGGCGCGACAACATCGCAGACTTAGCGCAATAGTTGATTAGAGCCCCGGAAGAAAATTAGGTTAAGTCTGTTTTTTGAAATCGTGCATGGCGGATTAATACTGAGGCAGACTTTACTCGCATTGATTAAAATTTCAAAACAACCACCTCACGTCGTTGCATCCATTTTGTGCGTGATTTTACGCAACGTTTTCGGCATTATTTCGTCACCTACTTAAGTGGTACATAACCGGATGGTGTTCCAGGGAACTCTGTTCTGACCCAATCTCATATTCGTAACACGTCCCCAAAGCGAAGACTTGGGAAATTTGGTTCAGCGCAGCCAGGACGCGAACACGCGCAGAGACTGGAATGAAAAGAAAGCAATGAAAGAGGAACTTTCACTTTCCCTTCTTCAGATTAGCGTCTATTTTATAATTTATTGTATTTTGTAGGCGTTGATATACGGTATTCACTTACATATTGAAGACATTTAAAAAATATATCCTTAAATTTAGGGGGTGCATTCACAACGCGGGGGAAAATGTTCAGAAAAGCGGCGAATGCTTCATCTTGCACGGGCCACATTCAAAGTAAAAGAAAATGCACTCTTCATCAAAGTTCCTGCGCTTGAAGTCACGGAAACAGCAATATTCAACCTTTTATTTTAAATCTGCACGTACTACTCGCGTAGCGGCCCGCAATACTTTCTTTAAAAGGGACAGTCAAAGTCACTACAAAAAATTATTACGACATACTGAACAGAGATAGCCTTTGAAACCAAGAGCGGTTTCAGATGGTTCTCAGAGTGATCGCAGAACCTTCTTGTTTTCCTTTCGTCTCGTAGGGTGAGGTATAGCAGTCTTGGCATTAAAGACTGCAGTTATGTCCAGCTTTCTGAGAGAAAGATTTTGAATATCAGAATATTGTAAGGTGCTGTTATAGAAATATTGCCTTCTTCCGATGCGTAGCAAAATCTTGTTTTTAAAGTATTTCCATCGCCCGCATCGAGTGCCATATAAAACCAATGGGGACACTTTTAGCGATAGCAAAAAAAAAAAAAAATGAAGGGCTGCCTACGGGAGAGATGCGGATATATGAGTACTATAATTATATCTTACAATGCCAAAAAAAGCTGCGTTCATAAACTTTTTCCCGTTGATAAATGCTCTCGTCCAGAATTGATGGGTATGTAGTGCTGCGTAGTTCTTTCCGCGTAAAAAAATTAATAGGCCTGTATATGCGCACTGCGCTCAAGTGGAACGGTGTGCGTTTGTTACGTGAGGGAAAAAATAGCACTTTTCACCGTCAAAGAAGGACATGTGTTCGTTATGCAAGCTCCTTCTTTACGCAAGTAAGTAAGCTATACGTACAAGCATACAGTTACTGCGAGCTATCAGATACGAGCATGTGCTTTCAGGTTCACTGTTCCTGCGGGCTGGTTGCTGTCTGAAGGGCTTGTTATGAAAGTGTGAAATCGTTGCAAGAAAAGGAAATGGCACGGTACCCGCTATTCATTCCGCATAATGGTGACGTGCGGCTTAGTTCGTAAACGCCTTCTTTCGCAGTCGCATCTTGGTTTCATTTGAGGAGAAAACAGCTGACGCTGAGGAAATAACCGAAACGCGTGGTGGCTTTCTAAGGTTGACTACGAAGTCTTTCTTAAAGACGGCCTGGAATTTATATATGTATTCGAAGATATGCGAGTGCTCACGTCTGTATGTTTGAGAACGCTTGCGGCAATACAGGGGATGTGTCGCGCTCTGAAACGGCGCTTCCTCCTATCATGTTCTGGAGTAGCATGCGAGGCCGACAACCAGGCAGACCTCTCCTGTTCCATTAAAGTTCTCCTCTCTCTCTCTCTCTCTCTCTCTCTCTCTCTCTCTCTCTCTCTCTCTCTCTCTCTCTCTCTCTCTCTCGGAATGCGTTCTAGTGCCACGAGCATGAGAGCCTTTTCAAGTTTGCCATGGATGACTCCTGCAGTAGGGAAAAATTTTTGTTAGCTGTAAAACGAAGGCAACAAAGTGTGCGGCGTCCCAAAATGCACCATTCTTCCAAATATTTCGGTCGCACGGCAGTTCACATCGAAGTCTGGCGCTCTGCTCTACCCGCGGTTGCTTCGTTACATCGCTGGCGCAGCTGACGCCATTTATCAAGGTTCTTGCAACTAGACGTGCTTGTAGCAAATTTCTTGTAATCAATAATGCTTGCAGCAAATTTCTTGTAATCAATAAGACTCTTTTCAATACGATAGCATCTGTGCTGTCGTCTCACAAGAAATTTCAGTTTACTTGGTCACGGAGTTTTCTCATTGATTGAGAGAGGTCATCTGATCTCGTGACGAAATCACAACCTGCCCGCTATGGCCACTGACTTCTGAGCAACCTACCTTAAGGTAATCGAATGTTCTAGAAGTCGACGACTCATAAGTGCGATGGAACGGGTTCCAAGAGGAGATTTGGCGGGAAAATCGCAAGAACAGCATTAGGCACTCATTGTAGGCACCACAGCAGCCAGTCGAAGTGCTATCGCAATTTCTTTAAGAATAAAGTAAAGAAGGCCCCACGTTTTTCTTTCAGTTTCAATCTTGAAATTTGGCAGCTGTGTTAGAAATGCGCCTTAAATAACAGATATTGACAACATACTATGCATTCAGAGAAAACTATTAACTTCGAGTGGGGCCTAAATTACGCTGCGTAGAAAGTCGGGGCTTGTTTAAGCTTCATAACTTCCACTCCATGGCCACAGGAAGTTGTCGCGGAGTACAGTGAAGTTCAACGGGCGCGCTAAATACTACTGGCTGAGCCTTAGCCCCAAAAGTAATAAGAAACTTTGTTTGCGTTTTCTTCCGATGGTCGAGCAGACGCAAGCGACTGCCGATAGCAGATGTTTTTGCAGGACGTGATGGCTTTCTATCCGCCATGCGTGTACCCCTCTTGTGCCATTCAAAGTTTCAAAATATGCGCTGAAGTATGCGGATTCACAACGGCTGCCGCTACATGGACGTAGCTATCGGGCCTCAAGAAGATGTCGTCCACACCCTTTCCCATTACGGCTCAGCAATTGCTGGCACTGTGGCCGACACTAGCGTTCGAAACTTTATCTCAACATTCTCATGGAGACTACAGAAACAGCGACAGGGATGTACAAAACATTTCCGGCCGACTTGAAACACCTGCACCTGATTTCGCCACTGTAATAAACGTGAACCGGCTGCGAAGCGTGTTTGTCATAGTCCTGCCATTTAGACCCCAGTGTGGGTTCCAAAGTTTTATCTGGCTACTTGCGTGCGGATATGGTTCCTGTCCGAAAGTTTCTCTTTCTGCTTGTGTGCAGTTCTTGCGCAACATTCCGTTCATGTTTGACCTGGTCCCAAGCAGACATACGGGCTCATAGTGGTCGCAAATAGAAAAAAAAATATGCAGTCATGCCGACTTCAGGCCCCTTTCTAAAGGTTCTTGTTTTTAACAAACGGTGAAAAAAAAAATATTTTTTTACTCATTTCGAATAGAGGGGTGCAGAAGTTGGATTAGGCGCATACCCACTTGTTATGTCGCGGCCATCGTTCGGCTACAGAAACCGAAAGTGAGAACTACAAAGAAAGGAAGCAACACTGTAGTGTTTTTTTTCTACCCCTGGAGAATTTCATGTGGTGATTCATGTTTACTAATGTTAAACGCATCCAGTCGAAAAAGACAGCCGAACTGTCCCAACAATACGACAAAATGTTTTGTCGTTTTGTAATAAAGACAGATTTTGTTGTTTCTGTGTAGGATTGTTGTCTAGTACGGTAGTACAAAAGATTTAGTGGTAAGCTATTCAAATTGTGGCTGCTTAATTAAAGTGCGTAAGCAGTTAAACCAATTCACTGCGACGTCGTGAGGAAAATGGAGTGTATACCACAGATCCGGCATAGGAGAAAAGGAGAAAAATCTTTTTCATATCGGACAAATATTAAACGAGCTGCCTTTTCAAACCTATTCTTATTTGATTGCATACGCATGGTTATGAAGATTGCGAAGGGCGCAAGGCGTATTATAGCGAAGGGAAGGTCAGAATTTTGTATTGAAGTCACTTGGTATCTAGTGGAGCAATGCGGAAAGTGCGGCGCAAGTATGGGATTGCAAGTATCACAAGTGTGGAATCGCTTGGAATTGATCAGTCGAGAAGCAATGCGTGTTTTAGGGGCCTCCCACAAATTACCCCAATTCGCGCCCTCCAGGCCGATGCGTCAATAAACCCGCTTTGACGAACTGAGTCACAAGCGTCGCCAAGCCCGGTGCACAAAATGCCGCAATATCCCTGAAGCCGCAGCTCTCGCAAAATATATGAGAGATGGCGCTGTGATGCCCATCGTTTCCTGCCCGTCACGGCCATCGTGACTTTACCAGCAAGTTAGAGAAAATCAGCCTACGACTCGCATACACTCACGATCCGTTGGCTACCTCAGTGAGTCTAGTGTGGGGACGAATGGCACCTCGTCTTTACAACTGAAACCTCACTATGGAGACACGTTGCGTATGTCGACGCTATTGTGAGTGAAGATCACGTGACCATGGTTATGGCTTCACCTGCATTATTACCACAAATTGCAACGTGCTCACACGCTTAATCTCCTGCCTGGCCATCGACACAGGCAGCGCTGTTGGCCACTCGGAACGCATTAAGCATCCTCTGTTCACTGTTGCCATCTAGAAGCCACCTTCACATCCTCACAGTCTCCTCAGGCACCGTTCGTAGTTTGTGGCGAGTTCTGAACACCGATTTATTGGGACAGCTAGTTCAGGACATATTGTAAAAGTAAAATCGGTTGTGAGGAAAGCCAATGACTCAGTAACTGCCTCACATATCTCTGTCGACACCGTAGCCACGCCGTAAGGGATAAAAAAAAAGAGTGAAAGAAAAAAGGAAGAGATGCCGTAGTGGAGGCCTCCGGTATAATTTCGACCACCTGGGAATCTTTATTGTGCACTGACATCGCACAGCACACGGGCGCCTATTGCGTTTCGCCTCCATCAGGACATAAGTGAAAAATTTCCCCTCGCGGTATGTCTAGGATAGATTCGTCGAGATACCCACCCCACACAAGCTTTGGTGGATGCAGCAAGTCACGAACCAGCTCCTCCACGCACACTTCAAGCGGCTCCAACCTCTCCGGAGACAGTAATCCGTCGAGAGAAAAAAAAAAAACTTCCGGCGCGCCACGCAGCGCTTCTCCCAACGTGTGGTATGGACCTCCCTAGCGGTCTTGCACGATGGGAAAAGGTCTTGCTTCGAAGGCTACGCCTGCCCTCACCCCAGCGGTAACCTGGTGGTGGCCGCCACAGTACCATGCCCTTTTCAGTGACTCCTGCCCCTTCTGTCCCTCTCCTGTCTGCGAGGCGGACACAGAACACTTGCTTTGGACCTGCCCCTCTTTGCGTGCTATCCGGTAGAAACACCTGCTCCGGTACGGACCGACCCCAGGCCGTCCACCAGATGTCGAATAGAATTTTTTGTCGCACCACCGGACGTTACTGGACTTTCTACCTGAGAGTCCAGTATGTACCTATATTTGTAAATAATACTTTATGCCAGCAGGCACAATGTCGCACTAACAAAAAGTATTGGAACCTTTGCTGAGGTCTGCATAATTCATATCAACGTGTTTAGACCATGACAGATGTTGCGTGAATGTAAGACCGCGGTATCTCTATTCCAGAACTGCTTTTAATTAATTTTCTAAGAAGGAATCTGTGAATGAAGCATTAGAATGCGCCTGGAGCATTACATGAAGAAGGTTTCTGAGAAATTAATGCTGTTTTGCAATGTAGCGCACCGCTTATAGAAGCTTCCCAAATACTTTCTTAAAGTTCCTTACCCAGGGCTGATGTAATTGTATCATAAAGCTCACAATCAACGGCGTAGAGACGTATGTTTTTTTAATACATGAAGCGGTAGATCATTAATATATAACGAGAAAAGAAATAAACCGACAACCAAGCCCTGTGGGATGCCTGATGAAATGTCTGACCGATGATCCAGTGGACTGAAATACTATACGCATTTTAAGCGCTTGCAAAGAAAACTAGCTATGAAAATGTTGGAGTTAATACAGAAAAAAATTTGATATTGTGTTTAGAGACTGATATTGCGAAACATATTTGATAAGTCTTATGAATATGCAGCATCTACCAGCATATTGAACTAGAAATGAGTTGCGTACCTTATAAGGCCAACAGATTTTGTTAGTCCCGAAACCTACATCAAATTAAGAGCATTAGCGTAGGAACATGAAAGAATATGAAGATCATCAATTGAAGATTGAATTTTAAGTGAAGCAAGGTGTTTCGAGCCCGTCTGTAGTAAACACTGATCAGAAATAGTGGATGAAGATGCAAGACAGGTAATGAAGTTTCTGAAATGGAGCTCAAAAACATATTAAAATATGCGCACAGTTCAAAGATTCAATGTGCTATACATAGGGTATGAAAGTTCATAAATGTGTTCAACGCGATAGGTTCACCAGCCACATCTGAGCCCATAACGAATGACTTGTCTAGGCTCGTCAACACTTCCTAATTATGCGCGCGTTTCGGGACCACCGGTTGCTTGTTTGCCAGCGCCGGAGTATTAATTACGCGGCTGGCTACAAGCCAGCTGCACTTTGTTTTCGGCTTCTGCCCTCAGGGCGACCTCATTCCGTCTTGCGTCATGCGCTCTGGAAAGAGGTCTAGCAAGCACTCTGCTGTTCTCACTGGCTTTCGTTAGGGCAGAGATAATTTGTGTGTTTTCGTTAATGGCCGGTAAGTGTCTTCCGTGAGCTTTGTTTGCTCTTGCATTCGTGACACAAGAAATGCCATAAGAAGTTGATCATTTCAGCACTCACGCACGACGTTGATAGCCTTGGCTTTTGCTGCGGCTTTTTAATGCACCTCTACATACAATAATTAACAGCGCCGAATTCATGCTGAGGACATAAATGCACGACGTATGTTGAGTTTCTGGCATCAACGAACCAATCTCAACAGCGTCAATTGCTGTTTCTCGCAATTCGATGTAGCAAGCAACGGTCGGATTATTGAAATCAAATCCAATCATAATTTATTTCCAAAATTGGTAGAATGTTGATGGCTTCCCCCCAAAAAATGTGTGAAAGCTTGACAAGGTCAGAGAGCCATTTTCGCAGCTGCGACTTCACATAAACGCTACAATGGTTCAAATGCAATGAAAGAATATATACAATAAACTTACACAGTGCAATAGAATACACGCGCTCCATTTATCAACATAATTTAGCTAACAAACGAGAAAACAATCTGCGCAACAATGAAGCCTGCGCTAGAAACAAATGAAATTAGTACTGTGAAGCATTTTACATGTGAGATCCTGATGAGAAGACAAAGAACACACTCCTACGCCCAATCACACAATTTCCGCGGCAGAACTGAGTACTAAGAAAATTGGCCAGAAACAAATATGTCACGCAATGCTGTACGACTTAAATCAACAGAACCAGAAAAATGTGTTTTCAGCTTGTTTAGTAGAAATCGTACACTGTACGTTAATGCTTGCAGAAGATAATTTGTGAGCGGCCGCTGCACAAACCAAACCATTTCTCGGATAATCTTGTTTGATATGTGTGAGTTTTCAATGTAAGAGTACACAATTCCTTCAGGAACTGCTCGTAAGATTTTCTTCAAAAGTGCAGCATGTATAGTAGATGGTAAATGGAAATTTGTTCTATGCTAACTAACTTGAACTGAGCAAACAGGTCATGAGTGTGGTGACAGTATGAAACATTTGCAATGCAGCGGACAGATTTCTTTTCGTGCCTATGCAGAATAGTTATATTTTTTTAGGAGTCACGGCCCAAATTAACGTGCAATAGTTCATTTGAAACCGAAGGACACAGTGGAGAAGTTGAAGTTTGATATTAGTTGAAAAAATGTCTCGAGATCGGTCTATTAAGCCAACAGTGGAAGAGAGTTTTTTCGCCTGTGGCTGTCGCCAGTGGCTATGTCATAGGGTGCAACGGTACCACTCCTAAAACTTTGTGCTCTTCTATTATATCGACTGTAGAGCTGCCCAAGTGCAGCCTGCCAATCAAACTTACGGGTTTGTTTTTTGAAGCAAACAGTGTAGCTTTTGATTTTTTATGGTTTATTCTTAAATGGTTTTTGCTCGACCAATCGAGCAATTATCAAAGGGGTTATTGGAACAGGTGTGAACTATTATCTGATGTGAAAAACAAGCTGGTATCATCAGCGTACAAAACGAATTTGGCACACCTATTAGTACGAGCCACATTGTTCACATAGACATTAAATAAAAACGGTCCCAAAACACTGCCTAGAGGAACGCCGCATGGTATTTCTTTAAGGATGACAAACTGCCATCGATCGCTACAGATTGCATGCGCTTTGAAAAATCTGATTTTAAGAGTGAATGGGGTCATAATGCCATAATGATACAACTTATTAAGGAGAACAGCATGGTTGAGCCAGGCAGTCAATGCTTTACTATAGTCTACAAATACCGTTAGCGTCAGTTTGTTCGCTTCCATGTTTTTGAGTATTAATTCCTTTTCAACCAAAAGGAGTCGATATCGACTCGCCCAACTTTCCACCCTTGTCAAAAGGGCAGACTGGGTAGAGCACCCCTTTTTAAACCCATGCTGGCATTCAGAAAGTAGTTTATTCTTGGTAAAAAAGGGGTCGAGCCGGGACCAAATACCGTTCTCAAGACACTTCCAAAAAACTGGGAGAACTGACACTGGTCGGTAGTTGGCAACACCATTTTTGTCGCCACCTTTAAATAAAACTGAAACTTTTTGCGCGTTTCATGTGGAGCGGAAAAAAACCTGTCGGCAAAGCAAGGTTATAAATGTCTACGAGGGCCGGGCAGAGGACGTCGAGGACGTATTTAACGGGTCGAATCTGGATATCATCCATGCCAAGGCTTTTACTGTTTTTGAGTGAAGTAAATATGTTGTAAACTTCAGCTGTATTCGTTGGCACCATAAAAAGAGTGTCCAAGATGTTGTTGTCAAGGGAGGATGACATTTCACAAGGAGTAGCATTGTTAATCATAGCAGTAATGTAGTGGGTGTTGACATGCTCTGCTAGAGCACCACCGGTAAGCAGTTTACCGTGGACAGTAATTTGAAACTGATTAGGCACCGCTGTGCGCATGCCGAGTACGTCGTTTACAATCTTCCAGACCCGATCAGGACGAGATATCGAGGCATATTGAAACAGCTGCTGAAAGTACTAAACTTTGGCTTTGCTGAGTTCCAATGTGATTCGATTGCGTAGTTTCTGGACACTTCCCCTCAATCGCAAGAGACATTTTGCCATGAAACCGCCGCCTTGGTCCCAATTTACTAAATCATGCACTGCCACTTAGGCACCTAATTAGGCGTCGAACTGTGCAATAGAAATAATAACAGTGAAACTTGCGGTATCACTATGAATTGTATGAATAATATTAGGTGGTGTGATCACATCGTGTACTTTTGTTTTTGTAAATTTCTCTGCTTGCATCCCTCACTCAAAAAAGTTTCTTTGCTGCTGGGACGGAGTAACAAAAACCGCACCAACATATTTGCAGCATTGCCTGTGGCAGCATTAGCGGACACTGTCAAATTTAGCCACTGATTGGTGGGTATCACGCAGCTTCCCGTAATATTTGAAATGCCCCAATATGTCATGCTTTTACCAGAGACATCATGTAGTGCAGCGCTAGTATGCTCTGCTGTAGGTGGAGATGACTGAAAACGAACGGGCAAAACAACCACCCAGTAAATTACAGAGACCTAGGGAGTATAATTATTTAAACTGGCTTCCCGGCAGTTTTCTGCACTCATCCGAGTTTGGCCCCGGCATAAGTCATAAAGAGAACTGCGGAATAATTTCTATGCATCGAGAATCTCGAGAAGCAAACGGTTGTTAGCGAAGAAAAGAGTGTATAAAAAGGTAGTCTGGTCAATCAAATCTTAATTTAACAAAGGTAAACATCTTGCAGACGAATGAATCAAATTTATGTAGTTTATTGCTCATGCTACTTGAGAGATGCCGCACTTTAAATGCACACGTTAAGGCGATTAACATAACAACAGGACGTGACAAGCGCTGGTCCCGTCCTGTACTGTTGTCCTTCGTCTTTACTTGGGCTTTCAAAATACGGCGTTCTATACCAACGAGCCCAGCAGATAACGCTGCTAATCAATTTTATTTTTTAAGGCCCGATTAAAAATGAAGCGCTGTAAAATAATCCATGTCAAGTGCTTCATTTTCTTGTCTGAAGTATCTAAAAAAAAATTAATATCGAATGCCTTTCGCACTGAAACGCGACTATTGAGTCGTGCCTACTTTCCTGCCATCTCTCTGTGGGCTGCGTGTCATTGTTTAATACGAACAAACCAGCAGATAAAACGTATCATTCAATTTAGCCTTCAAATTACAATCGCGTAGAATAATGTATTAGCAAAAAGGTTGAATAACTTGCTACAATATTGTGGTATTAATTAATTTCAACTTGCCGATAAATCATCCACCTCAGTGACACTATGCTACCGGTGAAGTTGATAAACAGTAAAGAGCGCTGTCCAGACGAAAAATATAATTACGTTTAGGCTTGCAAAAGTAAACCGTGTTTACAGTCCATCCTGACCAGAAAGGAGTGTGTCAAACTCTTGTCCTGAAACACATTCACCACTCATATGGCCAACCCATGACCATCAAAAAGATTGTCAACAAGCATTACGTGTGGGGGCGGAAATTTTCATCTGTCTTTTTGTGGTGCCGATTACTTATGTGTCGACATGCACCATGCCGACAAGATGGGCTCGTCTGGAAGGATTGTGGACACGGTTCCCATTTGGAAACCCAAACGTAATTTTATTCGTCTATTGGACAGAGCTGTTTGTTGTTTACTCAGCTTCACCGGTGGCACTTCAAATACCGGAAAAGCTATATTACGAGACTCGTTTCAGTTTTCTTCAAGCAAGGTAGACGTGAGGGGGAATTTGAGCTATATAAGCTCTAGCGCGCAAATATGAGGTAATATTCTTTGTTGTTCATGCAAACGCATATTTACATGGAACATAGGGAAGCTATCAGGCTCATTAGGATGGAAGTGGGTACAGTTGGTGATTAGACGATTAGGGGCAGTAGGGATGGTTCATGGTCTATAACAGCACAAATGAGGAAGCAAGGGGACGAACAGGCGCTCCGCATACGCACACTATGTGTATTCGCTGCCTGTCCGAATCAACGCCATAATCATCAGCTGTACTACTCCCCCCTGCAGGGCAACACCCCCCCCCCCCCCCATTATCTATCCAATTAGCCGTTCCTGCTCCAGCTGAGGCCACTTTCACTCCAATCTTTGTAATCTCCTCCGCCCACCTAACTTTCTACAGCCCCTGCAACGGGTGCCTTTTCTTGGAATCCATGCAGTTGGCTATCCTTGACGACCATCGATAATCCAGCCATCGTATAACCTGCCAAGCCTATGCCCATTTCTTCTTCAATGCGGCTAGAATATCATTAACTCGCGTTTCTTCCCTCACCCACTTTGCCCGATTACGGCCTCTTAAATTACACCTATATTTTGTCTGTACATTGCTCGTTGCGTTGTCCTCAATCTAAGTTGTACCCTTTTCGTTAGCCTACAAGTTTCTACCCCGTAGGTGAATAGCGGTGAAATAAAATTGTTATGTACTTTTCGCTTGAGAAATATTGGTTAACTACTATTTTTGATCAGAGAGTATCGTCTGAAGGCACTCTACCATAATCTTATTCTTCTGTTTATTTCACGTTTGTGGTCCGGATCGGCGGCCAATGCCTGGCCTAAGTAGATATTGCCGCGAATATTTGCAGTGTGTTCGTTTTTCAAATCTGCCGCCACATCAGTTTATCGCTTTGTTTGCTACGCAAGTCGCGACAAGATTTATCTCGATTGATCGCAGCCAGGCAGAGCTGATTCTACGTTGTTCCGGAATGTTCTAGTAACTTCACGCTCTTTATCTCGAAAGTTCGCTATCAGCTTTAAATTGAGCACAGCCGACAGCGGCCGGCATATTCTGTTCGACGACCGCCGAGCACGCTTGTCTCTTCGCCGCCGCCGAGTGATTCAGTCCATTTTGGGTGCAAGTCAGCCCAATAAACAGTTCTTTAGAAGACCCTTTCGTCCGTCTTCATCGCTGCTTCGACTGCCGTCACCACTACGTGACATCTGGTGGAAGTGCGGGGTAGCCTTCCATGTTCCGTACGCCCCCTTCAAGTCGTGAAGCCAGCCCTGAGCGCTTCGCACCCGAGTACGAGCCAGCAGCTCAGCGAGCCAGCCGACGTCTCCAGGGAGAGGAGCCTGAGTTCGGGAAACTGCCTGACCGCACAAGACAGCGAAAAGGCGCGGCTACGAGCACCGCAACCTCGCCGAAGATGTCGACACCGATCATACTGCAGCAGCCGCGGGTGCCGCCTACTTTCAATGGATCCCTAGGCGAAGACCCTGAAGAATGGTTGGCTCAATTTGAGCGCGTGGCGTCATTCAACAAGTGGGATGATGCGGCAAAAATTGGACACGTGTTCATCTCATTGGATGGCTCCGCACGCACGTGGTACGAAAACTACGAGTCGTCCCTTACGACATGGGAGCTATTCAAGAAAGAACTATTGAAGGTATTCACCAGTGTCGTGAGGAAAGAAAGAGGCGAACGACTCCTCGAGTCCAGGGTCCAGCTTCCGAATGAGCCCGTCCGCGGTTACGTCGAGGAGATGAAGCGCCTATTTCGCCGCGCCGACCCCGGGATGACCGAGGAAAAGAAAGTTCAGTTTTTAATGCATGGTCGAAAGGAACAACTCTTTGCAAGCCTCGTCCGCCAGCCGCCAAAAACAGTCGAGGAATTCATGCGAGAAGCCTGCACGATTGTGAAGACCCTCGACGTCCGAGCTCGGCAGTACAATCGTCCTTCCTCTGCCTGTGCAATCCGTTCGGACACGCCGGTCACCACCAGCGACAGCTTGCGGGAAGTTATCCGCGAAATCGTCCGAGAGGAGCTACGCCGAATACTGCCATCCTCCCCACAGCCACAAGCAGCGACTCTGATGGACGTGGTACGGGAAGAAGTGCAACAGGCACTTGGCACCCCGACGGCCACAGAGCCCCAGGCCTGGCCTACGCCGCTGCAGTAAGGACTGCCCAGCCCCAACGACAACCCCCACGTCCTCCCCGAGATGAGCCACTTGTTCCACAACGCCGCCTCCCAGCCCCCGCCCGCCCAGCCTATGACCGACGCTCAAGCCCCAGGAAATGCGGCGCCTGGAGGACTTCCGACAACCGGCCGTTGTGCTTCCATTGCGGTGAGGCCGGCCATATTCTTCGTCACTGCCCGTACCGACGTATCGGTCTTCGAGGATTTGCCATTAACGCCCCACGACCACGCTTCGGGCAACGTCCGCAGGAAATCGACGAGTACCTGCATCGAGAAAAGTACACGCCGAACCGATTTTCGCGCTCACCATCGCCGTCAACCTCGCGCTTTGCGTCGCCACGCCGCAGCTACGCAGCCGCGGTACGAGGAAGGTCTCCCAGCCCCCGTAGGGGAAACTGAAGGCAGCAACCTCTGGAGGTGAGGTTGCTCAAGAGCGAAGCGCCGAAGATCCTCCACCGACCACGCCCCATGAAGACGCTGCACCCACGACGCCGCATGAAGAACCGGCACTCGCTGCACCGACACCGCACACAATGAGAACCCCGACCACGACGCAGGCTGCCTTGAAAACGACGCCGCCACCCAGAAGAGCTTCGACCACACGCCCCACCCGCGACTCGCATACGCGACGAAGCCGTGACCCGACGCCAAGAGCGACGTGCAATGCAAGAGCCAGGACCTCTGACTTAGAAGTGACTATCGACGGCCGGAAAGTTACCGCTCTAGTCGACACAGGAGCCGATTACTCGGTGATGAACGGAACATTCGCTGCGCACTGAGAAAAGTCACAACGGCTTGGGACGGCCCACAAATTCGCACCGCAGGGGGCCACCTCATTAGGCCATCAGGACGATGCACAGCGCGAGTGACTGTCAAAGGACATACCTATCCTGCGAGCTTTGTTGTGCTACCGCAATGCTCCCGCGAAGTGATCTTGGGTATGGATTTCCTTAATGAGCATCAGGCGATCATCGACCTGCGATCCAAGCTGATCACGCTTTCGACGGACGAAGCCATCGCTTCGATGAAAACTCGGGAAAATCACATTGCCCTGAGTGTCCTGGAGGAAGAAGTGAGTGTCCCACCCCGATCAAGCGTTATCGTGACCGTAGGCGCCTCGAAGTCCCTTAACGCTGAAGCCATCATCGAGGGCAACATGCAGTTGCTCCTAGACCGAGGAATCAGCATCGCAAGAGGCATCGCACATTTGCGCAATGGCCAGGCCGAAGTACTGCTGACTAACTTCAGCGAAGAATACCGGCACATTAACAGAGGAACGACGATTGCTTTCTTCGACGAAATATCTGACGTACGAGACTCCTTCGCCCTCTCCGACCCCTCCGCAGAAGATTCGCCTGACCAAGAGAACTCGCCCACTTTCGACATCAGCCCAGCCCTACACCGGAACAGACAAGACCAGATCCGCAATCTCCTTCAAAGCTACAGTGAGTGTTTTTCGACATCGCCGAAGGTGCGACAGACGCCAATTGCCAAGCATCGCATTATAACGGATCAACACGTCTGACCTCTCCGTCAAAGCCCCTACCGTGTGTCACCGCGAGAACGACAAGCCATCCGGGACCAATTCGAAGAAATGCTTCGCGACGACGTCATCCAGCCTTCAAACAGCCCATGGGCGGCACCGGTTGTTCTAGTGAAAAAAAAAGACGGCGCACTTCGATTCTGTGTGGATTACCGCCGCTTGAACAACATAAAAAAGAAGGACGTCTACCCTCTCCCCCGCATCGACGACACACTGGGCCGCCTTTGCAACGCCAAATATTTCTCATCGATGGACCTCAAGAGCGGCTACTGGCAAATTGAGGTCGACGAAAGAGATCGCGAGAAGACAGCATTCATCACTCCGGATGGGCTGTTTGAGTTCAAGGTGATGCCATTTGGTCTCTGTTCCGCACCAGCGACGTTTCAGCGAGTAATGGATACAGTTCTGGCAGGCCTGAGGTGGCAAATTTGTCTGGTATATTTATATGACGTCGTTGTCTTCGCCTCGAACTTTGAAGAGCACCTCAAAAGACTTCGAACAGTACTAGACGCAATCAAGTCGTCGGGCCTAACCTTGAAAGCAGAGAAATGCCACTTTGCCTACAAAGAGCTGCTGTTTCTAGGCCACATTGTTAGCAAGGAAGGAGCACGCCCAGACCCGCAGAAAACAGCTGCTATTGAACAGTTTCATCCGCCGGCCGATAAGAAAGCAGTGCGCAGATTTCTCGGACTATGCGCATATTACCGATGATTTGTGAAAAACTTTTCGCGCATCGCCGAGCCCCTGACCCAACTGCCGAAGGTAGACGTGCCGTTTAAATGGGAAGCGCCGCAAGTAGAAGCCTTCAAGGAACTTCAGCGTCGTTTACAGTCCCCACCGATCCTTGCGCATTTTGATAAAAACGCCGATACTGAAGTTCGTACCGACGCAAGCAGCGTGGGACTAGGCGCCGTCCTCGTTCAAAAAAGTGACAGGCTCGAGAAAGTCATCGCATACGCTAGCCATTCCCTCTCCTAGGCCGAGGCTAACTATTCGACAACTGAGAAGGAGTGCCTTGCCATCATCTGGGCTACGTCGAAGTTCCGCCCCTACCTTTACGGACGACCGTTCAAGGTGGTCAGCGACCACCACGCGCTCTGCTGGCTTGCCAATTTGAAGGACCCCTCTGGCCGACTCGCTCGATGGAGTCTGCGTCTCCAGGAGTTTGACGTCACCGTCGTTTACATGTCCGGACGCAAGCACTCGGACGCCGATTGCCTCTCACGAGCCCCTGTAGATGCACCGCCGCCTGACGACGATGAGGACGCCTTCCTGGGACCCATCAGCCCTAGCTCTTTTGCTCAGCAGCAACGCTCGGACCCCGACCTAAAAGGCCTCATCGAGTACCTGGAAGGCAAGGTTTCTTCACCCCCCGCTTCATTCAGGCGAGGACTGTCTCCCTTCTGTGTGCAGAATGAGGTCCTTGTGAAGAACTTTACAGCGAACAAAACAGCCTACCTCCTTGTTGTACCTACTTGTCTCCGCGAAGAAGTTCTACAGGCTTCACACGACGAGCCGACCGCTGGACATCTCGGGTTTACTCGCACCCTCCGCCGCATTCAAGACAAGTATTACTGGCCCCGACTGTCTGCCGATGTCGCACACTATGTGAAAACCTGCCGAGATTGTCAGCGACGGAAGACTCCTCCCACACGACCAGCTGGATTTCTGAGCCCCATTGAACCTCCCTCAAGGCCCTTTCAGCAGATCGGCGTGGACTTGCTTGGCCCTTTTCCAACGTCAAGGGGACTTGCTGCTGGGCTAGTTGGTTTTGGTTCATAATTAAATAGTTTTTAGGCGCAAAAAAGGGACAAGACCCAAGGGTAGGTGACAGGACGAAGCGCTTCGTCCTGTCACCTACCCTTGTGTCTTGTCCCTTTTTTGCGCCTAAAAACTATTTAGTTATGATCCAACGTCAACATCTGGAAATAAGTGGATCATCATAGCGACCGACTATCTGACCCGCTACGCCGATGCGAAAGCCCTACAGAACGGAACAGCAGCAGAAGTGGCCAAATTTTTTGTGGAGTGCATTTTTCTCCGAAACGGCGCCCCCGATGTGCTCATCACGGACAGATGAACAGCATGCACGGCGGAACTAACGCAAGCCATCTTGCGCTTCAGCCAAAACAGCCACCAGAGGACAACTGCATACCCATCCGCAGACCAGCGGACTGACCGAGCGCCTGAACAAAACCATCGCCGATATGCTCGCCATATATGTCGATGCCGAGCACAAAACCTGGGACTTCATCCTGCCTTACATCATCTTCGCCTACAACACCGTAGTGCAGGAGACCACCCAGATGACGCCTTTTAGGCTCGTCCATGGCAGCGAGGCCACAACCACGGTAGACGCCATGCTGCCCAACATTACAGAAGAAGAGAACTTCGACGTCGCCTCCTACCTTCAACGCGCAGAGGCTCGAAGGCTTGCCCCATTACGGATCAAATACCAGCAGCCGACCGACACCAGACGCTACAATCTACGAAGACGCAACGCGTAATACAAGCCAGGAGACCAAGTCTGGGTTTCGACGCCCATTCGCCGCCGTGGATTGAGTGAAAATCGTTTGCGCCGCTATTTCGGCTCGTACAAGGTTTTTTTGTCGGCTAGGTGAACTGGACTATGTAGCCATGTCTGACGCAATGACCATCCCAGCGACGCCGCGTGCGACCAGAAGTTGTCCGTGTCGTCCGTCTGAAGCCCTATTATGTGCGCTAAAGGCCGCTGCATTTCCATGCTCTATTTTCGCAAGATCCGTTTTTTTCCTTAGTAGTCGCATTATTTGTTTTAATGCATCGGGTCGATGCTTCTTTGAGAGGGGAGTAATGCCGCGAATATTTGCAGTGTGTTCGTTTTTCAAATCTGCCGCCACATCACTTTATCGCTTTGTTTGCTACGCAAGACCCGACAAGATTTATTTCGATTGATCGCAGCCAGGCAGAGCTGATTCTACGTTGTTCCGGAATGTTCTAGTAACTTTGCGCTCTTTATCTCGAAAGTTCGCTATCAGCTTTAAATTGAGCACAGCCGACAGCGGCCGGCATATTCTGTTCGACGACCGCCGAGCACGCTTGTCTCTTCGCCGCCGCCGAGTAATTCAGTCCATTTTGGGTGCAAGTCAGCCCAATAAATAGTTCTTTTAGAAGACCCTTTCGTCCGTCTTCATCGCTGCTTCGACTGCCGTCACCGCTACGTGACAATATATTCCTCTGAGTGACTCAGTGAAGCAATGCCATCAGCGAATCGCAGATTACCAATGTATTCACCATTAACTCTTATCCCTAGCAGTTGACAATCCAGGTCCCTGAATACACCCTGTAAACAAGCGGAGAATAGCACTGCAGAAATCGCGTCTCACTGCCTCAGACCATTTCTTATCGCAATTTATTGCTGAATTTATAGAGGACTGTGGTGGCTGTGCAGCCGTTGTAGATATATTCCAGTATTTTGACATAATGCTCTTATACACCCTGACTCCGCAATGCCTGCATGAATGCTGAGATTTCCACTGAGTCAAATGCTTTCTCCTAATTTATGACGGCTATATACAGGGGTTGGATATACTCTGCACATCTCTGTATCACTTTATTGATGGTGTGAATGCGGTCTTTTGTCGAGTATTTTTTACAAAAGCCTGCCTAATGGATTATTTTACTGAAGTCTAAAGTTGTCGTAAATATATGAGGGATTACCTTAGTAAACACCTTATTGCCAACGAATAGTAAGCTGATCGGTCCGTAATTTTCCAACTCCTTGAAGTCTCCTTGTTAATTATTTATTCGTACTCTCAGGATAGAACGTTACAGAGGGTAGTGAGGGTCCCTTCAGTAATACTTATAACATAAAAAGGAAACAAAAGTACTGCATGTAATGAAACAGGAAACAAAACCAAGGAGAATCACGGTCGTGATGACGGCTACTGCGAAAACATCAATACAATACTGCGTAAAGGTAATATTGTGAATGGTTGTGAATTGAGGTAATACTGGCCTTCTTCCAAGCTTCCCCTCATTTTCTATCATTTCAAGCCCCTCGTTTCCCTTCCCTCGTTTGCTCAATAGCTTAAAGAGGGCCTTGATTTTGGCAATCTTGATGCATAGGTAGCATCGGACAGTCGTCGCACAGCTGCCGCCCTCGCCGTTCGATCACGTTCAACGTCACGCTTGCGGTAATATAGGACGCACTAAGTCCACCGCTAAGAGTGTGGCACTGGTGCCACACTTCCTGTGGTGACACACTCTTGACAAACTATTATGGTAAGGTTACACGCAACATAAATACCACTGAATGGAGAAGATTGGACAGCCGCCGCTGTAGCTTATTTTGTTGAGTCGCAGATGCGATGTTCGAAGGTCATGTGTTCGAGTCTCGACCGCACATATGATTGTTTTTTTTTCTACTTTGCAATGAATATCCTTCAGCGATAAAATATTTGCACCATGAATTTTCCATTCATCAACACCACTGTGACGTTGCCGTCATGAACACAAGGGCGGGTCCTCATTGACTGAGGTGATCGAGAGTGAAAACACTGAAAATAACACAGGGAGGACAAGTTATAGAGAGAAAAAAGGCAGCATAGAAAAAACCAGAAAGAATACAAAAGACCTAAACTAGGCGTTATATACACTTGTGCAGTGTCGCATGGGGAAGTTCTCCCTGAACACGTTAAACCTCCACTCGCGAAATGTATAGTCCAACACCCTGGAGAACGGCTCCTCGTGATCACTCGCGGTTGTGAAGTCTGAAGCGCCCGACATATCGGTCGTGTAGTCCGTACAGCGTGTCCATAACACTACATCGAACACCAAGCTTCCTTCAGTAGTCCGTCGCAACACACACGTAGTTTCGTCCTCAGAAATTTCCGGCCGTTGCGGGTACTACTTAACTGCATTGGGCCGCTGTCTCCGCGGTTGCATCTGCTACACGTCTTCTCCGAAAGACTGCGCATCACCTGAGAGCTTCCCTTTGAATCTCTTCTTTTTCATCTCCCTGTATTCCCCTCTATTCGCAATTCTTCAGTGACACGTCGTCATAAGGGACATTTTCCTGTTGTCTTCAGGTGCCTCATACCAGAAACAAAAATGAAAGACTTCCCTATAATGCTTGGTTTCGGTGGCTGTTGGCGGCCTCCATATTTAATGTCCTACTCGTTATTAGAAAGAAGAAATCACGCAAACAAAATTTGATGTTCTTGTTCTTTGAAAGGTACTCTGAGGACAGCTACATCAAATTATTGTTATCAGTCAAAATCGGCCTTCTGTTTATGTTGGCGTTTTTTGTTCGGCAGCAAAATACTAATTCATCGCCGAAAAAAACTTTCCCTCCGGTTTATTCTTACTGGTGACGTCCTTCCCGCAAGGGAAGGGTTGCCACCATTTTGAAGTGAATGGCGGTGTTGCATGTACTCTGGTATCTGCGGAACAAAAAATAGGCATCTGCGCATGCAGCTTACTTGAGAAATCGACCGGTAATGACGACATCCGTGGTTCGCTCTTCATTCGTTTCTAGGTTATTAAATTTACGTTTTGTTTTCGGCCAGTGTCTTTGTGACCGGAGCTGGAAAGCCTATAGATAGAAGCGAACTACTATTTGTCCCCAGTGACCCTTTAACATTCAGCACACCATTGAAAATATTTCAAAGCTCGGCTCCCCAAACACCATCCGCATTTGCACACTTTGGCAGCGGTTGACATTTTCTCAGGGCTTTTGAACAGAAGTGTAACATAATGTCAGCAAACGTCGAAGAGTTATTTTTCAACTTTTAATAGGTGTGCATGCATAAAGCTGACAGGCTATCATATCGGTGGGTTCTACACTTTGAATTCTACACAGGTTCTAGACAGGTCATATGTGGCTGGCTGTCGTCTGCATGACGTGACTTGAATTCGCACGGACATTTGAAGTGTAAAAATGAAGGAGCTATCTTGCAACCGGCGCCTATAAACACGTGACATTGTATTTATTGGTGTCGTTTACTTAGCGTTCAAATTCATAATTCCCGCATATACTACGGCTTCTTTTCGACGCTTCCACTCAATATATCGGAGAATTTCTTCGCACCATGCAGCACGCGTCGTGTTCTTAACATCAGAATAAATAAAAGCGCAAACGCTCTGCTCTTCCGATAAGCGCGTAAACGCAACGCGTGTCAGTTTTTCACCGTTAACGTTCAAACTTTTTCATGTGTAAGCAAACACCCTTATCTTCGCATCATTCATTGGTATTTGAGAAGTGGCCCGAATGGTCACTATGGTAGCGTGACAGGGAAGCACAAACACGGATAGGTAAAAAAAATACACGGTGGCACCGGGTGCAGTAAAAATCACCGAGCACAATTAATAAATAATTCTGCTTCCTTACATCAGAATCAGTAAAGTGCACGCTAAGAACGCTAGCAATATAAAACAGGCAGTCTAGATTTGGTACCCGTGGTTTAAGTCCAGAGCAAAAACTGATCATTCATATAAATATAGCCACATTCCTTTTTGTGCACACGAGATTCCGCTCTGCAGAGGAAGCGAGAAAACGTGGCATAAAACAGCGGGCAGCAGGATTTCTTCAAAAATAATAAGGACACGCATTTCCACTGACCGTTCCGCGAGCCCAAAACAGCTTGCCGTAGACGAAGCAGTGCATTTTCCTCGGCTCAGGACACAGCAACCTTGTGCTGAATTGGGTGGCAAGTTGTGATGTCTGAACAGAAACGTCCGCCTAGATGTGTGCTTATAAAGAAATAGGCTTAAAGGGGTTCAAGTGTCTCCGTGCGACATAATGCCAGCCCGACCTTTAGTACCGAGTTCCGATAAGTGATGATTGGCTGCTGCTTAGAAATGCCAAACAAGATAGGGCAAAAACGTTTCTGATTACGGTCGCATTCGTCTTGCAGAAATACCCGAACACAAGATCACTCTCTAGACCTCTGCGGATCAGAAGCGAAATGCGTATACACTCGTGTCTCGTTAATATGAACACTCAGGTTCCCAAGAAGAATTTTCCATAAAGTGATTCGGCTGTCATAACCAATCGTGACAAAAATCTTCAGAAAGAACACTTACGATTAAGATCTGCTTATGGGCAGAGTAGTAGGCAGTGAAGTGAGAGAGAGAGAAGTGGTAGAGGAAAGGTAGGGAGGTTAACGAGTGAAATGTTTTGGTTGGCTACCCTGCACTAGGGGAGAGGGATAAGGGGGGCTTAAAAGAATAAGAAAAAGTAGAGAAATGCGGTCCGTATCAAGCACGACAGGCAAAGACACAAGCACTGTAAGTCACAGGCCACCGCAGCTGTAGCCTGCACACCTTGAGGGCTGCTGACTGTTGCGACCCGAGTGGAACAGATCGAGGGCCCTCCATCACAAGGCAGCGCAGACGTTTCAGTGTCAAAAAAGGCTGCTTGCCGTTGAGGCTGATAATGTTGATGACAACGTAAACATCGGACTTCTTCTCGGAAGGATGAGGCTGGAGGATGCGTTGTACCAGCTATTGGGCAGCTGCAAGCACTGGATTCAACAAATCCAGCATCTGCAGTGCATTCTGTGCAGCTGGTATGTGCATGCTGGAAAGCAGCACACGCATGGCATTCACGATTGGTTTTAGCATTGCAATCACTTGCTCGTCTGCGACCTGGTCCGGTTTCTGACCTACTATCCAACCAGCAGTAGGCTCAACAAACTGGGTGCGCGGTGCTGGGTGCTTCGGGAGCGATGGCCAAGTCACTTGCCGGTCCCGGTCTTGGACCGGAGTTGTGACTTGTGCTTGATTAGCAATGGGCTCGGGACTGCGAGTACGCAATAGCTGCATGGTGACTGCGGGTGTGTGTAGCTCCGGCAGGGATGGCCAAGGCCCGTCTGCGACAGCCGTCTCTGCCTCGCCAGTCATATTGCTCCCAATCCTTAAAGTAGTATGCGGAGGGGGAGGACAAGTTGCGGAAATTATTGAACGATCCTTTCCAATGCTCACTACACTTTTAGAAGGTCTGTGACGAGGGCGACGACGTCGTCGCACCTTAGCGGCAGCTTCTCTGTGTGCGGAATTGTCTCTTGTCAGTTCTTTGAGTATCGCTCTTTCCCTTTTCAGGCGAGGACAATCTTTTGAGGAAGCGTGATGAGGGCCGCGGCAATTGGCACATGTAAGGACTGTTGCCCGACAAGAATCGCCGCTGTGTGGCTGAGTGCACCGTGGGCACACGATGGAGAAATTGCACACACTACTCAGTTGTCCTATCTCATGCCTTTCCTGCACTCGAGAGGCTTCGGGACGAAAGGCCTAACTGCATGTCGAAAGTGCCCAACCTTCACGTACGTTGGAAGGCAGTCCCCTTGGAAGGTCAACTTGATGCACTTTGTCCTTCCAAGACGCTGAGCATGCAGTATGGCTACACCGTCGGTAGCTGGTTGAATCAAAAGGGGCAGATCAGAGTCGCCGATGGCCACGTCGACGTCGTAAATGACGCCTGCCGTAGTGCCACTGGCTAGAAGGACATGGGAACGACGCTGATGCCGCCGAGCGTTTTGATGTGGCTCAAACTCTCAAGCGCGTTCCGGTCCATGACATCAGTGGCGACGACATTTCTAAAACTATTCACCCTCACATCTTTAATTGCTCCCGGGACGCGGACCTCCGGGAACGCAGACGTGGCTTGCCTATTGATGTGGTTGAGATTGTCTGTAGGAGTCTGGCACAAATAGAACAGTACGTGCCGATGATCTCGCACCGTAGTGATCGTGGGCGTACTCGACAACGACGAGTCCTCACCTTTGTGCAGTCTCCGTTTGGCCTTCTTGCTTGCGACTCTGATGAAGCCATCGTCAGCCGAAGAGTCATCACTGGTGGCCGAGTACATCACGGTGGCCTGGCTGCTTGAGTCATTCGGGAGGCCAAGACGTTTCCTCTGGGAGGCCTGACCGACCGGACTGAAGTTCAACAGCGTCCACTTCCATCACCGTCACCAAAAAAGAAATGGGGTTTCATTAAAATGTCGTAAATCAAGAAAAAACTGAAGAGGCGAACGGATGGCGTTCTGGTGTAGAGCCACAGTAAAGTGAAAACGATACAAACTCTAGGCAGCTCCGTGTGTGTTATCCTAGTCGCCATGGCTTTTAATTATGTGCGTGGTTGGCAGCACCTAGTGGTTCATGAGGCATCTGATGGCTTCTCATGGAGTGATGTCGTATAACCTATTACAACTTTTCATTTCTCACGAACCGCTAGAACATATATCTGCACTCAGCCGGCTGGGAGCTTCTGATTGCGGCTGTCAATGTAGGACAAGCAGCAAAGAGAGTTTTGTTGACAATAATTAATGTAATACGGCAAATGTAAAGATGAATCGACCGTGTGCCTGGCAATGTATGGCATGAAACCATACAAAAGAACGCCATCACTCCGGCAATTCCACTTTCGCACTCATTTCGTTGGTGTCCTGCATGGAAAAACTCAAGAACAGAGATGTCTGGTGGATCAGCCCCTGTTTTGTTCTCAGTGCTGTCCATATTGACGCGACAAAAAATATATTGGCCGCAATGGCCTCTTCGCATTTTCACCCTGTTCATCGTTCGGAAAGCGAGTTTTCATATTATACACTGAACTCTACAGTACATATACGGTGCCGTGATATAAGTTTTCCTTTTATATTCCTTCCTCCTTCGGGTTCTCTCAGTGAACTTATACAGTTTTCCGAAAAAATACTTGACTGGAGCGTTAATCCGAAGCTTGAAAGTGTTCTCGTGGGGGATTTCAAACTAAATGCTTCTCATGATAATCAAGATTTTTTACAATTCCAAGAGTTATACGAGTATTTTTAGTTCCTCAAACGTGATCACCGTGCCAACTAGAATTACATCAACTTCCCAAAACATGCTTGACCTATGTATTACAAGTTTTCCTCGCGAAAATATAAAATCGGGTACATTGGTATGCTGTTTAAGTGACGACTTACCAATATATTGTGTTACACTACGAACACCCAGTCGCCCCCGAATACGAAGTACAAATTAGAGATTATTCCGAGCCCAATGCTAACAATTTTAAGGACATGCTCACCAAGGTTAACTGGAACAGTTTGTTAGAATTATCGGACCAAGATGCCGCTTACGATGCTTTGCTTTCATGTTTTGTATCTGCTCATGCCTCATGTTTTCCTCTTAGGCCTCGTAAAAGATACAAAAAAGTACGCAAGCCCTTGATATCTCGTTAACTATTTAAAAGAATCGAACAGAAAAACAGACTCTTCCAGACATTCCTGCAAACCAAAGACGGAAGTGACTTTCGCACATTTAAGAAGGCACGAAACCTGCTAAATTCTGACTGATAGAAAGCAATGTTTAAGTACTATTCGCATATATTTTTGCAGGCGAACGGTAATAGTTGGTTGGTATGGCAAACCGTGAGAGAGATAATCTATAAAAACACAGAAACTAACAAAGTAAAATTTCACAATGACGATATACCTGAAGTAAAGTTAGCAAACTTGTTTAGCGAACATTTTCTTACTGCTGGTGCTCCGTCCAGCGACCGGACTGATGCAATTTCTGGCATGTCGTGTGAGCGTTTCATTACTTCAAACAACCCGAATACAGTATCCTTATGCCCCACTCACTCCGGCGAGGTGCATGATGTAATCATGTCTCTAAAAGACGGGTGTGCATCTGGAAGTGATGACATCAAACCAAAACCACTGAAGGCTGTGAGTCCGACAGTGAGCACCCCTGTTGCACACATATGCAATCTAATAACCTCAACGGGAGTTTCCCCATCCAAAATGAAACTTGCTCGTGTGACGGCTATACATAAGGCAGGCTCATGTGATAACCTGAACAATTACAGGCCAATCTTCGTGCTTTCTGTATTCGCCAAAATAGCCGAACACATTATAAACAAAAGGCTCGTTGGATTTCTCACCTCGCAATATATTTTAGTAAGGCAGCAATTTGGCTTTCAGAAAAATAAGTCACCTGAAGCAGCACTACTTGGAATAACAGAAAAAATTCTGCACAATATCGAAAACAGTTTTAACTCTCGGTATATTCCTCGATTTTAAGAAAGCGTTCGATAGCGTCCAGCATAATATATTCCTAAAACACTTACGTATTATGGTATTATGGTATCAGGAATACGGCTTTGACCCTTTTTAGGAGTTATTTCTCATTCCGCGCGCAGTATACTGTGATCTATGGTGTACGCTCCGAGACGGTGTGTCATACGGAGTACCACAAGCGTCCATCCTAGGGTCAGTCTTATGTCTCCTGTATATCATTGATATTTTTAATATACCGGGCGCTTCAAATCGGGTGCTTTATGCTGACAACACGAATGTGTTCTTCTCTGGAGCTGATTTAGAGGCATTATTTACGGCGGCGAACAATTGAATGTTGAAGTTAACCTCATGTCTAGGATTTAACAGCCTCGCACTGAACATAAACAAGACAAAGTATAAAATATTCCGCTCTGAAGGCACTAGAATGCATACATTTTCACGTTTAAAGTTAAAAGGTATGGACATAATTCATTCTTTGAATATCAGATTAGTAGATTTCCTTTAGCGCTCGTCCTACGTCGTTCTTCTACTGTGTCTGTGTGTTTTTCGGCGCTACTGTTTTCTTTTCTGGATCGAAATGAACCATCTAGCCCAAATAGAAGTTCTTTTATCTTAGATTTTACTTTCCAGGAAAATCTCTTGTGGAATGCGCATATTGACGCAGTTAGAATTGACCTCTCTCGCACTTTAGACATCTTAAATAGAGTCAGGTGTTATCTTCCAATTAGTATCAAACGACAGATACACTATTTTCTTATCCACTAAGGTCTTTGCAACTGCTCACTCGTGTGGCAAAGGTTTAATCACAATAGAAAACAGCTTAGAAATGAGCAATCTTGACTGGAAAAGGGCGGAAGCAAATATTCTAATATGCACGTCTGCAAGAATAGACGAAATTCCAATGAAGCCAATTAATGAAGTCTGCCCAAAAGGCAAGGAAACACCAATAAAAGCATTCGAGGCAGTAATAACAAATAAGCAAATTCCGCGCAGCTGGAAACAGAGTAAAATTGATTTCATTTACAAACGGAAAGGAGATAAGATGAACATAAAATCCTTCCCACCGATTACGATAGCATCACTTATATACACGCTGACGATGCAGACCGTGAACGGGTTCATAATTGGTAGGCGCTTAGATGATAGCCTGTTCGTGCTTATCCAGTGCATAGGAATAGATAAGGCGGAAAACAGACCTCTGTATAAATAGGCTTCCTGGACATAAGCGGCGCATACGACAGCTTGAACAGGGAACTCCTGTGGAACATAATTAAAGATGAAGGTATCGGTCATGAGGTAATTTTTTTATACATACTGCTAATCCCATTTGGGATTGTTGCACGAGGGCAAAATAGGGTTAGTAATAACAGTTCAAAAATACATCATTTTGGTGAAGATCGTAAAATAGACAACTAATAGTAAGGGTAAAGCAAAGGCACTGGAATTAACTATGAAAATACAACCAAAAATACAACAACGCAGAATAACAATATAACGAACTGTATCATAACCATATCGAAACAAGAAATTGATTTTATGCAGGAAATATATCGAGAAAATACAATTGAAATAACATGAGAAGGAATTAAGAATACTACAGCTGTCCAGGTACACAAAGCATTAAGGCAAGGTTGTCCTCTATCACTGCTGCTGTTCATGTTATATATGATAAATATAGAAGAAGGCTACAAAAAAAGCAATCTACTTTATAATCTGTCGTACAGATTAGGCAGAAAGGTTGTTGAGCAACGACTACCAGGTTTAATGTATGCGGACGATATCGTATTGTTAGCAGATAGCGAGGAAGATTTGCTAACTCTGGTTAGTTGCTGTGAAGGCGAAGGAAACACTCTAGGTTTCAGTTTTAGCGCAACTAAGTCAGGTGTGATGATTTTAAACCATACAACTGATCAGGTACTTGTAATACAAGGCCATGTAATTCCTCGATGGAATACAAATACGGTATGGGTAAACGAAGGGCAGATGTACACGGAAAAGCACGAACAGTCTCTCGTAGCAAAAGGGCGAAGAGATGCCGGAATATTGAAGCATAGGGCATTATGGGGGTACAAAAAATATGAGGTACTGAAAGGTATTTGGAAAGGAATAATGGTGCCGGGGTCTTAGTTTCGAGAATGGGGTTCTATGCTTAAGTGCTGAAGTTCAGTCGTGATTAGAAGTAAATCAGAGAGCTGTGGGAAGATTAGCGCTAGGCGCGCACGGCAAAACCACAAACGAGGCAGCACAGGGAGATAAGTTCTGGGCATCGTTCGAAGCATGGGAAGCTCAGATTAAAATACCATACGAATAACGCCTGAGGAAATTGGACGATAACAGGCGGACAGCTAAGGTATTTAAATACCTGTAGAGAAAGAGCGTTGACTCACACTGGTGGAAAAGAACTAGGAAGTTAATCAGTAAGTGCGCCAGACATGAGGACGGAGAAAGAAAGAGCAGTAAACGAGAGGTTAAAACGCGGAAGGTAAAACTTGGATAGATTCAATGGAAAAGAAGCATAGTGCATAACTATATCGATACTAGAAAAGGCAGATGAGGAAGGAAGCGCTTTATGATAACTGAAGAGGCAGTGGCCTAATCTTTGAAGCTAGGTCAGGATGTCTTAGAACGCGCAGCTACAAAAAGACATTTAACGAAGAAGATTACACATGTGCTGTGTGTGGTAAATATGCAGAAACAATAGAATACCTCCTACTAAAATATGATGTCATCCATCCCGATGTCGATGCAGGCACGGTCGCTGTTCCTGAGGCATTAGAGTATGGAGATAATGGTCATGAAATAAATCTGCGGTGGAAATTAGCATAAAGCGATTGGAAGATTGGTCTTAAAAACAGAGAGGTCACATAGGGTTAATGGTCTAGGAAGACGTATGTAAAGAAAATGGTGAATTTTAAAAACTTCCTACACAGTTAAACAAAAATAAAGGAAAAAATGTTCAGCATGGTGGCAACTGCCATTATTCCGTTTCAAAGGGGACGCTCCTACCTGCCATCCATCCATACCGGATGTCTTAGAAACCTATCTTCGAGTTACTGAGGCGTTCATGAATGGGCGACATGGACAGGAATGAAGACGCCGGCGCTTCGAAGAGCTCGGGGGCTGGCAGTTGTCCAAAAGCACTAAACGTTACAGACGCTACGCCGCGTCTAGATGCCCGATACACCACAGCTTTCGCCCTCTAACCAGGTTCAACAGCAGTTAAACTACAGCTAATTTTTTTCAAATTGACCAGATTTTACCCGATCGTCAACAAGTATCACTCGAAAGGAGTGCTGTATTATGGGGGCCATAAAAAAATGGCTGTGGTTTAGCTCTGGTTAAACCTGGAGTGACGCGATAGCTACAGCTGGCCGGGTGGAACTCGCTCAGTCGAAGTGCAAAGTCAGTCTTTCGCCGCTCCGTTTCGCTGGGCGTTCCTTCTTCATCTTCATCCCTGGACGTGGATTCACTCTCCACCCCCCCCCCCCCCCCCACCACTCGGTTTCGCTAAAGCCCCTTGATAATTTGAAAGTAGCGACACTCTCCTCCGCGCAGCGCTTTCCTCCTCGATTCTCCTCGCGCGGCGGCTGTGAGCTCTGCGCACGACACGCTTTTTCTCCTTGGGGCCCGCCGGCCGACCGCAGCAGTGAGCGAAGCGCGTTTTTGGGCCAGCTCTGCGCTCCAGGAGTGCACAAAATCTTTGAAAAATTGCAAGAAAAACATTGAGAATGCCGAAAGTAACGTTCATGAAGAGAATGGTTTCTTCTTAGAACTGTGTGAATGGGGAATACTGACGTAAACAAAGCCTTCAGGCGAGCTCGGTACTGCAGACATTTAAGTCACATGATAAGGTGTTTTAGTTCGTGCTCCTGATTTAGTACTGCCTCTGACTTTGTCTGTGTTTGTTTTTTAGAGCGTGAACTCTGTCGCCGCAGTAAAACTTCGGAAAACGACCCCGGCTGGTGCTCTGAACTTCAAGATCAGAGAAGGTCAAAGCGGGACTTAGTCTGTTTCGCTACTGTCAAGCTACGAGTCTAGGCATAGTATATGTCACGTGGTAAACCGTGAGCTTGGATCACTGGTTAATTATATACTTATTATGACTAATTACTGGAAGCCAAATTAATTGATATTTAGTAAATTTCAATTAAAACCAAAATTTGCGCTGTAGCATCGAGTAATATACAGTTGGAAAACTTAGGCCAACTGTAATGGCACCGTGCTAGTCAGCGATCCACATTAATCTGCGTTAATTAGTTAATTTGCTACAAAACAAACAATGAGCTAGACGATGAAGTCGTATACCTTGCGACAGGAACAGCGCAGCACGAGACAAAGAAGGGACAGGAGAAACACGACACTTTGTCTCGTGCTGCGCTGTTCCTGCCGCAAAATCATGCACCAACCAGCCCAACTTTACACCTTGCTAAAGTCATATACCGTTGAAAAGCTTAGGATGAATGCAAATGCTCTGAATTAGTTTACGATACCTATTATTTAGCGTTATTGAGATATATGCAATCAAAACCACCCTTTGCATTGTAGTATCGAGTCATATACCTTTCGAAAGCTTAGGTTCAGTGCAAATGAGGTGTGCTAGTTATCGGCCCGAATTAATTAGTGCTGAATATTTACCTGCAGTTAAATCTTAAATTTGCACTATAGATCGAAAACTAAGGGCGAGTGTAAACGCGTTATGCTAGCTGGCCAAACGTTAAGAAAAACCTCCCAAAAACAGAGCTAACATTCTAGCTAGGCTTAACACGAACTGCTTCGAAATGTTTTTCTTTGCTTTTGCATTTAATTGCGAACATACAATGCGATCAAGGAGCGCGGACAACCAACCATTCATCGAACATTATTAGGCACTGGTGCCAAGGAAGCGCAAGAATATACTCGGTATGCCTATGAGAGAACGCATTGTTATCTCTAGGCAAGATGAACGCCTCTCGATAATGTAATATTATACTTTGCACTGAAATTTCGTTCCAGTACGTAGTAGGGGATATAAAGCTGGTATTTTGATTAGGCATAACCTAAAATGTATCATTAAAGAAAATGAGAGCATGGTCAGCAGGATGATTTATTTTCGCGCACGCAAAAGAACCTTGATTGACAAGATAAACGTAACAGGCGGCAGTATCACATAATATTCATCATCCACGTTAGTGTAGATATATGTGCTATGCAGTATTGATGACAGTTGAGAAAAATATGCTCAACGAAATACAACAGTGGTGTATGTTGTGACGTTCCTTGTGTGTGCTACGAGGGTCCGCGTTCGACGGCGCGGCGTAGACGGAGCCCCCAGTGGCGGCGAAAGCACTCAAGGGAAAACAATTCAGTTGGAAGAGAGGAGAACGGCGACAGCCGGTCTCGTTTTGGAAGCAGCCAGCAGACATGTTTCTACTGTATATGGCTGCAAGCAACTTGAGTGGGATTGCTTTCGGGCCTGCCGCCGTGGACCGCACGGAGACGACCCAGGTGACAGCGGCATCATCAATTACCGAGCCATACTCGTTGAGAGTGAACGACCAGAACGAAGGGGTTTAAGCACAACCGGACCCCCTTTCCATAGTGTCGGCACGAGTCGGACGCCGCCGCCGCCGCCGCCGCGGGGAGACGGGCGTTATCTTCCCCAATTGCCCTGGCCATGCCGGGGACAATAGGGCCTCGTTTCGGCGGGCCTGGCCCCGTGGCAAGACGGCGGGCATCATCAATCAACCCTCCCGAGCACATCCCAGGACCAGGGACCACTTTCCCGGCTTTTAGTGACCTCGCGTTCCGGCCTTGAGGGGCGAGTGTCATTTGATGGAGAACGGAGGTCGGTGACCCGCGGGAACCGTCAGCGGGCCAGAGCGCGCCTTACCACAGCCGACGCTACCTCGACGACAACCTTCTTTCCCTCGGACTCAACACGTGAGGGGGGCGAGACCATAAGTGCGGTGGTGTGTTTGTGCGCCCAAGTGAAAGCCCTAGCGCCCCCCCCCCCCCCTCCGGCGTGGGCGTGCTCACCCTAGGGAGTGTGGGGATAAGAGGATATAAAAATCGACAAGGAGTACGGAAGAAGGGACGCTCAGGACGACATCGTTCGCAAAGGGGGCCTTCAGCGCCGAAGCCCGACGGCGTGCAGCTTCTGCCAGCAACCGTTCGAGCTCAACTCCGGAGCCCCTCCATCGTCCCCATGAAGTCGTCGGCACGTAAGCGCGGACGCCCCAGCCTCTGAATCAAAATCATGTATAATTATTGAATATACCTGTTTGTTTAAACTGAGCCATACGGTGTCTCTTTGCCTCTCCGTCCCGTGTGGACCTGCGCATTATGGGGGGTCGTCACACTGGTGTCAGGAGTGGGGTCTCAAAAGCAAATGTCCTCTGAATGCTGCGACATTCATGACTTCAAAATTGTAATCAAAAGGGAATCACGGGACTGATTGTGGGACTTTTACCCCCATTTGAGAGGCTTGAGGCACCGGAGGGCTTGAGCGAAAAAAAAATGTCTGTATCTGAGGGAGCTCCCACTCCACAGCCGTCGCTCGGAGCAAGCATGCTGGCATTAGGAAGCGTCATTCCGACGTTTACGGGAGATAAGACAGGGGTTCCAATCTGCGATTTCTTTTCCATGCTAGAAGAGATTGGGAAAATGGGGGATGGTCCGATGCTCAAATGCTGGGAATGGCGAGGTGTAAGATGGCAGGAGCTGCTCATGATTTTGCATGGCGAGACGAAAAAGTAAAATCCACAAAATCATTTGCGGAATTTAAGAAGCTCGCGTTTGAGCATTTCCACACTGAACCACGTCACGTGCGGGTACAGAGGTTCCGTGACGCCGGAAAGATGGTAGGGGAGGACGTGCGAACATTTGCATCGCGGCTTCAGCGCCTAGCACGCGATACGTTAAGCAGGGAGGAGGAAGGAGACCAGCTAAAGAAGAAATACGTGGAGGATTTACTTAAAGAGGAAATGACCGCTTTGTTCGTGGCTGGTCTGCAAGACCCCGTGCGCCGGTTCGTGCTCTCGCGCAAGCCGAGCAATTTCGACCAAGCCGTGGCGGCCGCATTGGATGAGGAAAGAAATGAGGCGTTAACGACAGCCGCAGCGAGAGTACGCGTCATAGAGAGAGCGGTGCTCAACCCTGAGGTTGCTCTCTTGACAGAGCGGTTAGATCGCTTAGAACAGCTGCTATCTCAGAAGGTGAAACGCCAGGTTGAAGCGCGTGCTCAACAGCGCTCATTCGCTGGAAACCGGAGACCGCCACAAAGCTACAGGCGCGGTATGCGAGATTTTGAAGAAATCGTATGCTTCGCTTGCCAGGGTCGCGGACACATAGCCAGGTTCTGCCAAAACGTGCGCCGTGGGGAGCCACAAAGAGAAGCAGGCGAGACACGCCCTAAGCAAGCCTACAGCGGGGCTCCAGATACCAAGACAAAAAACTAGATAGTCCTCCCCATCCTGAGGAGCATGGGGAAGAAGCAGTGGATGATGAGGTGGTGGTAGTTTGTGTGGCCGACGAGGCATGCCCTGTTGTGCGTTGCAAGTTAAATGGTTGTTGCATGGAATTGTTGATAGATACGGGGTCAAAGGTGACATTGCTTAAGGAGAGCAGTTTTAACACGCTTCGAAGGAAGGGGGACCGCGAGGTGTTGGACGCGCCTGGTGGTACGGCAACCAAATTTGTAGGCATAACGAGGGATCCTCTTGGCATAAGTGGACTCTACCGGTCACACTTCTCTCTCGGCGGAATTGCATTGGAGCACCCCTGCTACGTATGCCCGGACACGGTGTCTCTGCCAAACGGAGTGTCAGGTATATTAGGGCAGGATTTTTTGAGAAAAGGGAAGGTAGTAGTCTCATTCTCTGAGGAAGAGGTTGATGCGGGCGGCTCAAAAGTTCTGTTTTTGAACAGGAGAGGGGCTGAGATTTGCATTACCGATATTGACACCCGTCAAACAGTGGGATCATTGGAGAAGGTATATTCGCGGGTTGCCGTCAGGCTGGTCGATGAGGCGGTCGTCCTTTTTTGGTCGGAGCACATTTTGTACGCGTGTGTGCCTTCAGATGTAGAGAGCGGCGCCGTGGGAGTGCTTGAGCCGGTCGACTCTCTCAGCAATGGCCTGAAGGCAGCCGCGTGCCTCGTGACAGTTAATGACGCCCACAGAGTGCCCCTACGGGTGGTTAACTGTAGCCAGCAGCCACTGAGCCTTCCCAAGAACAAAACATTGGCTTTCTTCACCTCTGCTATAGAGAAACGTGAGCCCACCGATACGATACTCGCAACTGTAGAGCATGCTAGTCCTTCGGCTGCTCCAAAGGCGTCGTTCGATCTTTCTCACGTAAAATCCAGGGAGATGGAGGCTCTGGCTGGTTTTCTGAACGACTACTCGGAGGTATTCGCCGCGTCCAACCTGGATTTGGGCTGCTCTGGCGTTATAAAGCACAGGATAGAAACCGGCACTTCATCGCCCGTTTACCAGCGTGCGTACAGGATTCCTTACTCCCAACGTGAGGAGATGGAGCGGCAGGTGCAGGACCTGATTGATCGCGGCATTGTCGAACACTCAAAGTCACCCTGGGGAGCACCAGCGCTATTGGTGGAAAAGCCAGATGGCTCGTATCGATTGGTAGTGGACTACCGCAAACTAAATGCCGTAACTCACATCGATCCATACCCCATCCCCAATATACAGGAGACGCTTTCTCAGCTGGGCTCTGCCAGGTACTTCACGGTAGTGGACATGGCGGCGGGATTCTGGCAGATAGCAAAGGATCCGGCAGATGCCGAGAAAACGGCATTCAACACGCCCTCAGGGCACTATGAATGGAAAAGAATGCCGATGGGTCTGGCCAACAGTCCTGCTGTCTGGCAGAGAACCGCTGATGTTATCCTGGCAGGTCTTCTGGGGAGGCTGTGCTTCATGTATATGGATCACATAATCATATACAGTGACAGTGTTGAGAACCATTTGCGCGATATTGAGCAGGTTTTGGTGCGACTAAGAGGAGCGGGTCTCAAGCTGAAGCCCACTAAGTGCCAATTCCTCAAAAACGAGGTGAAATACCTCGGGCGCGTTGTTTCAGCTGACGGCGTGCGACCGGGACCCTGAGAAACTAAGGTGTGTCTCGGATTTTCCATCCCCGACTAGCGTCCGCCAGGTCCGGCAGTTTCTCGGCCTGATCGGTTACTACCGAAGGCACATAGAGGAGTTCGCCAAGCTCGCTAAGCCGCTCACCGCCTTAACAGCCAAAAATGTCCCCTTTCGCTGGGACGAAAACGCGGAGGATGCTTTTGGGGCCCTGAAAAGGAAGCTAATGAGTGCACCGCTGTTGCGCCACCCGGATTTTAATTTGTCCTTCGTTATGGCCACAGATGCGTCAAAGTTCGCAGTTGGTGCCGTGCTATCTCAGGTTATCGAGGGCAAAGAACATCCCGTTGCTTTTGCTAGCCGACAGCTGAGCCCCACAGAGCAAAAGTACGGAGCTACGGAAAGGGAGTGCCTCGCCGTTGTCTGGGCAGTAAAGCACTTCAGATGCTACCTTTACGGCGGCAAATTCAAGCTAGTCACAGACTGCCATCCTCTGAAATGGGTGATGAGTGTCAAGGACCCTAGCTCGCGACTCGCTAGATGGAATCTACACCTGCAGGAATACTGCTTTGAAGTGGAGCACAAGTCAGGAAAGACACATCTGAATGCCGATGCACTCAGCCGCACAGCTGCCGTGGCAGCTATAGATGAGTTTGTCCCCGTAGTCGACCCTGCCTAATTACGCACAGAGCAGTGCAAAGATCCTGACCTGAAGCGAATAATCGAAAGCTTAGTGGGCGCACCGTCTCACCCCGAACAGCTAGGTTATTTCATTGGCAAAGACGGCACCCTGTGTCGGCGCACGAGGCCAACCAGGAAAGGGAGACCAGAGAAAACCGCTTGGGAGAGAGTCGTCATACCTCGGTCGTGGACAGAAAGGGTTCTTCGCGCGTTTCACGATGCGCCATGCGCCGGTCATTTTGGCGTAGCGAAGACACGCAGGCCTGTGGAGCGTTTGTACTTTTGGAGTGGCATGCGACAGGATGTTAGAGACTACTGTGCGAAGTGTCATTCCTGTCTCGAAAGAAAAACACCCAAGGGACGAAGACCAGCTCCAATTCAGCCGTTCCCTGAGGTTTCGGCTCCCTTCGAGCGGACAGGTATGGACATAATGGGCCCATTGCCCACGACCACTTCCGGAACCAGGTACATTTTAGTATTTGTTGATCACCTTTCAAAATACGCGGAAGCGGAAGTACTCCCAGATCAGAAGGCAGACACGGTTGCAAGAGCATTTGTCGAACAGATCGTGCTCCGACATGGACCCCCCGAGGCAACTCTTGACAGATCGGGGAACGAACTTCGTGTCGTAGCTAATGAGGAGAGTTTGCGAGCTGCTTAAGATCGCTAAGAAGCAGACAACACCGTACCATCCGGCTTGCAACGGCGCGGTGGAGCGACTGAACCAAACCGTGGCCGGGTTCCTGTCGCATTTTGTTTCGCGCGACCAGCGGGACTGGGACTTGTGGCTCCCGTATGCAATGTTTGCCTACAATTCCGCAGCACACGAGAGCACGGGCGAATCGCCATTCTTTCTTCTCTACGGCCGAGACCCGGACCAGCCTAGTGAAGTGCCAGAGGGCCCCCGTCGTGTCCCATACGCTTCACTGGACGACTATAAGGTTGAGCTGGAATCGCGCTTGCAAGTGGCGAGGGACATCGCAAAGGAGGCCTTAAAGAAAGCGGCGAAGCGCAGGAAGGAGGTGCACGATCGCAGTGCTAGAGACGCGCCGTTTGATGTGGGGGACAGCGTGTACATTGAAAACTGCCAAAGGCAGATTGGGCTAGCTCGTAAGTTCCAGACGAAGTGGAGAGGACCGTGCGAGGTTGTCGAGAAGCTTTCTCCGGTAAACTTCAGAGTCCGAGACGTGAACCGGCACTTGATAAGGATACACGCAAATCGCCTCAAGTCGGCACCGGTTCAGTATTCACGAAATGAGGAAAGGGAAAGCGCGGATTTTGATGGGGACAGAAGTGAAGCGGAGCGCGCAGATAGTTCGCAAGAAACGCCCTCTCCTGCATTTGTCCGGCAGGCGCCAGAGGTGACGGCCGGAATGCCACCGGATTCACTTCATGCATTGCTAGAAGAAGAAGCGCGCGAGGTTGCCGCGCAGATAACGCCAGGAGAGGCTCCTGCCACGAGCCCTCGCGAGTCCCAAAGCAGACAAAGGGTCACAGACTTACTTGGTATGACTCATGAAGGCCGATATCCGCTGCGAAATCGGAAAGCTAAGTCGGACTAATGGCGTAAACAGAGCGGAGTTGTGAACTGGTTAGAATTGTGTAATGCCGCAGCTCATAACATTGCTATGTGCTTATGTGTTAAGATATCGGAGTTGGTAGTTAAACCTTTACGTCATTAAGTAACACCTTCACAGGAGAGCATGCGGAGCGCATGCAGAACCTGCCGTACTTCCTTTCGTTATCTTTATTTTTGTCTGTGCCGTGATCGTGCTAGAAGTGGGAACTCCTTTGTAACTGTGGTAAATTTATTTTGTCCAGTTTGGACTAGAAAGGAGAGGCTTGGGTGCTGAGTTTCATGTTTATCTGTAAAAGAAGATCAGTGCTGCCCCTGGAGACGCCAGTTATGACAGCGGAGGCATATGGCGTTGTGCAGTGGTGTTGAGTGCAGCGAAAAGTGTTTTGTCGGACGCACTGTGAGAGGCGATTCAGAAAGACAAGGGGAGCTGCATGGACTCAAATGTTCGGAGAGCATTCTTCTGGAGGGTGAGCGAGTGTGACGTTCCTTGTGTGTGCTACGAGGGTCCGCGTTCGACGGCGCGGCGTAGACGGAGCCCCCAGTGGCGGCGAAAGCACTCAAGGGAAAACAATTCAGCTGGAAGAGAGGAGAAACGGCGACAGCCGGTCTCGTTTTGGAAGCAGCCAGCAGACATGTTTCTACTGTATATGGCTGCAAGCAACTTGAGTGGGATTGCTTTCGGGCCTGCCGCCGTGGACCGCACGGAGACGACCCAGGTGACCGCGGCATCATCAATTACCGAGCCATACTCGTTGAGAGTGAACGACCAGAACGAAGGGGTTTAAGCACAACCGGACCCCCTTTCCATAGTGTCGGCACGAGTCGGACGCCGCCGCCGCCGCGGGGAGACGGGCGTTATCTTCCCCAATTGCCCTGGCCATGCCGGGGACAATAGGGCCTCGTTTCGGCGGGCCTGGCCCCGTGGCAAGACGGCGGGCATCATCAATCAACCCTCCCGAGCACATCCCAGGACAAGGGACCACTTTCCCGGCCTTTTAGTGACCTCGCGTTCCGGCCTTGAGGGGCGAGTGTCATTTGATGGAGAACGGAGGTCGGTGACCCGCGGGAACCGTCAGCGGGCCAGAGCGCGCCTTACCACAGCCGACGCTACCTCGACGACAACCTTCTTTCCCTCGGACTCAACACGTGAGGGGGGCGAGACCATAAGTGCGGTGGTGTGTTTGTGCGCCCAAGTGAAAGCCCTAGCGCCCCCCCCCCCTCCGGCGTGGGCGTCCTCAACCTAGGGAGTGTGGGGATAAGAGGATATAAAAATCGACAAGGAGTGCGGAAGAAGGGACGCTCAGGACGACATCGTTCGCAAAGGGGGCCTTCAGCGCCGAAGCCCGACGGCGTGCAGCTTCTGCCAGCAACCGTTCGAGCTCAACTCCGGAGCCCCTCCATCGTCCCCATGAAGTCGTCGCCACGTAAGCTCGGACGCCCCAGCCTCTGAATCATAATCATGTATAATTATTGTATATATCTGTTTGTTTAAACTGAGCCATACGGTGTCTCTTTGCCTCTCCGTCCCGTGTGGACCTGCGCATTATGGGGGATCGTCACAATGTCATAGCCCAAATCAACATCACTTTGTACATCTATGCAGCAGTTTATGCAAGCGAAAGTTAATGGACAATGGGATCTTAGGGTTAAAGACTGTCTGTTAAAAATTGCCTATTTGTTGTTATAAAGACGACACTACAGGAGCAAGAACTAGCACGTTTTGAGCCCCGTCGCTATTTCCGGAGAAGATGCAATGCGCGCATGCTTTGGAGATTCGTTCCGTTCTGGCCTCGCATGCAAAATAACCTAAAAACGAAGCAGCAAACAACCCTCGAATGGTGCCTTTCAACCAACGGTGTCAACCATTTTTTATGACGTCGTGGATAATCCTTAAAATGAGTTGCCGGGCGAGTTGGTATTCCATGCTTACATTCACAGCGCAAAGACGAAAACGGACACGAGGGGAGACACCACAAAGCGCCGACCTCAACGACGTGAAAATCCCCCAACGAGAATATATATGGTATCATTAATACCGCATAACCATCATCAGGCCGCTTGCTGCTGTTGTACGCGCAACAACACACCATAGCGCTTGCATGTTGCCATAAAAGCACGGCGCTGTAATATTCGCTCGCCGAGCGTAGGAGAAAAATGGAGCGGAGGAAAAATTAAAACACAAGCAATACGCCGGACCCGCGCGTTTCCAAGGGCAACGGCAGGAAGACCAATCGTCGCTCAGGAAATCGGGCGGAGAGCCGACCCTCAGGGAAGGGGCGAGAATGGGGCGAGGAGAAGGCGAGGAAGTCGCGCGGCGGCGGAAAACTTCTATGGTTGGCGGTACTTTCATATTATCAAGGGGTTTTAGGTTTCACCGGCAGCTGCTCCGCACCATGTGTTCAACCACGTGACCAGCCAAGGCGCCGCCACGGAGCTCAAGGGGTGCCGCGCTGAAGGCTCGAAGTGTTAGCGTAGTGTAACTATCGCTACAGAACTTCGCGTCTCCGTAAAACTCAACGCGCAACCATGCGAAACTAACAACCGCTACGCACAAGGCGAGGGCGCGCCTTCGCTAACTGCGCACCGATCGGCGTGCTCGCACCACGGCGTGGGCAGGTAGGCGTGCCTTTCACAACTGCGCCATGTTGCGCCTGCCGGCGTGCCCAGCGAAACTGCTTGAAATGCAGCGTAGTTTGGCAAAAACTAAACGTTTCTAGCCTTGCCACTGTCAGAAACAGCAAGAGTGCCACGAACCCGCCTGAACAGCCGCCAGGCAACAAGCGTGCGCGCCTGTTCACGAACTGCGTAATTCAACGCACCGGCAAGTGTGGCCAGCGTAAACTGTTTTAAATGCACAGTAGCTGGGCAAAATATTTCTCACCTTGCCGCCGTCAGAAACTGCTCGAGTTCCGCGTCCAAGACAAACACAGATCCAAAAACACGGCGTCTGCGCGCTAGCAAAGACGGCGCACGCTCACGGGCGCAGCCGCGTAGACCGCCTTCTCCTTGTTTCGTTCTGCCTCGCCGCCGGCCGCCCGCGCGCATGCGCGCGGCAAAGCTGGTGGAGCCATTAAACGCATGGGCGACAAACTGATCCGTTATGATGTTCCTGGAGCCAGATTTCTCCAAGTTGCCGCTCTTTATAAATTTCTCTCTTAATGGTGCGACCACAACCGCTCGCGACGCTGCCAGGAGCCACAAGAGGCTCTGACCTGCTCCGCGGCGTTCAATGTATCTGTCTAGTCACAAACCGTCGCTACTTCCGCTTTCCCCATGAAGGGGCTTACCCGCTCACCCAGTCGGCGCTGTCCCGACTCGTGATCATGGAGGAAGCAAGGCAGCAATGTGGGCTAGTTGGTTGCACATTTGGTGTGAATAACAAGCTACACACTAACAAAACGACATCTGGAACGGGGGACACAGGACAAACGCGTTATCACGTGGTGTGATCACGTGATAAGCGCGCTTGTCCTGTGTCCCCCGTTCCAGATCACGTGATAACGCGTTTTTCCTGTGTCCCCCGTTCCAGAGGTCGTTTTGTTAGTGTGTAGCGCGTTATTCACACCAAATCATGGAGGAAAACAACACCCAGGGGGAAGCATCCGGCGATAACCTTGAAGCGTAGTCATAAAAAGTAAAAGGATAGAGCCGATCCGGCCGTGATCACACCACGTGATAACGTGCGGTGATATCTATTACCGCTTCGCCTGTGCATGCCCGACTCTGCGGGGAAACGGTCCACTGAGAGCTGCTTCCTGCGAGAAGCTTCAGCGTGGGAGAATGTTAAACAGCAAGTGATATCTGGCCTGAGAAGACAATGCGATTGGATATTTATAGAAAAGGCGTGATTCTGACGATGTCGCTGAGTATCACACATCCTGTACGTCAATTCACGAATGATGATTATGATGGTTTTTAATGGCGGAAAGGAACTTTGGCCAAAGAGCGCCATGCCGCAGTTTATTTTCCGGCGACACAAGTTGGGGCCAGAAGCCTGATTTCAAGGTGTTTCACGGGAAAGCGTGCGTACCGTATCACTGGGGGTTATTCGGCGCCACTGGTGGTCCAACTCTGTACCCACGGCATACACGCAAATGAACCATATTTGACACATGAAAAAAACTTCGTGGGGTTCTGCCTTTTATTGTCGGAGGAACCCGGCGCAAACATGACAATGAGGTCGGGAAAGGAGCGCTCATTCACCTATCTTAACGGTTCCACGAGTGTGCGCCGTGAAGGTGGGTAAGTCCCGCTTAGCCTCCGTGGTCAAGTGGCTGGAGACGAGAGCCGCTGAGTGGCAGGGAAGTGCTTGTGTGCTCTGCGCCGTTAGCGTCGACGGTGCTGCGGAAATCTTCGAGACATCGCCGCTTACTCACGAACACAGCACACAAAGTTGACGGTGTACCTTCCCCGCAGTATCCCATTCAGATGTAAACGGAGAGCAAGGCTTTCTGAGCAGGCGGTGAATCCTAGCGATAAGCGACGGGGATTAGAATGCACACGTGGCCCACACTGACGTGCCTCGAATGCAGCTATACATACCACCGCTTTTCCCGCCGTCTCAGGGGCGCTGTAGCAGTAGTAGCGGTTTTATTCAAGATAAGAAAAAGGAAGGAAAATATTTTTGCTAGTCCCGTCATCTGCTATCGCTACTGGAAGCACCTGAGCTGGGACACCGGAAGTAAAGGGATAGTAGGAAGACTGGAGAAATGAAATCACAGAGGGGAGGGGGCAAACAGAGAGGATAGGGTGGAGAGAGGTCAGAAACTGTATAAAGTATTCTAGTTACAAATGCGGCTCGCGTCTGCGGCATGAGGCGAGCAGCAATCCTCACTGCAGAGCGAAGGTGGCTTTGGATCGCGCCACCTCATCTGCATCAGGTTTGTTTGGTAATTTATCTACGTTGTGTGATCGTCCTCCAACGCTGATATCTAGCGACCAAATGACTTGGTGTTTAGTCGTCACTACCCTTAGGATGAGAAGCGCACCGATGGGCCGGTGGTTAGTTGTCCACGTTATACGCGGAAAGTGCTGGACTTTTCCCGGTTAAATTTTGTAAACAGCTTATTCTTCCAAAAAGTAACTGGGTGGTCTTCTGCTCTAAAAGCCGCTTAGGCAGCTTGACACAGGCCCATGACAGTAAACTTTGCAGCGGTATATATATGCTATTAACTTGGCACCAATAATTGCAATTCATATAGCAAGTCAACGCCTAATGAAAAAAAAAAACATGAATGAGATCCTAAGTAACCACATGAACGAAACTCTACAGAAACGCAAATGTGCAAAATATTGCAAATAGTCGTACAATAGTCGATCCTTACAACACAAGTACGAACAAGACACATATCACGCACATCAAAATTCCACAACCAAACGTCACACACCTACGATTTAGGCGTACTTTGTTCATTAATTAATTTATTTGAGCATTAATTGAAGGAAGTTTGCCGAACCTTTGTGCTCAAACTTTACTTCTTGTGTGCTGTCGTGTGGCTTAGGCGTTCTATTTTGTAGCGTCTGAGTCTTCGTCTTGAGAAAATACTAGTGTTGCAATTGGGAAAACGGAAACAAGAAAACATAATGGCACTTTTGCGAAAACGTATTTACATGGTCAACTGTTTCGGTCTGAGCAAAAGGCAAGAGCCCAGAGTTCATTGCGATGAGCAACGATTTTAGCCTCTTTCCCAGGTTACAGAATGTCGTTTCTCAGCCCTGAAAACACCTCAGGTCGAGCTCCTCCCTCAGCACGATAGCCGGCCAAGCACAGGACACACCCCTCCACAACACAGCCAATCAAACACAGCACTGCGGCAAAAGAAATGCTGTGCTGGCTGGCACAGCATTGTTCGAGTAAGCGGAGTCGCTCGTTGCCAGACCGTGGGGACGGCAAGGAGGCATAGCGATTCCGAAGAAAGAACTGCGCGAACGAGCCACAGACGGCTCTTTCGTCTCATCTATAATGAACCAACTAGCCAAACAAGTTCTACTTATAAGAATTCGGCATCTCATTTGAGGGCAGGCGGTTTGCTTAAAAATAGGGGACGCGTCGTAGGTCACGGGCGTCGGGTCAAAACAACGGCGGGCTTTCCACTGTTGAACACGGCTCCTAAGGGACGCGGGCAATGGCTTTATGGCCCGGTTCTCTTTACCCTCCAACTGACGCCCATTCCTTATTCTAAAAGTCAGTCCCGGTAAAGTCAATCAGTCACCGGGTAAGGGTTCACCAAAAGTCACCAAAAGTCAGTCACCGGGTAAGGGTTCATTTGTCATGCGAAGCTTGGGAAGCCCCCACAGGCCCTTCCTCCACGCGTCACCGTGATCTTGACCGATCTTCGGTTGGCCACACGGTGCGTCGCCAGCTGTGGGATCATAGCAATGCCCATTAGTATTGTGGCGCTGTAATCAAGGTAATGGTGTCATTTGGTTAATAATCACAATGTAAAAGAGTGGAAGTATTTTAATAGGTCAAACTGATGGTTATGCTTAACACAAACTATACTACTAGGCCTGATTCGCGCACATTTTCATAAGAGCTTTTTTTGAAGCAGCAGCAGCGATTAGTTCCAGGTTGGTAACCAGTGAAAAATAATATTTGTATTATCAACACTCCATTTAACGTTCCATTCGTTACAGTGCACAAAACCAAGGTACAAGGTGCATAGACTTGGTTACATTGATGGTCTACTTGTTTTTTTTTTTTGCGCACGAGGAAGTACCTATCCCCTGGCTTCGCTTTACAACCACGAGTGAGGTGCTTAGCAGAACAACACACGGAAACAGAAAACACTCCAGCCGAACTCATTATCTCTAAAAAGGACGACGATAACTTTCTGTGCGCTGAGTTCGTGATAGCGGTGAAGACTGCTCCTTCAACGGAAAGCGAGGGAGGTTTTGAACCACGCAATATGAGCATGTAGAGTATGTTTATTTTAACCTTCATAGATTTCTATTTTAAAAACTGTGAGAGATACGTCGGTGCGATCTGTGGAGCTTGATTGTACAGCAAGCCGGACATTATGTACCCCATATGAAATAATAATTAAATAGATAACCAAAATAACCAATAAACTTTCTTAATATTTATTTGCGGGGGCTAAGTTATAGTGCGAAATAGGTGATCGTCAGCATGCGAGGCCAGCTATGTTTTAAAAATTTCTTAGTCGCCAGTGTGGCTCGATATATCGAACGTAAAGGTACGCATTTGAAAGTTTGTTGAGTTGGCTTTCCCGCAATGCATATTATTAAATTGGCCCCTTTCGCACTTCTTATGCCGCGAATACAGGCGCAGTTTGTGTGCTTCATGATGTGCAAGAAGTTAACGTCATTTCGGAGACGACACTACGAGCAGTGATACAAATGTCTTTAGTTATTGCGGGAAAGGCAATCCAACAAGCTTTGAGATGCGTATTCCTGACGGTCGTATTTCGGACCACATTGACAATTAAGTTCATTTAAAAGCAGGGCTAACCCCCGATGTTGACAGTCATAAATTTTTAAATATAACCCTGCCGAAAAAAATACAGAAAATTTAATTGTTAATTTATTCTAATTATTCTTCCAATTATTGATCCGTCTGAGGGAACATAAGGTCCGCCTTGCTGTGCAATCCAGCTCAGCAGACCGCGTCGAGGCATCTCTGACAGTTCTTAATATAAAAGTCTGCAAATGTTAAAAATTATCCCCCTTTATAAACTTTGCAGTCTAGATCACTCGCCGCTTTGCCTTTCCGCCTGCTGTTAACCGCCTGCTCCGCTTCACACTTTCTCGCTTGAGACGACATAAATGAATGAGTGAATTAATTAAATAAAGAACTAAGCGTGCGGTAAACATATAGTAGGCGGTGACGTTACTCCACTGATATGGCTGACAGGTAGCGGATTGCATGGCGGCGGCTTACTTTCAGCACTGCTTTGAATATTTGCGAAAATAAAATAATAGCTCCAAAGAACAGCCAACGTTACTGTATTTACACAACAAGCTCAAAATCATCACTGCCAAAGTAACACAAAGGTTAACACAACCTTTTTTTCATGTCCTGAGAATTCGTAAGTAAGATCCTTCCGAAACGCGTTCGCACATTGCAAATTGTATTTTTCGTACGTATTGCATTAGAATGCAAGCCACCGTCAGGCTCCGACGAAGTAATATCGACACCAATAATAGTTCCAGAAATTTAGGCCGTGGTATATTCAGTAAATAATATACAACGTATATTCTACAGTAGTTTTACGGCACAATCTTTGGTCTATTTCAGACTGGTCAACATAAGATTACACTCGTTGGAAGCAAAAAAAAAAAGTAACCTGCTTTCGAGGCTCCTCTTTCAAAGTAATATTTAAAGTAAACAGCTGTAAAATTCGTTGAAAATTTGATGAAACGCTTCTCCGACAATATTTATAGCCTATCGAGTACGCTGGGCAAAGCAGATAAGTACTCAGTTTCCTATCTTGACGAGGAGCGAAAATTTAAGCATTTTTGATTGTCCAGCACTTTTTCAAATAGCATGTTTTGTTCTTAATGCCAAATAACCGAGTTCTTATTACTGCGAAAACGTAAAATCATCTTAGCTTGAACGACACATCACATGACGTAACAGCAAACGGAAGCTAGAGACACGTGAAAAACTTTTATTTTTGCGCCTATGAACTACATTCGCGAATTGCTACAGAAGACACGTTTACATCTCCCAAGCTTGATTGCTACAATGAGAGAAAGAGCAGAAGAGGGCGCACTAAGCTAACCACCGGATGGTGTCACTGCCAAACGGAACTAGTTGTAGCAAGTCTTCTTCACATTCTCTCAGAGTCACTATGAAAGACAAAACTTGCTCCATAAAAACGCAGCCGCCGCGGTCGGGTTCGAACCCGGGTTACTGATCCGGAGTTCCCGGGTTCGAACCCGACCGCGGCTGCTGCGTTTTTATGGAGGAAAACCGCTAAGGCACCTGTGTGCTGTGCGATGTCAGTGCACGTTTAAGATCCCCAGGTGGTCGAAATTATTCCGGAGCCCTCCACTACGGCACCTCCTTCCTTTCTTCTTTCACTCCCTTCCTTATCCCTTCCCTTACGGCGCGGTTCAGGTGTCCAACGATATATGAGACATATACTGCGCCATTTCCTTTCCCCAAAAAACAATTTTATATATATATATATATATATATATATATATATATATATATATATATATATATATATATAGCATGGCATGTGACAACCTGTATAACCACTGTCTTTCTTCCTGCATGACCTATTTTACCACGTGTATCGTATCTCGTTTTTTTTTTCAGTGACCACGTGAATGGTCACACGTGTCTGTGTCACCTTTGAAACTAACCCGTCTTGATGCCGCATCACATAGGATGTCACGCGCATTTTATTATGTAGTACACATTAGGTGACAGTGGCTGGTCACATGATCTTGCACATTACGGGTATTTAAAAAAACAAGCCCAGGTTGATTTTCGCATTCCCAGATGAAGGCCAGGGCCTGGCCGAATCTACACTTTATGAACGCAACACGTGTTGATGATTGCATGCTGCTGTGAAAGATGTAGATGTTAAATTGCTTAGTAGTTTTAAACGAGCTTATTTCTGTTTTTCATTTAAAACCTTCATGGTGCATGACTTGAGCGCGGCACGTGTCAGCCTGTATAACGAGTGTCTTTGTTTCGGCATGCCCTATTTTACGACGTATATTGCATATCGTATTTCGTTTCCAATGACCATGTGACTGGTCACCCGTGTCTGTGTCATGCCTTTCGAATTAACCCAGAACTAGACCTCAGGAGACAGTGGCTGGTGACGTGACATTGCACGGTACGGATATTTAAGAAACGAGTGCCTCGGCAATGTGGGTGTAGGGTGCCTCTCAAGCTGCATTCAAGCAGCTTCTTCCCTGCGTTTTCTCTCTCCCAGTGATACCTGTACCACTAAGAGCGAGAAATAAACTTCAACTTCAACAACTTCAAGTGTACGTTGGTTTTCGCATTCTCAGACGTAGGCCGCGCCCCGGCCGAAATGTCGGAAATAATCACCATTTTCGTTCGTGCGGAACTCTTTTTCAATACGTATTTTTGGATCCGGGAAGACATTCTGAAGCATATAAACATTTATGTGTAACCTTAACCGCGATGAAGGACGGTGGACCGTTCGAAACCGTTGGTAAATTAACCTAGATAATCGCGCCAGTTGTGACTTACTCACTATACATAGGTATATACGTATACTGTGATGCGGGGTTCAGTACCAGGGCTCGCTTGCGGAAACGGTCAGCTGTAAGCTCTGTTGCTCTCAGGCGTTGTTGTTGCTGTTTGCCTCAGGCGTTGCGCCAGCTTCTATTTGTCTTCGTCGTATTATATATATATATATATATATATATATATATATATATATATATATATATATATATATATATATATATTGCCACAGTACCAATCAATCTAGTGGCGCCATACCGGGGCCGAACTGTTTTAGATGGGACTTGCCATGCCTTGCGCAGCCGAGGGGCTAGTGGTTTCGTCTTCCTCGCTCGAGCTCCCAGCTGTCTTGCACGCCTAGCACGTCTAATTAAACCTGGTTTTGAATGCTTCGACCGTTTATCAGCGACATATTTGGTGGAGCCGCTGGGTAACGGTCCATGAACGCTGACGTCGAGGACAATCCTGACGTCAGTTCTCAACGCGTGGCTACAAAACCAGTCCACAAGGCGAGACGCCGCCTGCGAGGCCTACAGCCAGAGTTTGGCGAACTCGCAAAACCAGCAAGGGCCATGACGTCCGCTACGGCTAGCCAGACAAGTCAGCATTCCGGGAATGCCCCGCCGTTCGTCCTTCACACACCTCGGTCGCCCCCATCATTCCACGGTGAGAGGTTTGAGGACGTCGAAGACTGGTTGGCCAGCTTTGACCGTGTGGCGGGATTCAATGAGTGGGACGGCGAGCGCAAATTGCTGACCGTGTACTTCGCACTACAGGACTCTGCCAAGACGTGGTATGAGAACCACGAAGCTTCCTTCACTAACTGGGAGATCTTTCGCCGAGAGCTCTTAGCCACGTTCAACACCAGCGAACGAAAGGAGAAGGCTGAAATCACCTTGCAATCGAGGTCACAGCAGCCGAGCGAGAGCATCGCCATGTTCATCGAGGACATGACGCGACTCTTCAATCGCGCCGACCCTGCTATGACCGAGGACAAGAAGGTACGCCACTTAATGCGCGGCGTCAAATAGCAATTGTTTGCCGGACTGGTACGTGACCCACCAAGAACGGTGGCCGACTTTACCAAGGAGGCAACAAGCATGGAGCGTTCTCTGCAAGAACAGGGCGCGCACTGCGGCCGTCGGGCTAGTGTAGTAGCCGCTCACCACTGCACGCCCGCGTCACTACCCACTGAGGAGCTTCGAAAGCTTGTGAAGAGCCTGGTGCGCGAAGAACTCGAGAAACTTCGCTTCGAAGCTCCACAGGCCAGCGTCGCTGCCATACCGGACGTGGTCCGAGATGAAGTCCGGCGAGCTGTTCAGTCGCCAAGAGCTACGCAGCCAGCGCCCTATGTGATGGCATACAGTCAAGCACTACAAAGTCGCCCTGGGCTAGTGAGACAAGCCTTTTCTCTCGTCACTCCTGTGCCTTCACTGCGGTACCCAGCTGCATCTGTACCCGTCGCACCGCAGGAGCCCCTGTCCACCATGAGCAAATCGCGTGTTTGGCGTACGCCAAACAATAGGCCGCTCTGCCAGCACTGTAGGGAGCGCGGTCACATCCTCGCCACTGCCCCTACCGCAGAATGGGCTTAAGGTGGTTTCCACCTGACGCACCTCGACCACGCAACGGAGAACGGCCGCGGGACATCGAGCAGTATCTGTCCGATAACGTGCTGCCAACGACCTCGCGGCGACGCCAGTCCTGGTCGCCATCCCCAAGGCGGTTTTCTACGCCAAGCCGCCCGTATTTTTCTAGCCAGTTCAGAGGCGCGTCCCCACGTCGGGAAAACTGAAGACGGCGTCCCCCGGGAGTAGGGCCGCCGCTATTGGATCCAGTCCAGAGCCTCCACCCGACGAATCGCGGCTACGATCCGACCGACGACGACCTCACCCGACGACCTCAACGACAACGGTGGGCAGTGACCGACTGGTGTCTGCCGAAAACCCAGTAATCGCTGATAATCGCGATGTGACCGCACTTGTTGATACCGGCCCTGACTTTTTGTAATGAGCAGTCGGCTAGCTACGGCCCTCAGAAAGGTTCTGACCCCTTGGTCTGGACCCCAGATCCGCACCGCCGGCGGCCATGTGGTTACGCCAATTGGCGTCTGCACGTCACAAATCAATATCCGCGGTGCAACTTTCCCTGGTTGGTTTGCTGTGCTACCCGAGTGCTCAAAAGACCTGATACTTGGTTTGGATTTCCTTCGGGAGTACGGTGCTATCATCAACCTTCAGGAGCTGGTCGTCTCATTTTCCACTCAACCTCCTGTTGACGGCGATATCGAGCCACGCGCGACTAAGTTACGCGTCTTTGACGACCACGTATTAATCCCGTCAAGAGCTAGCATGTTTGTTACCGTAGATTGCGACATCATTGGTACTCGTGGCATCACTGAAACCAACATGTCGCTGCTCCTTAGTCGGCAAGCCTGTGTTGCTCGCGGAATTTTCGAGCTGAACAATGGCCGAACCGAGCTCTTGGTAACCAATTTGGCTGTGAACTTCAGTGTGAACCACAGTGGTAGTTATTGCGTATTTCGAAGAACTCGGCGTATTCGCGGGACAGCACGCTTTGTTCGAAGCCTCGGCATCAGTGGAAGCACCGACCACTTCCATAGAAACTGACGTGAACCCGAACCTCCCGTCTAATCAGAAACGCTGCCTCGAAAGCGTTATTTAGTCTTTCTGTGACTGCTTCGCCTGGACCTCTAAGATTAGGCAGACACCGCTCGCAAAGCACCGAATTATAGTCGACGCCAACCAGCGGCCGTTATGTCAGCGGCCTTACCGGATCTCTTCAAAGGAGCGTGATGCCATTCGCCGCCAAGTTCAAGAAGTGCTCCGGGACGACGTGATACAGCCGTCGACGAGCCCGTGGGCGTCGCCTGTTGTTCTAGTAGCAAAGAAAGATGGAACCCTACGGTTCTGCGTTGATTACCGACGTTTAAACAAAGTCAGAAAAAAAAGATGTTTATCCTCTGCCGCGCATTGATGACTCCCTGGATCGGATACGCCACGCCAATTACTTATCATGGCTAGATTTACGGAGCGGCTATTGGCAGATCGAGGTGGACGAACGCGATTAGGAAAAGACCGTCTTTATTACACCGGACGGTCTGTACGAATTCCGGGTGCTCCCTTTCTGCCTGTGCTCGGCTCCTGCAACCTTCCTGCTGATGGATACCGTTCTTGCCGATCTGAAACGGCAGTCCTGTCTCGTGTACTTGGCAGGCGTCATCTTCTCTGATACGTTTGAAGAGCACCTGAGACGCCAGCACGCTGTGTTTGAAGCAGTTCGGTCGGCCGGCCTATCCCTGAAGCCCGAAAAGTGTCACTTCGCTTTCGAAGAGTGTAAGTTTTGGGCCACATCGTGAGTTCTAACAGGGTTAGCCTCGACCCCGATAAGACAGCCGCCGTGGCTGCTTTTCCTGTACCCACCGATAACAAAGCGTGCGCCGCTTTCGCTTTCTGGGTCTCTGCGCCTATTATCGGCGTTTTGTGCAGAACTTCTCCCAGATCGCTGAACCCCTCACCCGTCTCACGAAATATTCCGAACCGTTCTTCTGGGGCCTGGAACAACAGAAGCCCTTTAAAGACCTTCGAACTCGTCTCCAAAGTACGCCCATCCTAGGACACTTCGACGAGTCGGCCGCCACTGAACTGCACACCACACAGACGCCAGCAACATCGACCTCGGTGCGGTCCTCGTACAGTGGCAGGATGGTCTCGAACGCGTAATCGCATACGCGAGCCGCACCTTGTCACGATCTGAGGCAAACTATTCCACCACCGAAAACGAATGCCTGGCCATTGTTTGGGCAGTGACCAAATTTCGCCCGTACTTATATGGCCGCCCTTTCAGGGTCGTCAGTGACCACCACTCGCTGTGTTGGCTGGCGAATCTCAAGGATCCCTCGGAACGGCCTGCACGCTGGAGCCTTCGCCTTCAAGAGTTCGATGTCACCATAGTTTTTAAGTCCGGTAGGAAGCACAGTGATGCTGACTGCCTGTCTTGTGCTCCTATCGAGGACCACCGAGCTGATCCCGACGACGATTCTGTTTTTCACGGCGCTATCTCCACGTCCGTTCTCACTGAACACCAAAGGGACGACAGTGAACTACGGCCTCTCATTGAGTATCCTGAAGGAAGCGCTGCGTCGCCCCCGCGAATCTTCTCACGCGAACTGTCGTCATTCTCTTTGCGCGATGGCGTTCTGTATAAGAAAAACTGCAACCCACGGAAGCTGCCTATCTGCTCGTCGTACCTGTGGCCTTGCGCGACGAAGTCCTGCAGGCGTGCCATGATGACCCATCTTTTGGTCACATGGGTTTTTCCCGCTCTTTGGCGCGGATACGCCAAAAATACTACTATCCCAGGGTGGCTTCAATTGTCCAGCGTTACGTCAGAACTTGCCGCGAGCGCCAACGTCACAAGACACCGCCGACTACGCCATCCGGACTACTCCAGCCTATTGATCCGCCACAAGTCTCCTTCCACTAAGTCGGCATGGACTTACTCGGCCCATTTCCGGAGTCCTCGCAGGGTAGCCGCTACACTGTGGTCGCCACCGACTACCTCAGCCGGTACTGTGAAACTAAACCACCGCTGACGAAATTGCGAACTTTATCATTCAAAATATTGAGCTTCGTCACGGTGCACCCATCACAGTTGTAACTGACAGGGGAACGGCGTTCACGTCGGCCCTTACGCAGGAGGTTATGCACCTTAGCGGCACAAGTCACCGCAAAACAAAAGCTTACCACCCTCAAACGAACGGACTCAACGAACGGCTCAACAAGACAATAGCCGACATGATTTTCATGTATGTTGACGCAGAACACCGCAACTGGGACTCCATACTCCCTTACGTCACATTTGCCTATAACATTGCTCTACAAGAAACGACACGCTTCACTCCATTTTGTTTAGTGCAAGGTCGCGAAGCCACATCCATTCTCGACGCCATGTTGCTGACGACTAGTAGTACCTGATCTGTTATGGGTGCTGTCCAATTCGTTCGTCACGCCGAGGCCGCCCGCCAACTCGCCTGACAGCGCATCCGGCACCAGCAAGCCCTCGACGCTCGCCGCTATAACCTCCGCCACCTAGATGTTAGTTACCAGCCCGGCGAACGAGCCTGGGTTTGGAGCCCAATACGCATGCGTGGGCGGTCCGAAAAGCTTCTGCGCTGATATTTTGGCCCCTACGAGGTACTCCACCAAGTCAGTGAGGTGAACAATGAAGCTCTCCCCCGGGGTACAGTTCGCTCCTCTAGACGGTCGACCCCCGAAGTCGTCCATGTCGCACGGATGAAGTCGTACCATGCCCGCTAGCGCTTCAGGCGTGCCTACACCAGCCGCCGGACACATGCGCCGTCCCTTGTCTTCATGCTTCTCATTGTTGCGGCACCGAGTCGTTGCCCTTCAGAGAGGGGGAGTAATGCCACAGTCCCAATGAATCCAGTGGCGCCATACTGCGGCCGAACTGTTTTAGATGGGACTTGCCATGCCTTGCGCACTCGAGGAGCTAGAGGTTTCGAGATATATATATATATATATATATATATATATATATATATATATATATATATATATATATATATATATATATATATATATATATATATATATATATATATTGAAACGCCACTGAACACAAAGAACACGGGGGTTGTTTCGCTTTTATCAATACAATTTATGATGCAAATGAGGCCTATGCCGCATTCCTCAAGCTTCTTCTAGCCTGTTATAACGATGTCTTCGCTCTTCGTGTAAGCATGTTTAATCGAAATAAGTATAGAAAGCGCTGGATGACAAATAACTGTACCAACGCATTCGGATACGGAATAACATGTACCATGCTTCTATTAAGAGCCGTGACATAGCTCTACTAAAAGAATTGAAGAAGTTCAGAAATACACTTAATACCGATCTTAAAGCAGCTAAGATTAACTGCTACATCGAGCGGTTTCCGAAAGTCCAAAATGATCAGGGAAAAGTCTGGAAAGAAATAACATATCCAATAAAAACTTAGTACGCGAGTTGAATGAAATTATAACTTCAGATGGTACGCTCAGTGGTTCCAGCTTGGCAAAAGCAATGAACGAGCTCTTCGTGACAGTAGGCACTCCAACAACTGATAAACCCAAACTTAGCAGTGGCTATTCGATTCCCATTACACCCTTGCCTAATTCTGTAGTGTTTGCGCCAACAACTGCAAATAAAGTGACGTATCGCCTGGGTATGGCCACGTAGCAATTGTGCCGTTAAAGTACGTCTCTTCATCTATATCTGGCGTGTTGGCTCGCATTATAAATCTTATGTTTGAAATTGTTCTGACGACTTAAAGATTGCTTGCATGTGTCCAATCTATAAAGGCGGGGACAGGAATAAAATCTCCAACAATAGGCCTATTTCAGTATTACTTATATTATCAAAAGTATTTGAGGCAGAGAGAGAGAGAGGGTTTATTGATAGGAAAGGCAGAGAGGTTGGCCTGAGAAATAAATATCTGGCCTGCTACTCTGCTCTGGGGGACGGGAAGAGGAGATAAAAGAAGGTCACGATGGGGGACGATGATGATGGGAGGAGGCAGATGAAAAACTACTTAAAAAAAAACAAGGCACACTTTCTGACATCACAAACGCGAGACAAGGTCCGTGTCGCTCAAAAAGCGTGAGAGCGCTCGCGTTGCCTTTACAGTTCTAAAACTATCTGGCCAAGCGCCGAGGATCAAATCCTCAGAGAGCAGCGATGTGTCCATAGACTTCAGAGCAGATGCGAGTATGAGTCGTTCACGTGCATACGCTGGACACGCCACTAAAACATGTTATATAGTCTCTAGCATGCCACATCGTTTTTTTTTTCCACCTCTTCCACGCTGCTCTCCTTCAGTCTTTATCTCCCAAATTCCCCTCCCTACGCAGAGTAGCATGCCAGCGATATTGAAACGCCGGCTAAATTCTCTGTTTCTTCATTAAAGAGTATCTCTCTCTCTCTCATGTGGTACATTCCGGGGAGTCCGCTTGTCCTATTAAGTGCAAGTATTTGCGCACGAATGCCACGTTTAAACGTAGTCTACGGATAACGCATGCAATAGGGCGAGGTATTCCGCGAGGAACTGAAAAGGTCATCGTTGGATCTAGCCGTTTAAGGCTGATGTGGCGGGTGTCTGGCAGGGCCCAGTACCTAGCCGTCGCCCTCCTCATACATTCCGAAAGGAGACAAGTTGTGTCCACTATAGAGAACGGTACAGCTGTACGCAGGCCACTGCTGAAGGCGCTCCTTGCTTCAGCGTCGGCGGTCTCATTTCCATCGAGTCCGCAGTGTCCGGGGTTCCACTGAAACACTATACGGTGGCCGTTTCCCTGAGCAAATGATACGAGACTAACGATATCAAGAGCCAGAGCTTGGTAGGCTGTGTGGCGTAGGAAGCATCCTAATATGTGTAGCGCAGGTTTACAGTCGGTGAAAATGCACCGCTCCTGAGGTAGTTCTCCGCAGATGTGGCGAATAGATTCCCGAAGGCCCACAAGCTCTGCAGCGGTTGAAGTAGACTTGTGTCCCAATATGAATCTGCGGGTCGTCTGTTGTGCAGGGATTGCGAAAGCTGCTGTTGATGCATTTGGAGACGCAGATCCATCCGTGTAGACGTGCACACATTTGTGGTATTCTGACCAGATGTAGGTAAGTGCGAGTTGCTTCAGTCCGCTAACCGGCATCGCAGACTTCTTGATTATGCCAGGGACACGCAGGCAGACTGAAGGCTGAGCCATTACCCATGGGGGCTGCAAGGAATGATGCGGCAGGGCATAGTCTGATGGCAATTCGGAGCGATGGAAGCGCAGTGCGCGTGCAAAACTGCTGTCCGGTCGCTCATCAAAAATCTTCGTCAGCGGGTGACAGCGGTGCCGTGTAAGCGCACGTAAATATACACGAAGTGGTTCGTGTAAAAGGTAGACCGATATTGGGCACACACGAGATTCCTCAATCGTGCCATTTGTTCGAGGCACAACGTGGTAATCCGAGGCATATCCTGAGCGCCTGTGCTTGGACACTCTCTAATGTCCGCAAGCAGGAAATACTCATGTTAGAGAGTACAGGAAGGCTGTAACGAATGTAGCCAATAAAAAGGGTATAGTAAAGTCGAAGCAAGGAGCGCTCCGTTGGGCCCCATTTAATGCCTGCCACAAAGCGAAGCACATGGCAAAAAAGAGTGAGTCTTTTCTTTAGCATGTTTATATGCCTCGACCATGACAGATCGCGGTCAATGATAATGCCCAAAAATCTGTGGTGGGAGACGTATGGTATGCAACCCCTTGAATAGTTACCGGGTAGTGGCAGACAGACTTGCGCGTGAAAGCGACCACAGCACATTTTTCAGCTGCCAAGTGCAAACCCTGACGCCGTAGGTACCTTGAAGTAGATGACACGGCACGTTGTAATCTCGCACGCATTTGCCGACGTGTCGAACCCGACGCCCAGATGCAGATATCATCAGCATAGGCACTGATGTGAATGTTAGTGGGAAGTTCATTCACCAGTCCAATCAATGCCACGTTAAATAGGGTTGGGCTAAGAACTCCTCCCTGAGGAACTCCACGGCAAACCTGATGACGGGTAGTCTCCCCAGCAGGCGTAGACATGTAAACAGACCGGCCGTTGAGGTAGCTCCCAATCCACAAATACATCCGGCCGCCAACGCCAATGTCGTCAAGGGCATCAAGGATGGCGTCATGAAGTACATTATCGTATGCCCCTTTGATGTCCAAGAAGACAGCAGCGACGAGTCGGCGACTACGTTTTTCATGTTCCACTGTCGATATGAGGTCGATTACGCTGTCAATCGAAGAACGTCCCCTCCGGAACCCGGTCATCATATCCGGATAGAGAGCATTCTGCTCTAAAAACCATTCGAGCCGCGCCAGCACCATTCGCTCCATAACTTTGCCGACGCAGCTTGCTAGTGCAACTGGCCGGTATGAGGTATGCTCATAAGGAGGTTTGCCAGGCTTCAAAAGTGCAACCAGGTGGCTGATCTTCCAGTGTTCTGGAACGATTCCGGAAGCCCATGTATCATTGTAGTAACTGAGCAGCACAGTTCGGCCTCGTACGAAATCCCGTCAGAACCAGGTGCAGATGGACGCCTACACGAGGAAAGAGCAGCTTCTAGTTCAGGCATCATGAATAGCATGTCGTAGTGGTCATCTGGTGAAGGTGGTACAAAAGCCTCCAAACTGGTTGATGGTACCATAGTTGTGCCCACAACCATTTTGCAGAATTCTTCTGCTACCTCTACATAATTACGGCGAAAAATATTTGAGGGTGCGATTAACAGCAGATTGCAGAACTTTTTGGACAAACATAATATTATAGCTTCTACACAGTACGGCTTCTTGAAGAACAGGTCCACCGAACAATCACTGGTCGAAATAAAAGACAAAATTATCGATAATACTGAGGAGCAAAGATACACATTGGGTGTGTTTCTTGATTTTCGCAAGGTATTTGACTCTGTACAGTATACCATCCTCCTCAATAAGCTACATGGTTACGGTTTGCGCGGAATAACCCTGGATCTTCTCACTAGATATTTATAAAACCGCTTACAGTATGCTCGAATAAACGAGAATTGTTCCGACAGGCTAGCCATAACCCAAGGGGTTTCCCAAGATTCCATACTAGGACCTTTATTATTCTTAGTTTACATTAATGATATATAAAAAGTATTAAATTCCCCTGATCTTTTAATGTATGCAGACGACACGAACCTTTTTTTTTCTGCACCTTCACTGCCTGCCCTGAAAAGTCTGACCAATATTTACCTAACTAAATTATATATGAGGTTGCAGGCAAATAGTCTGGCCTTAAACCTGAAGAAAACTACCTACAATATATTTTGGCCCATTAACGTTGTTGAACGCTACGGAGTCAATATTCATTACGGGAACACAATAATTGATAGAGCCAACAGTGTCAAATTCCTCTGTGTCTGGTTTTCCGAAAGTCTTTCTTGGAATATTCACGTTGCTAATCTTGTATCTGATCCATGTAAAAGAGTTGGTTGCCTTTATAGAATCTCCCATCTCCTACCTAAATGGTTGAAGTTATCTATGTACTATGCACTTTTTTCTTCCAAATTGTCTTATTGTTGTCTCGGCGGGGGCATTACGACTAAAAGCAATTACAATAAATTGATACTTGCACAAAAGTAGGCGTTACTAGCAATCGAAGGGTATCACGGTCATTTTCAATATTTGGCTACAGCACCTCTCTTTCTCAAACACAGTTCGCTTAAAGCAGATCAGGGGTATTTTTATCATTTCTTCCAACATATCTACAAACACCGGCTGTATAATACCATTCCAGACAATTTCATCACAGTACAGCCTCTGAGCACATACAAAACTAGTCCCTAGGACACGCACCAACTACGGGAAACAGAAAATGATCTATCAAGCACCTACCGCCCTAAATAATTTTTCGGGTGATCTCGATTTTAGGGTTTCTTTCAAACATTTTAATACATGAACCAAGCGCTACTTAATGCAAAATTACATGTTAAATCCTTAAACTTTTGTGCACTGACGTTCTAACACAATCTTAGCTTAGCTAATAAATAGAGCCCCTTCTTGTATCTGAATAAATATTATTACCGTTGAAAAGTCTTGTGGGCAAGCGAAGTCTTGTTTTATGTCATTTTTGTTCCTCTGCTGTCATCACGTTCCATGCAATGTGTGAGCCTCCTTCTCTTTGCTTTGCTCTCTAATACGTCGAGTGCTTGATTGGTAACATGTTCAATTTTTTTACCGCTGCACTGTACTGCAGACTGTACAAAGAAGCTGAGGCCTCGTCAGGCTCTACAGGCCTTTTTCCTCAGTCTTCTCTTCGTTAGGAAGAAATAAAGTGTTTGAAGTCTTAAATAAATTATAAGTCTTTGAAGTCTACTAGCAGTGTAATTCAATACGAAATTAATGGCGGAAGTATATTATGACTGAAATATATTGAATTAGAAAACGTGTGCGCGTGTGCGCGTGTGCGTGCGTGCGTGCGTGTGTGTGTGTGTGTGTGTTCGAAGGAAACGCTCTTAGCGCTCAGCTACCTGTATACCTGACTCATGCCACAAAAAAGAGTCACAATCTGTCATGTGCGTGGTTTAAATGCAGCTGCGCACTGCACTTCTTCATCCCGATTATTTGCATCAGTATGTGCCTGTCTAAGCTACTGTCACCCGAGGATACGTGATATCAATCCAGAGGTGCACAGGGAGTTTTCAGCATGCAAGCTGTAGCAGCCCTCGCTCGTGTATGCCTGTTCAAGTTTAGCCTAGCCGTAGCAAGGGGTACATTGTAAATTGTTAATTGCACAGCTGGGCACAGATCCACAAGAAAAATGGAAAATTCGTTCTTGGGCAAAGGAAATGGCGCAATATATGTCTCACATCTCAGCGGACACCTGAACCACACCGTAAGGGAAGGTATAAAGGAGGGACTGAGAGAAGAAAGGAAGAAAAAGCTACCGTAATCGAGGGCTCCGGAATAATTTCGACTACCTGGGGATCTTTAACGTGCACTGACATCGCACAGCACACGGGCGCCTTTGAGTTTCGCCTCCATGAAAACACGGCCGGTGTGGTCGGGTTCGAACCCTGCGCAAGAAAAGTTCCTGCTAAAACATTTTCGCGAGCAGACTAATGGCACTTGTATCGTTGCTGCCGCTGAACTCGAAGTATGCAATGGTAGAAAACAAATTGAAACTGCCTGCGGATAAGCTTAGGGTGGAGCTATGATTGTTTCGGTAGGGGACGTTCTGTTGGAGCGTTTTATGTGAGGGGACGCAATCAAATCTTGGAAAGGTAACAACTGTGAGGTTTCCCCGCTCATAATTGGCCGTTGTAGGAGCACATGCGCTGTAAGCATAGGCTAAACGTTTGCGCGACTACGAGCGAAGTCAGAAATTGATTTCCCGCGCGTCTCGTAGATAACTTAGCGTTCCACACTGATCGTCCTAACGAGTACCCACTTGCAGTGTGAAGAGGAAACTTGAGCAACGAAACATTATTCGTCAGAACAGAAAATAGGGGGAACACAGCAAAGGTTGATGTACTACATCTTAGGATATGGTCGTTGTGAACTAGAAGATGCAATGTATCGAATGCACCGGCAGCAACAAGGGGTAGTCATTGCTATCACAAAATCGGTAGTTGCTTCGTAGCGCATCTGAGCCCTCTCATTTTCAGTGTCGTGTGTAGATATGAAATGTTGATTCTGGTGCACGAGTGTGCTGCGTGGAGGCTTCCAATCTGTTCCTTATCGAATAAGGTCATTCTTGAATCATATCTGGACACTTGTTTTATAGCACATCAAAACTTTCGCTGAGAAGCTACTTGAGAATACTGAACACTACAAGTCCTGCTTATAAGATTTTAGTGTTGTCTGATAGTGTGCACGACAATTTATAAGCCGGATAAGCATTCATAAGCTCCCCAACTGTTATCTTGTATTGGTCCCGAACTTCACACGTACAGCGCAGCAGATATTCTAAGCTTGGCGCGCCGCACGGCAAGTCAACCATAAAGTATACTGATTATATAGACACAATGTGAATTAGAACGAAAGAATGATTTTTATGCTCATAGGTGGTTGCCAGAGCGCTGTTCAGGATAGAATGGAAGCCATGTTTCGGCAACTGCTATTACGTTTTTCGATGGGCCACCATGCTACGGACATGTTAAGCTTAAGGGATTTGGCAGTTAATGAGTTTTTTGTGTGTGCTGTTCTATGCGCGCCATCAGGAATCGTACCACCTAAGTGGACTTGGAAGTGGATGCTCTAGAAATAGATACGGTAAAATTATAGCCGGCTCTTAATCAGCCCGAGCTACGGCACATATTCTGACGGTTCTTGTCGTTCTGTGTCCCTAGTTTAATGGATAGGAATACTTTAATGTCTCTACATAACAGAATTGGGAGTTGAGGAAGTAACGAGTATAAAGCTCAGTTCTAAAGACGGTAAGTGTACAAATTAGCGTGCCATTAGCTTTGAAAGAACGAAACAGCGCAACTAAAACTAAAGACCAGGGAAACGAAAGACAAGTTCAAGCTATGACCTTTCCCCGGTTTTTCGTTTTGGTTGCGCTGCTTTGTTCTTTCAAGATGCGAAACCTGCTCACCCACTATGAATACGGAAATATTTACTAATCTGCACAAGAAAATGGTAAAAAGATTCTACCTGATTCCGACTGGAGACCAGCTGACTTGCCCACCATAGAGGCCGTAGCAATGCGCGGCTTTGTGGGTAGACGGCTTCGAAGAATCCGCGCGTGACGATCTCCACCATCCCAAATGCTGTGAAAGGTGGTATACCCAATTTCAACGCCGGGGTTGCATTTGGCGCGAAAGATTCTGCAGATGAGCTAGTTGGTTCAGAGCGCAAAACAACCAATTTTCTACGCAAAAAAAAAAGACTTTCATAGAGACGACACGACTCGAGGCACAGCGCGGAAGAATTTCGTCATACGCCCTTTGCGAGCCTTCGTTAGCGATCGGAAAAAGAAGGAATGTACGAAAAGCACGGCCAGACATAACATCACACGATTTGAGGTCATGTGACACGCCTGCCGGCATACAGCTGTGGTGTGTTCATTGAAGACAAAATAGATAGGACAAGGGTTGAGGTTTGGCCTTGTCGGTAAAACATGCTCGCGTGTATGAAGCGCAAAGCAGGACAAAGACAGATATGACACACATGCGCGCGTTGGTATGTGCGTCCTTTGTTGAATTTTCATTCTGCTTGCTTTATCGTCGGAAAACTGAAAAAGCTTATTTTTGCCTAGGAAAAGCAAACTGAAGCACGAAGTTAACTATAGAGACTGCATAAGCCGTATGTAGACCAATTATTTTCTGACATTTTTGATCCCCGCTGCCATATGGCAAGTTGTCGTGAAGTAAACGTTCGCCTTTCAATATTTTTTAATCTCATTAGTGAACTAAATGGCCGATATGTTTCCATGTTCAGCCAGCTCAAGCTTATTGCAAGACATTGGTTGGGACGCTCTCGTATCCTTCGTCATCATCACCAACTTGACTACGTCTACTGCAGCACAAAGTCCTCTCCCATATCTCTCCATTTAACCATCTCTTCTGCCAGCTGCGACCACTCTATCCCCGCAAACATTTTAATCTCGTCAGCACTTCTAAAGTTCGGCAGCCCCGTGCAGCGCTTTCCTCATCATGGAATCCGATCCGTTACCCTTAACGACCATTGGTAATTTCGCCTTTGAATTACACGCCCTGCCTAAGCCCATTTATTCCCCTTGACTTCGACTTGGATGCCATTACTTCGTCCTTGTTCTCTGATCCACTCTGCAATCTTCCTGTCTGTTAATGTTACAGCTGTTATTTTCCTTTCCATAGCTCTCTGCATCGTCCTCAAATTAAGTTCAACTGTTTCGTCAAACTAAAGCTCCGATTACTCGCGTATTACGCTCTGGTGAGTCACCTTTGTCTCTAGTTAAGTCTTATTTATTTTCAATTCGCTCAAACAAGCAAAAAGCGTGTAGTGCATTTTCTCTTCACTGCATTACCACAACCTGGTCCTATCGTGTCTATCTTAGTACCTTTCTGACTGGCGTCTTGCGCCTGAAGACACTTACTCCGAAATGCGGAAAAAAAGAGACAGATTTTCAGCTGACCTTTATCGTGACATCTCTGCTTCAATCCTATACGCCCAGTAATCTAGCAATACATGTGATATTAGCCGCCTTAAACCAAAGACCCAAGCTGAACTATGTTTTGGCTGGCGTCTTTCATGTTGCCTTCTGGTATCTACAAGAAACATGCCGAACTTTTGTATTCTTTGTGAAGTAATGTTTTTTCGACAAGGTGGTGCCTTATGATGAACGGGCAGTGAATATGCAAGGGCAAAGTAAAGCAGCCAGAAGCTTGAGCAAAAAGTACGTGGATGAATTGCAAGAAAAAAAAAAGGATGGCATACATGCTAGAGATCGCCCGGGGCTGACTACACCGTTCAGAACCCTGTGAAATGTTGACGGAAACATTGTCCAGACTTGCTCTGAATTGGCGCAATTTGAGACAATCTGTGATTATGAATGATTTTGTAGAAACAACATTTGAAAATAGCGAGGTTTTTTTATATTTTCGGGAACAAGGCCAAACTTTCAGCAGAAAGACTAGGCCGCTTCTCCGTAAAATCATTTTGTTTTGCCCGCACTGGAAGGTTTCCTTCAAGAGGCTACATGAAAGCGCCGACACTGCGAAACAACGATTATTTTGCATTGCTCCGTAGAGCACTTCCCAGTTGAGTGCACCCTAACTGCGCACCTACAGCACTGAACAACACAGGTCTCAATTGACTCGTTCGCCACAGGAGCGTTTGTCGATCCTCCTTTGTTCGTTCCAATGAATGTTCTCTGGTTTCTATAAAATGAGAATGAACGCAGCGTCTGTGGATGCATAACAGCTCCTCGCCGGGGAAGGGGCGTCGGGGCAGGCATCTTGCTATGTAGCCGCCTAACGCTCCCAAAATCACTGCTTAAAGCACCGCTGCTTACAAGCAACGCTGCAGAGAGGAACTACTGCGAAAAGCCACCGCGTCCTCGGCGACAGCGCACCATAAGCGATATGGAGGTCATTAGACGGCCCCAACCAAAAAAAGCCACCTGTGTGACAGAGTCCCAATGAACCAGGAAATTGGTGCACCGAAATGAGAGAGATTCCATAGTGGGTGCAAGTGCTGTTTCCGCCTTTTCGGCCGGGCTAGGGAACAAATACTCGGCGTTTTCGAAGCGAGGAGGCAGCATTTGTCCAAAGTAGCACTCTGCAGAGCCGAATGGACTTTAAAGCACACTAAAGGAGCGCAGCAACCACACGAAGCTAAGCGCACTGATTCTTGCTCGTGCGTCTCTTCCTGAGTTGAAAAGTGCGCATCGCTTTCTATGTGCGCCATACAGGCTGATCCATTTCCTCGCCGTGCTTCTAAGGACTACTTGTTTACCATGCTTAGCGATCCTTGCTACGCTGCTAACCCTTGACACAGCGCAGGCATAGATTTGTGACTAAACAGCAGATTGCAACGAACGACGCGCCTTTCATTGTCCTTGAACTGCGGGGGTGTTAGGTGCACCCAAAGGCAGAGAGCGTAAGGGCAGTGATTATGCCTTGCACAAGGAAGTCGCTGGGGCAAATAATAACGATATGTGCCAAGAGCCAGGTGGTTTCATACCGAGCTTTGAATCTGCAGCAGTTAGAGGCATATTGTCCGCGAGAATAGCGAGCAACACGCCAATCTGGAATTGCGCCAGAATGGCGGAGGTTCGGCTTGATGTAACCAGTCGTACAGAACAAGCGTGAACGCACGATTCATCACGTGCCCAAGAAGCTACGGTCCACGCAAGTCGTCCGTGCACCGAAGAGAAAGGGAGCGTCGTCCAGGTAAAAACATCTCAGCTCCTGCTACAGCGCGCAATCTGCACCCAGTGATGAATTGTCGTGTTTCTGAACTTTTGCCCTTCGCCATTTTCTCACAAGTAATTCCATCTTACGCTCTCAGCCAGAATAGCGGAGCCATGCAAAATTGACTACGGATTAAAGCGAGAACTTAAAGTCTTTCCAGTCACTTATTAAAGGATAAAAATGCCAGCGGAAAGCGTTTACTTCACAATAGACATGTGCTACAGACAAATAAAAAGAAATTAAGGGCATTGCGGTTGTCGTTATGCGTTCTGTGCCGCTGTAAATGTGTGTTCAAAAGTGCATTCATAGCGCCTTGAAACGATAGGATTGCAGTAGTATAACTTAAACATTTATTGCCCTCTGCATCAAACGCCGCACAGACAGTACTTATGATATCTACTTTTTTTCTCCAAGGCCACGATATAATAACGAGATGATGCCGCTCTGTAAAAATTCAATTTCAGACATTTCCTGAACATAACCACCGCATATGGAGTCAAAGGCACATTCTGTGCGCCACGCGCACACACCAAACAACCTGACCTCCACAGCGCCACTGTAAAAAAAAAAAGAGGAAGTTGGTACCCTTAACTTCACTGTTTAGATCTCCTCCAAACCCTGGCCAGTCCCCCACCGTGGTTATGTGAAATCGTATTTGAGGCAACAACAACAACAACTTCACTGTTTAAGAAAAAATTTGCTATATCATCTGGATTTTTTTGTTTGCAGTGGCATATGCGCGTAGTTTTACTGCATTCAGCCATTCAGGAGACGGCTCTGTCTGCTAGCTTTAAATCGGAGAATAATTTCAATATGCATGAGTAACTTCTACGACTGGTTGGTTATTTGGAATCTCGGGACCACAGACTGCAAGTGCCTCGACTTCGCAACTCTCACAAGATGGTTTTTGGGTCAAGAGTAGGCCGCGCGTCGGGAAGCAGATATGAAGTGCAATGCAAAAGTAGCCCATCGGGTAGCCGAATAAACATAAGACGAACCAATTTGTAGGACTCCTACAGTTTACTCTGTTCTAGGGTTTTGCGGGCTATACGAAGCTATCGCTCTTCTTGTGCCTGGCCCGAAGCTCCCGCGTTGTTTTCATTGGAGGGATTTTTTTCTGGGAATGCGTAACCATGTAGGCTAAACATTAAAATGTCACAAAGGAACCTTCTTTGTGATGGCATGCTCCAAAAAACCAATACGGCTGCATTTCTGCGTACACCCGAATATGTCGCCCGCAACCGATAAAGAAGTGGTGCATAATATATGTCGCACGTTTGGGATCCGCACAAAAAGTACTTTTGCACGGCAGCAGAGGACTCATATGTAGTTTTTCTCGTGCTGCCTAATGTACAGCGATAAGTATATCAATAGCTCGGATCGCGTAGTTATCCACTTCCAACTACCTTACTGCTAGCGAGGTCAGTTGTAATATTGTTACCTCAAGTTTTTTCTTAAATATTAATTTATTTGTCTATTAGTATTTCTTTTTTCTTCCTTGCTTGGCTTTCATGTAGATATGTACTTGGTGTTTGTTCCGTTATTGTGTTCTTATGGTCGTTCTTTCCTTTTTTTTTAATTATGAGTGCTTTAAGCTTCCCTTGGTTAGATGCAATGTTCACGATATCTACAGTGTCCATGACCATGTTTGTTTTGGATGTTCACTTCTTCTTTCTTCCGTTGTGATATTTCTGATGGCCATTTTTGTTAGATTTTCGGCTTCCATTATATTTTTGTGTTCGTTTCACCTCTCATGCCATCTATCTTCATTTCATGATGATTTTAAGAGTACATTTATTTCAGCCACTTCGAGAAGCCGCGTTGTAAGAGTAATATTGAAAACTTTTTTGGCCCGATCCTTTGACAAATGCATCAGCCCTCTTTCATTGACCCAAAAGAGAAAGAGGTTGAATTTATCAAGGCCTGCAGATGGGCTGAAAATAAAACATGGGGAATCACGACAAAACTGTGGGACAAACCACAAAAAAGGAGGTTGTTGATCTATTTACATATAAAACGCCGCTGCTTCTTGAATGCGGATGATGCGCTGAGCTTGGTCCAGTGTCGTCTTTCACTTGCCGTCGTTTGTGAACACAGCGCACTGCTAGACGGTACATATTAGGGACGGTTGTCTGTCTTCCTACAGGCAAGACGGGTAGCGGAAGCTGACGACAAGGGAGCAGGAAAGTCGCAGTGCGCGCTTACTTCCGGCAATGCCTTTTTTGACAAACATCAAATATGCACTGAATCTGTACCCATAAGCCAAGAGAACCTACTGGGTCAAGTTCGACTGTGTCCTTGCTAAAAAACAAACGAAAAATGCATTTAACTTTTGGGCATGACCACTGGCGTACCACTAAATAATTTCTCGTTCTATTTTTTTTTGCATGTTTTGTTGCACACCTCACTATAAACTCAAATATTATAATTTTTCCCTTTTATTCCCTCAACCATGTAACCTGGCTTGTAACCCGCCGCGGTGGCTCATTGGATAAGACGCTTGGCTACTGAGCCGGAGTACCCGGGCTCGAACCAGACCGCAGCGGCTGCGCTTTGATGAAGGCGGAAATCAAAAGGCGCTCGTGTGCTGTATGATGTCAGTGCACGTTTAGATCCTCAGGTGGTCGAATTTATCCCGGAGCCCTTCGCTACTGCACCGCTTAATCTAACTTAAATAAATTAGCGTAAAAATAGACACAAAGGACAAGGAAGGAGCCAGATATAACGATTAACAAGCGCTACTGCCAACTGTTTTACTGAAGTATAAAGCAGAGAATATAAACGAAAATATGACCGTGCTTATGAAAACCGCTTGTTAATGGTCACATGTGTTCCCTCCGTTGTGCTTTGTCTCTAATTTTGCGCTAATTTTTTACCGTATGCAATGCGAATTAACCCGACAGCACGCTCTTCTGACCTCTTTCTTCCTTTCTTCTTTCACTCATACTTCCCTTCCTTCACTCACCACGCAACTGAGGTGCCCTTCGAGGAGAGAGACAGTTACTGCGCAACTTCCACTCTTCAGAAACAACAAATTTCTGCTTATCCTTTGTGAGCGCTTCTTAGAAAAATATCCTTCGAAATCGGCAATTTTGTTGAGTAAATTTATAAATAATGTCATTACAAAACCTCTCTACAATTTCATGTAGAGCTCTACTCCCACACTGCTCTAAATATTTGGCGTTAGACTGGCGAGGCCGGCATGTGCAGCATTTAAACCGCTTGATTGATGATCAACGCCTTCTCTTTTACATCCACAGCTTACGCTGAATGACCCATTCAACACATCTGCCAGTCTGACTTGTGTTGGATTTAAACCGCGGGAGCGGAGGCTCGTACACCATTCCTGTTCTGCAGTTCACGTAGAGGCTTTAGCGCTCCGTTCCGCGACTTCCAATTTTATCTGCCCGCTGATCTACGTCGGTTGGACGGAGTGAGAAATCTCAAACACTTCCCTCTGGTTGTGCGCCATTTTCTCCCTTCTTCTTCTTGTGCAGGAATGCCATTAAATAAATTAATTCACACGCGCAGAACATTGTTGTTTTTCGTCGATAAACGTCCAGTCGGAAGCATTGGCCCTTGATTGTTTACGTCATTTATTTAAGGCCAGAATGCGCAAAATATAGCGACAAGTGGGCTTTACATCTTAACTAAGAGTAGTGCAGCGCAAAAAGCGCGGACAGAAGGAGAAGACACAAACAACAGGACTGGCGCTGTCCTGTATTGTGTCTGTCCTTCTGTCGCTGTTTTCTTTTTTTTTTTGCGCTGCACTACTATTACCCCTAAGATCAACCACCGATTAGCTAGCCCATGCCAAGATTTTGACGAAATTTACAGTTGGCTTAGCCTACGGTAAGAAAAATATTTCTGATTAGAACGACGCTTCATGCATTACGTGGCACCTCGAGTCTAAAACAAAAATAAAAAATCTTCCTTCTACGTAGCGGTTGTTAACAGCATGTACTAGCTGCAACAAACATATTGGAATCGTGTGTGCTTCGTCCTTACGTGATCTTTGTTCTTTAATGTATAAACTAAAACATGTTCCTGGGCAAAGTTGACTACTCGAATACGCTACCATGACTAGGCCGAAACTAGAGCATGCACGCGCTGTCTGAGATCCCACACAAAGAAAAACGAAGATTAATGAAATATAAAGAATTCAGAGTAAAGCAGTTTCGTCCATATATGCTAAATATTGCACCACTGACTCAACGACAAGTCTTTTTTTTTTCGACATCACATCTAGACACGTTTTTATGTCCAGGCATTAGATTTTGTAACGTTTCATCCAGAAGATGACCAATTTGATTTTTTCTAACGGTATAAAACATTTGTACTATTCCAGTCCCCATGGCGCTTTGGTATCCTGCGTTGAAGATTGTATCGATAAGTACTGGCTCACTGGGTTTCAATATGCATCCCGCATTTCGGTGAGTGGATTTCTAGAACTAGGAGCATTTTATCTCACTTCTACCTTCTTAATATGCGGTGAAAAACCATATCTTCAAAACAACGCATTTCTTTTGGCTCGTGTTGAGCTCCCATCCCTAGCGATTTCTTTTAGCCAGGTTGAACAAGTCTTTTGCTGATGCAGTAAGTGATACAAATGTCATCAAGATATTTTGGTTTGTTGGCGATTTTGGGCATGTTGACAGATTTTGTGATTCTATAATGGATTACGGTTTTATTGTTCTCACATTGTTTCGTGAACATTTCAAACGGCTTTAACTAACGCTTGAACTACCTGACACCGGCGAAATCAAATTCCTTGACATTAACATTGCACTGCTTCATTACCAGACATGTAAGATGTTCGAACCTCATGGCGAAAAACCATTGTTGTCATTGCATTGAGACCACTCTAAACTTGTGAAAAGATGTATTGCTCCTCTTGCATTTCTAATGCATTCAAGAAATTCTGCCCCCACCTCATGCATCGAAGTTTTTTACAGAATTGTAAGGCGCTGAGAAACGTTCGGCGCCCTTCCCAAGTTCTTGTGTTTGTCGCGAAAGGCGTTGTGAGATGGTGCGCTAGAAAAAAGTGGGGGTCAATCTAGAGGCTCCGCATAAGAAAGAAAAAGTTGCCGTCATGCCATACTTTCATAAGACGCCCCATAATTGAAAGAGAAATAGCGCAGAGACCTAGCGCTAGAGCGGTTTTTTCGGCACCAAATAAGTTGAGTCACCTGTGCACCAAAACTGTGACAGAAGTGAGAAAGGCGGCCTGCCGTGCACAGAAACATGGCGAAAGTTTTGTTAATTACATTCATAACGTCGTGTATTACATACTTCTTTTATGCGGCAAACAATATGTAGGTCAAACGGGAAGATACCTGAATGGTAGGCTTCAGGAGCACGGCCATGGCGTGAATAATATATGTGGGAAAGGTGAGTCAGCCTTATGCCGCGATTGTCGATGCATATCTTTTCTAAAAAAAGTGAGTTGTTTCAAAAGTGCAAAAAGCAGGCTGAGACGTGAAATAATTGAGGCTGAATGGATTGCACTTTTGTAAAATGACTGTGAAAAGTAGCTCCTCTGCCGCGCTGTTTCCAAAGGAGCTTGCGTATCTAGGTGATATGCTATGGTAGCTCAATGTACTGGTGGCGCAACTGGGATACGATGGCGTAAAACCACCTTTCCTGTGTGCCATAAATCATAGTTTGAAGTTAGCGCTTTGTGTGTCCATCTCAGTCCTTGTCTTTTTTGCGCTACGTTTTCCCCCTATATTCAAGAGTATGAAAAAAAGTAAAAAAAAAAGTATGCGACAGGCAGTATAATATCGGAAGCTTCAAGCGAGTACATATACTATATCTGCGCCAAGGAATGGCCACTAGCCCGGAATAAAACGATGTAACAAGACCCCTGCTAAACGTGCGTGGATTATGAAGCGTGCCGTCTAAAGTTAAGAATCACACCTCGCTGACATTCCTCAAGAGGAAGTTAAGTGTATTATACAGTTGTCATCTGTGGCGCCGGAACTTGGACTAGAACCAAATTCCTTGTAACTAAACTGCAGAAAGAGATCACAATAATTAATGGAAAGGAAGTTATATGAGCAAAAATAAGAGACAGATGAGGATGGATCGTGTGCGAAATTGGTGCTATTGATATACTGGCCGAAATTCTAAGGAAGGAGAGGGCCTAACCGAACGTACAACATGAAGTACACATTATCGATTGTCTGTTGGAGGTAAAGAAAGCAATTCAAAAGACAGCAAAACGCCGTTGGAACCAGCAGAACAAAGTGTAAAATTGATACACCTCCGTCTTAATGCTTTCGCACCTGCTCGATGACGCTTACTCAGCTACTGAACATATTTGAGCAGCACTGCTAGAAGCGCTGCTTTTAATGCAGAAATGCTTTCTTGGGATCCTTTTCGCACTTTCCACGACCGTGTCATGGTTGTGAGCTCGCCCGTTGCGTGGAGGGAAATTAGGAGCGTCCCCTTTAAAGGGGCACGAAAGTGGAATACTTTGTCAGGCTAAATTGACTAAGTAGAGTCGCTTGATAGAAAATACGTAATTGTTCACAATGGACCACTCATAAGCCAGAAAACCACGTTTACAATCATAATCATCAGCCTGAATACACACACTGCAGGGAAAAGGGCTCGCCCGTATCTCCCTAATTAACCCTGACCTGTGCCAGCTGCGGCCACCCTATCCCCGCAAAGTTATGAATCTCATCCGCCCACCTTTCTGCCGCCCCCTGCTACGCTTGCCTTCTTTTGAAATCCATTGCGTTACTCTTAAGGACCATATGTTATCTTGTCTTTGCATTACATGTCTTGCCCAATACCATTTCTTCTTCTTGGTTTAGACTAGAATGTCATTAACCCTCGTATGTCCCCTCCCCCACTCTGCCCTCTCCCGTCTCTTAAATTTACACTGATCATTTTCCTTTCCATAGATAGCTGCGCTGTCCTCCATTTAAGCTGAGCCATTTTCGTTACCTTCCCCGTTTCTGCCTCATAGCTGAGTACTTGCAAGATAGAGCTCTTGTATTTTCTCTTGAGTGAAATTGCGCAAAATGAAGCAAAATTGAAGCACACGTGGCGCCACTACTTGCAAATCACTGCAACTGCCCGTGGGTACTATGGGCCTCGTGCGCTGCAGTTTCAACCGCACTTGTGGCGCCATCTGGGAGGCACAGCGGAAAAAAAATGCAGCTGTCCCGATCCGACGCCGCCGGTCCAGCCGAAACTTTGCTTCTCTGACCTCGTCGTGGCTCTACTCAAGAACAAGCAGAAAATACCTAGTAAAACACACACCTCTGTTTACTGTCGCGTTTATGGCCATCTCTCACCTGAATTCGTGTACAGTGCTTTTTATTTGGGCAGTGAATTTCCCTGTTTTTTGTTGTTGTTTTTTTTTTGGGGGGGGGGGGGGGACTGCGCGGTAACAGCACAGCCTATGACATGAATCTAGCGCAGTGGAAGGAAAAAAAGCCAAGGACCTGGTGGTTCTAGATGAAGCCTTTAGAGTCAGTGATGCTTGACTCTATGCATCAGGGCAAGTCTTCAGACATGACCCGTGAACAGGCGAACGCGACGTCTGCCCGGCCTGCAGAAACGCCTTCCTATGACGCTTTCCTGCGGTTCTCAGCGTTGGCTTCGAGGCAGTCCAGCTCGCCGTAGACGCACGCCACTGGGAGCAAATCCCATAGCAGCAGTGTATTCTAGGCCTTCGATCTGGCTTCCCACAAGAACCAAGAGAAAACGCCCTTTAAGTCAAGCAAGTTTGATTTACTCTTGCTTTTATTGGTGTCATAATGGCTGCAAACTGCGCCAGGAAGCAGTTAAATATTATTGAGCATCGTTTTCCCTGAAAATCATACGAGAGAAAAACTAAACGGCGCTGGCGAGAGGAGTGCGCCTGCAGCGTAGGTAGGCCAGCTAGAGAATGGATAGAGAAAATTGTCAGGTGAGAGTTGTGTACACACAACATACAAAATGTAAACAGATCTGAGAACCACACGCATGAGCGACTACAACTGGCTATATTTACAAAACATAAAAAACATTGTATATACAAAGCCGCGTGTACGTAGAGCCCTGTCGTTACTTAATTAAGCACGCGGCACAGTGCAAGCGGCATGGGTGTTGCACCCGGCCACATATCATCCGAAGTAGCTCCCGCGCGAAGCGTTCACGTCACTGCGCGCACTACCTTGCGATGAGCAAGCGGGATGTCAAGCCCGCCTGCTCGATGTTTGCACAGAGTGCTTGAAAGTGATGCACGGTGAAGAAACGAGCGCAAAAGAATTAGACTCGCCTCCAACCTGAGCCTGCACATATCTCGAAGGTGTTCGAGGTCACTGCTGCACAGAAAGGTTCTCAGCACACATCATGCACAGGCTCGGCGTCGCAAAACGTGCGACCGCACACCAAACCGCTGTTTTTAAAAACACGTCAACATTTCTAGTTGTCCGAAAGCTGCAACTTCACGTGCTGTTAATGTTAAGCTGGACATGCAACGCTGTTTTTGCCGGAGACTGCGCTCAAGCGCGACCCGCCCATCGTTTGGAGCCAGCTAGCGAGAAGGCAAAAGAACGGCGGTGGTGATCGACCCTGCAGGTGGGTACCGACTAAGCTCTCAGAGCGATGTTCTAGTGTGCACATATGCCTTACCCGGCGCTTCAGGGCGGATGTTCGGATACGACCCGTGTTACTGAGGGAGTACTGTGCGGTTTGCCTCCTCGACGAAAGTTCTTTTTTTTTTTGCAACGCCCTCCCGTTGACCGTTTGGCTGCTGAGTTAACTCCTAACAGGTAGCGCCGCCAGGAGTAGCGCTCGCGCCAGGAGACGCACCCAAGGAGCCGGCGGACAAAAAGCGCGCCCGGCCGCGCACGGGTAGTGGCCTGCATTGCCTACCCGCCGCGGTGCCTCAGTAGTTAAGGCACTAGTCTACTGAGCCGGAGTGCCAGGGTTCGAATCCAACCGCGGCGGGCGCGTTTCGACGGAGGCGAAACGCAAAAGGCGCCCGTCTGCTGTGCGATGTCACTGCACGTTAAAAATCCCCAGGAGGTCGAAATTATTCCGGAGCCCCCCACTACGGCACCTCTTTCTTCCTTTCTTCTTTCACTCTCTCCTTTTTCCCTTCCCTTACGGCGCGGTTCGGGTGTCCACCAGGTAAGTAAGAGAGTTACTGCGTCATTTCCTTTCCTCAAAGCACAATTTTCATTTTCGTGCGTTGCGTTGCTCTTAGTTCATTTTGCAACACAAACACGGTGTATGCGAGTGTGCATGCGACTCAAAGCGCAAAAGGGGAAGAGGCTCTGTTCTAACGCGTTGGCGCTGTCGGGAAGACGCATTTCACGGCTCCTTCCGCTGCCGCACACAGCAGCGGATAGCCGCTGTTCGCGCGCGCCACGCGTGAGCTGGCGCCACCATACCACCGCACGAGGCCTATTGGTTCCCCGCCGGCCGCCATCAGTTCATCGCGTTTCCAGCGCGTGTAGATTTTTTTAAAAAACGCATTTCACGAGTGGTTACAATGCATGTGAGCAAGCACATCCCAAGATGGTGCCTGTGGGAGGATCTTGACGCTGGTTCTGGCTCTCACGGAAATAGTACTCCGCCTCAATGAACAACAGGAAAGAGGAGTTTTGTTGCGCGGGAAACACCGAATAGCCTGACAAGGGCGGTTCAATGTGATCGTTCACGATAAAGTATTACCGCTGCTGCACATACTCAGAAGCCGCTGCATTCCACCGCCTTTCCGTGTTTACAGGAATAACCAATTCATATAAGGAAGAACATTTTCATTATTGTCTAGTCACTGACATGCACAGCGCAAAGAACGAGGGCAACATGATCATAAGCAAAAGCAACCCACGATCAGCCCCCGTCACAGTGACAAGCATATCGAAGAATAAACACAAACGAATTTGTGCCAGCCCCAGAGCAAGCTGCGCGAAACTTTCTCCAGTTTTAAACTCCGGGAGAAGTACATATTTCTCCCGCCTGCGACGAATGGACAAGCACGGCGTAAGCTTCTTGTACACCTCGTTGTATGATTACAGATAATCTCACGTTGTAAAGCACGTTAAAATATGCACTCGTACGGGGTATTCACACAACAGAATTCACAACTTTGATGTTCTTCGAATTTGCTTTCGCCCTTTACGTATCAAGAATGAGCAGGACGTGATCGCTCATACGAATGAACGGATGCCGACATTTGTTATTTTCTTAGCAGTGCGAACACCTCGCTAAAAAAAAAATCTGAGGACTATTTCATAGTTCTAATTTTTGCTATTTAACTTCAGTCTCCCTTTAAAAGCACTCGTGGCAGGTGTCGCCATGCTCGGTAATATATTTTTTACTTTTCACTGAGTAATATATCAAACTTGAAAGCACTTGTCATAAATTCTCCCCTTTAATATTGAAATTGCTTTTAATTTTGCGTCACACCAACATGGAATCCTGAACACGTGTATTTAGGTAACTGTCGTGCTTTTAGGCCGTTAATCGGTTACCCGATTTTCTGTGCCGCCTGTCGCACAGAGATTGGTCCTGCCTTCATACCCTTGAATTACATAAATTGAGCGCCTCGGATATTCATGGATTCACTGGTTTTACAATAGGGCTGCAACGGCATCTCTGTGGATACTGCGAAATCTTGTCGCATCGTGTGGTTACTAGATACTTCCAGGTGGTCGGTTTGCGGCACCTATCGAGGTGTGCCAAAACTAGGCCTTCGGCTCTTTCCATATGCTCGGCAGACGGCAGCACTTAAACCCACAAAAACCAAACGAATATATATTGCTGTCAGCACATATTTATTTTAATATTTCATTTCAACTCAGTAGTGCGTGTCGCGTGAAAATTGTAGAGCCCAATTATGGAACCAACATGGAATAATGTTGGTTCCCACGGAGTGGCGTAACTAGTGTAGCTGCACCCGGTGCGGTGGCCAAAACGTCACCCCCCCCCCCTCCTCCTCCTCCTTGTCCTGCACTGCCCGGCTTTATCGCCGTTCTCCGCTTCATTGGGTGGCTCACTCCAACTCTATACTTTTCGAGAGATAATTCAGCACCCAGTAGCATAAAAAACCAACTAGGTGAATGTATTTTGCTAGCCCATATCAGCAGGGCCAGAAAAACAAAACCTCTGAAATTTGCTTTTTGACCAAAGGCTCAGAAATTAAGAGGGAAAAGCAACATTCTTTTGAAGATAAGGACGAATCTGGCGACTAAGAATGCGAAAAGAATTGCAAATATTTTGTGAGCATTACAAAGGTTTGCAACCATATTTGCCGGAAAAGATAGAAACTATTAAAACGGAAACCGACGAAAGAACATTTCAAAATATGCAGAATCAGTTAAGTGGTATCTGCACGAATAACGATAGAAAGAAACCAGTAGTCAAGTGATACAAACACCTTCCGAGCAGTTTCAAACACGTGTACTGATTACGAAAGAATGATCAAGGACATCTGCAGTGGTGAATAGCCCAAGGCCCCGTCAAAGACTGAACAACAATTCAGTTAATTGCTGTTTCAATAAGCAGGCACAAAAAAGAGATGTCAGACAGATACCGTAAGACAACTAACTTAAAGTGCAACAATTACAGAGCCGCATTATTTAATTCTGCAAAACAAACCCCTTTTGAGCTTCTAGAAGTCGTTTACTCCAGTATGTTGAAACAAATACGGATATGTACACACTAGTACTTCACTCCAATTAAAGCATTGGAAGTGACGGCCTGGCAGGCGAGACAAAGTGTGAGCCAGACAAAAAGCAAGGGATGTAGAATTGCATGCAATGGAGGCATTTGGGTTCCAGGTCTTGTTAAAGAATTTTAGTGTGTAAATTTGAGCTGGAAAGATTACGGCAACAGGTTTTAGAATACCGGAAGCGTTTTATTACTAAAATGCACTCTTCAGAAGACGATGACTGTAGGAACGTGTGCTTCAATAATGAACGCTATACGGGAGAAGTCAAAGGGAAATGCCATGTGAAGCTGAAGGAAAATGCAATACGGCAAGTCTGTTTTAGACAATGCCCGAATATACGAGTACATATGTCTCGAAATACAGGCTATTTGGACAAGCGGCTTTATCGGTCTTAAGCATTGCCCTGCTGCTCAGCTGTTTATACATGGGTGTCGATGATTAATTTCTCTTTCGTAAACCAATGAAATTTCTGCGTGGCAGCGATTTCCTGTCAATAATGCAAAGAACCGGTAAGAGAGTTTTTGCAGCCAAAATAAGACTCCTCTGTTGGGAGGGTAACCATATAAAATGAAATTGAATTCGTCTGTTGATGTCAAGGGTTACTAATAATAATAATTGTTTTTTTTTGGGTAAGGAAATGGCGCAGTATCTGTCTCCAAGGGGTACTACACTCACAAGTTTTAACTTAATTTTCTCCGAAATTTTATGTTCTTATGCAGGTAGCCAACATATTGGCACTTCGTGAATGAATTCACTCCCTCAGAGTTTGTATAGAGGAACAACAAAAGAGACAACTTTTTTCTCAACGTGAGGACTGCGCAGCTGCCGATCGTTTCCTGAACTTCTACATTTTTGCCAGTTTGCCTTCAACAGATAACACAGCAAGGCCTGAGAACCTAGTCGTTTCAATCGTAAATGTCAAGCTTTTTTTGATTGGTTGCAAATTTGAAACCCCGACCGTCTCATGAGTGCGAGACAGGGATATCCTGAGGAATATTTGAACGCCTAGTGAAAACGTTCCGCAAGATGAAAAAATTCAACTCAGGGATGAAAGCGAACGAGTGCAATCCTAACCAATGCCTGACCTCAGCTAGGTAAATGCATGCAGCTCCAAGGTGTCTCCATTGGCAATAAATTTTGGCTTTCAGACAGTCAGAAAAGGCTGCGAGTTTCGGAACTGAAAAATTGAGCTCATTCACAGTTAACAAAAGGCACTGCGGACCTCCCGTCCCCTTCTTGTTACTGCTGCTACCCCTTGAGCTCTGCTCCCAGTGTGTAACGCACCCCAACAATAATGCAAAAACTCCTGGGGACAATTTCAGAACGTGAGGTTGTCTGGGCCTTACACGCATGCGTTAACAGCTATCTAGTTTCTCTCAGTGAACGAGAGTAGAGCGACGAGCAGCCTTTTATCACCTCAGCGCAAACCACACGAATGGGAACATTCGCGTAAAGGTGTTAGGTAATGAGAATCTGGACAAAAATATCTAAAGTACCATCTCATGAACATATTAGACATAACTTCATACATTAATATAGCAGTACGAAACGCTTCCGAATCATTGATATTACTACAGAGGAGCAGAAATAAAGCGACTGGATATTTCCTACATCTATTGCGCTCCAGTGGTATGCAGCCTAAATTATTGAATAAATGTCATCATGCTCTTTCCAGATATCCCGTCAGACCACCATGACACCTTCAAAGTATCTTCTGCCATAAGACGACCAACCACCAGCAAGCCAACCCTTACAAAAATTTGTGATGAGTTTCTGATTGCACATATCACACTCATAAGGTGTATCTGATGACTTCCGAGTTTTGTTTCTGATGCACTAGTGATTAATATTGGCTGCCGAGTTTCTGATTAAGACGTGATGTGTTTTCCTATTAAGATTCATTCATTTCTTTTCGATACATGATGAATTCACTGTGCATTTCTGAATGTTTTATGATGTACTTTAACTAGTGTTCTGGCGAAAAAAAAAAGATTGTCGTGAATTCCACTTTTTTATGGCTTTCTAACATCACACAGGAAACTCTGAGGTGTAGCTCCCTTACATGTTATATAAACATCCACTAAACTATTATATGTGCTACTACGCCGAAACGTGGAACAGACCAGGACCGTAATCTGACAATTTTTGCTTCAAGCAGCTTCCGTCAACCCTCTTAAAGGAAGAGGTAATAGATCGAGAATAGAACATTAAAATGTCTATAAGTGCATGCCACACTGGTACACTCACGTTATCTGTATATCTTCATAGCGAGGAGTCATGCTTATATACTCCCGATAAGACGCCCCCTAACAGGCGGTAGTGAGAGGCTGTTAATATTGTGATGACCCCCATAATGCGCAGGTCCACACGGGACGGAGAGGCAAAGAGACACCGTATGGCTCAGTTTAAACAAACAGGTATATTCAATAATTACACATGATTAAGATTATACATCAGAGGCTGGGGCGTCCGAGCTTACGTGTCGACGACTTCATGGGGGCGATGGAGTGGCTCCGGAGTTGGGCTCGAGCGGTTGCTGGCAGAAGCTGCACGCCGTCGGGCTTCGGCGCTGAAGGCCCTCTTGGCGAACGATGTCGTCCTGAGCGTGTATGCAGTAGAATTTCAATAGTCGTCCGTTTCTTCGAGGAGGGTTCACAAATCCTTCCTCTAGTGTCGTTCGGCTTGGAAGATGAACAGGAGGCGAGCTTGTAGATGATGACAGCAGAGCATAATTTTACAACATACATATACAGAGAGTTAAACTGGAAAAAAGCAGAACTGAATTTACAAAAGAACAAACTTTGCACTACTTCACTCATCGACCGGGCAGGTTAGTGCCTAAGTAGCATCACATTACATGCTAAGCATGGAGCCCCAGCTCAGACTGGCCTGGACTGCATCCGTTTACATGCGCTTTTAAGCACTTGATTAACAAAGGACTAAGGGCGGTCATTTTCAGTGGCCCGCCCAAAGCATCAATTCTCCAATGAAAAATAACATGCGAGATGGGGACAACTCCTTGGGTTGGGCTTAGCCTCGAACCCAGATTCTTGTTAACAATACAAACTAAATAAACAACAAAAACGTCACCACTCTCTCTCAAGTGAGAGTATCCACAGGCTCTCCCTTCGGAGCTAATCCTTGCCTCAGGCATGCATACCGCCACCCACCATCGGTCCGCGTCGTTCGTCAGCAACAGAGGAGGGGGCGAAAGCGCCCTCGATGCTGCCGCGCTACCGACGGCGGGACACAGCTAATAATCGTGAAGGGGTTCGTCTGTCGCTCCGGGAAACCAGATTAAGGGTCGCGCCTGTCTTTCCACATTCTTGGCGAGTACTGCCTGTCTGTCTGACAGGTGTCCGTCACGGCCCTTCTGGGAATGCGCTTTTGTTCACGAGGCACCGCGGGAAGCTGTGGGTGCCTTCCCGGCGATAGCCCACGTCGTAAGGGGGTGGGGGGTCCGTGCGTCAAGCGACAATTTTCGTTCCCGGTATGTACTCGGGGCTCTCGCTTATACTGGGGAGCGGTTTCCGCGTGTGCCGGCGTCCTGCTTTCTGCAAAGGTATGCAGCTGGAAAAGAGGGGCGGCCTTAAGCCCCAACTCGATGCACACACAAGGAATGTACCTCGTAGCACACAAGGAATGTCACACTCGCTCACCCTCCAGAAGAATGTTCTCCGAACATTTGAGTCCCTGCAGCTCCCCTTGTCTTTCTGAATCGCCTCGCACAGTGCGTCCGACAAAACACTTTTCGCTGCACTCAACACCACTGCACAACACCATATGCCTCCGCTGTCATAACTGGCGTCTCCAGGGGCAGCACTGATCTTCTTTTACAGATAAACATGAAACTCAGCACCCAAGCCTCTCTTTTCTAGTCCAAACTGGACGAATTAAATTTACCACAGTTATAAAGGAGCTCCCGCTTCTAGCACGATCACGGCACAGACAAAAATATAGATAACGAAAGGAAGTAGGGCAGGTTCTGCATGCGCTCCGCATGCTCTCCTGTGAAGGTGTTACTTAATGACAGAAAGGTTTAACTACCAACTCCGATAACTTAACACATAAGCACATAGCAATGTTATGAGCTGTGGCATTACACAATTCTAACCAGTTCAAAACTCCGCTCTGTTTACGCCATTAGTCCGACTTAGCTTTCCGATTTCGCAGCGGATATCGGCCTTCATGAGTCATACTAAGTAAGTCTGTGCCCCTTTGTCTGCTTTGGGACTCGCGAGGGCTCGTGGCAGGAGCCTCTCCTGGCGTTATCTGCGCGGCAACCTCGCGCGCTTCTTCTTCTAGCAATGCATGAAGTAAATCCGGTGGCATTCTGGCCGTCACCTCTGGCGCCTGCCGAACAAATGCAGGAGAGGGCGTTTCTTGCGAACTATCTGCGCGCTCCGCTTCACTTCTGTCCCCATCAAAATCCGCGCTTTCCCTTTCCTCATTTCGTGAATACTGAACCGGTGCCGACTTGAGGCGATTTGCGTGTATCCTTATCAAGCGCCGGTTCACGTCTCGGACTCTGAAGTTTACCGGAGAAAGCTTCTCGACAACCTCGCACGGTCCTCTCCACGTCGTCTGGAACTTACGAGCTAGCCCAATCTGCCTTTGGCAGTTTTCAATGTACACGCTGTCCCCCACATTAAACGGCGCGTCTCTAGCACTGCGATCGTGCACCTCCTTCCTGCGCTTCGCCGCTTTCTTTAAGGCCTCCTTTGCGATGTCCCTCGCCACTTGCAAGCGCGATTCTAGCTCCACCTTATAGTCGTCCAGTGAAGCGTATGGGACACGACGGGGGCCCTCTGGCACTTCACTAGGCTGGTCCGGGTCTCGGCCGTAGAGAAGAAAGAATGGCGATTCGCCCGTGCTCTCGTGTGCTGCGGAATTGTAGGCAAACATTGCATACGGGAGCCACAAATCCCAGTCCCGCTGGTCGCGCGAAACAAAATGCGACAGGAACCCGGCCACGGTTTGGTTCAGTCGGTCCACCGCGCCGTTGCAAGCCGGATGGTACGGTGTTGTCTGCTTCTTAGCGATCTTAAGCAGCTCGCAAACTCTCCTCATTAGCTGCGACACGAAGTTCGTTCCCCGATCTGTCAAGAGTTGCCTCGGGGGTCCATGTCGGAGCACGATCTGTTCGACAAATGCTCTTGCAACCGTGTCTGCCTTCTGATCTGGGAGTGCTACCGCTTCCGCGTATTTTGAAAGGTGATCGACAAATACTAAAATGTACTTGTTTCCGGAAGTGGTCGTGGGCAATGGGCCCATTATGTCCATACCTGACCGCTCGAAGGGAGCCGAAACCTCAGGGAACGGCTGAATTGGAGCTGGTCTTCGTCCCTTGGGTGTTTTTCTTTCGAGACAGGAATGACACTTCGCACAGTAGCCTCTAACATCCTGTCGCATGCCACTCCAAAAGTACAAACGCTCCACACGCCTGCGTGTCTTCGCTACGCCAAAATGACCGGCGCATGGCGCATCGTGAAACGCGCGAAGAACCCTTTCTGTCCACGACCGAGGTATGACGACTCTCTCCCAAGCGGTTTTCTCTGGTCTCCCTTTCCTGGTTGGCCTCGTGCGCCGACACAGGGTGCCGTCTTTGCCAATGAAATAACCTAGCTGTTCGGGGTGAGACGGTGCGCCCTCTAAGCTTCCGATTATTCGCTTCAGGTCAGGATCTTTGCACTGCTCTGTGCGTAATTCGGCGGGGTCGACTACGGGGACAAACTCATCTATAGCTGCCACGGCAGCTGTGCGGCTGAGTGCATCAGCATTCAGATGCGTCTTTCCTGACTTGTGCTCAACTTCAAAGCAGTATTCCTGCAGGTGTAGATTCCATCTAGCGAGTCGCGAGCTAGGGTCCCTGACACTCATCACCCATTTCAGAGGATGGCAGTCTGTGACTAGCTTGAATTTGCGGCCGTAAAGGTAGCATCTGAAGTGCTTTACTGCCCAGACAACGGCGAGGCACTCCCTTTCCGTAGCTCCGTACTTTTGCTCTGTGGGGCTCAGCTGTCGGCTAGCAAAAGCAACGGGATGTTCTTTGCCCTCGATAACCTGAGAGAGCACGGCACCAACTGCGAACTTTGACGCATCTGTGGCCATAACGAAGGGCAAATTAAAATCCGGGTGGCGCAACAGCGGTGCACTCATTAGCTTCCTTTTCAGGGCCCCAAAAGCATTCTCCGCGTTTTCGTCCCAGCGAAAGGCGACATTTTTGGCTGTTAAGGCGGTGAGCGGCTTAGCGAGCTTGGCGAACTCCTCTATGTGCCTTCGGTAGTAACCGATCAGGCCGAGAAACTGCCGGACCTGGCGGACGCTAGTCGGGGATGGAAAATCCGAGACACACCTTAGTTTCTCAGGGTCCGGTCGCACGCCGTCAGCTGAAACAACGTGCCCGAGGTATTTCACCTCGTTTTTGAGGAATTGGCACTTAGAGGGCTTTAGCTTGAGACCCGCTCCTCTTAGTCGCACCAAAACCTGCTCAATATCGCGCAAATGGTTCTCAAAACTGTCACTGTATATGATAATGTCATCCATATACACGAAGCACAGCCTCCCCAGAAGACCTGCCAGGATAACATCAGCGGTTTTCTGCCAGACAGCAGGGCTGTTGGCCAGACCTATCGGCATTCTTTTCCATTCATAGTGCCCTGAGGGCGTGTTGAATGCCGTTTTCTCGGCATCTGCCGGATCCATTGCTATCTGCCAGAATCCCGCCGCCATGTCCACTACCGTGAAGTACCTGGCAGAGCCCAGCTGAGAAAGCGTCTCCTGTATATTGGGGATGGGGTATGGATCGATGCGAGTTACGGCATTTAGTTTGCGGTAGTCCACTACCAATCGATACGAGCCATCTGGCTTTTCCACCAATAGTGCTGGTGCTCCCCAGGGTGACTTTGAGTGTTCGACAATGCCGCGATCAATCAGGTCCTGCACCTGCCGCTCCATCTCCTCACGTTGGGAGTAAGGAATCCTGTACGCACGCTGGTAAACGGGCGATGAAGTGCCGGTTTCTATCCTGTGCTTTATAACGCCACAGCAGCCCAAATCCAGGTTGGACGCGGCGAATACCTCCGAGTAGTCGTTCAGCAAACCAGCCAGAGCCTCCCTCTCCCTGGATTTTACGTGAGAAAGATCGAACGACACCTTTGGAGCAGCCGAAGGACTAGCATGCTCTACAGTTGCGAGTACCGTATCGGTGGGCTCACGTTGCTCTATCGCAGAGGTGAAGAAAGCCAATGTTTTGTTCTTGGGAAGGCTCAGTGGCTGCTGGCTACAGTTAACCACCCGTAGGGGCACTCTGTGGGCGTCATTAACTGTCACGAGGCACGCGGCTGCCTTCAGGCCATTGCTGAGAGAGTCGACCGGCTCAAGCACTCCCACGGCGCCGCTCTCTACATCTGAAGGCACAAACGCGTACAAAATGTGCTCCGACCAAGGAAGGACGACCGCCTCCTCGACCAGCCGGACGGCAACCCGCGAATATACCTTCTCCAATGATCCCACTGTTTGACGGGTGTCAATATCGGTAATGCGAATCTCAGCCCCTCTCCTGTTCAAAAACGGAACTTTTGAGCCGCCCGCATTAACCTCTTCCTCAGAGAATGAGACTACTACCTTCCCTTTTCTCAAAAAATCCTGCCCTAATATACCTGACACTCCGTTTGGCAGAGACACCGTGTCCGGGCATACGTAGCAGGGGTGCTCCAATGCAATTCCGCCGAGAGAGAAGTGTAACCGGTAGAGTCCACTTATGCCAAGAGGATCCCCCGTTATGCCTACAAATTTGGTTGCCATACCACCAGACGCTTCCAACACCTCGCGGTCCCCCTTCCTTCGAAGCGTGTTAAAACTGCTCTCCTTAAGCAATGTCACCTTTGACCCCGTATCTATCAACAATTCCATACAACAACCGTTTAACTTGCAACGCACAACAGGGCATGCCTCGTCGGCCCCACAAACTACCACCACCTCATCATCTACTGCTCCCTCCCCACGCTCCTCAGGCTGGGGAGGACTAACTAGTTTTTTGACTCGGTATCTGGAGCCCCGCTGTAGGCTTGCTTAGGGCGTGTCTCGCCTGCTTCTCTTTGTGGCTCCCCATGGCGCACGTTTTGGCAGAACCTGGCGATGTGTCCGCGACCCTGGCAAGCGAAGCATACGATTTCTTTAAAATCTCGTATACCGCGCCTGTAGCTTTGTGGCGGTCTCCGGTTTCCCGCGAATGGGCGCTGTTGAGCACGCGCTTCAACCTGGCGTTCTACCTGCTGAGATAGCAGCTGTTCTAAGCGATCTAACCGCTCTGTCAAGAGAGCAACCTCAGGGTTGAGCACCGCTCTCTCTATGACGCGTACTCTCGCTGCGGCTGTCGTTAACGCCTCATTTTGTTCCTCATCCAATGCGGCCTCCACGGCTTGGTCGAAATTGCTCGGCTTGCGCGAGAGCACGAACCGGCGCACGGGGTCTTGCAGACCAGCCACGAACAAAGCGGTCATTTCCTCTTTAAGTAGATCCTCCGCGTATTTCTTCCTTAGCTGGTCTCCTTCCTCCTCCCTGCTTAACGTATCGCGTGCTAGGCGCTGAAGCCGCGACGCAAATGTTCGCACGTCCTCCCCTACCATCTGTCCGGCGTCACGGAACCTCTGTACCCGCACGTGACGTGGTTCAGTGTCGAAATGCTCAAACGCGAGCTTCTCAAATTCCGCAAATGATTTTGTGGATTTTACTTTTTCGTCTCGCCATGCAAAATCATGAGCAGCTCCTGCCATCTTACACCTCGCCATTCCCAGCATTTGAGCATCGGACCATCCCCCCATTTTCCCAATCTCTTCTAGCATGGAAAAGAAATCGCAGATTGGAACCCCTGTCTTATCTCCTGTAAACATCGGAATGACGCTTCCTAATGCCAGCATGCTTGCTCCGAGCGACGGCTGTGGAATGGGAGCTCCCTCAGATAAAGACATTTTTTTTTCAAGCCCTCCGGTGCCTCAAGCCTCTCAAATGGGGGTAAAAGTCCCACAATCAGTCCCGTGATTCCCTTTTGATTACAATTTTGAAGTCATGAATGTCGCAGCATTCAGAGGACATTTGCTTTTGAGACCCCACTTCTGACACCAGTGTGATGACCCCCATAATGCGCAGGTCCACACGGGACGGAGAGGCAAAGAGACACCGTATGGCTCAGTTTAAACAAACAGGTATATTCAATAATTACACATGATTAAGATTATACATCAGAGGCTGGGGCGTCCGAGCTTACGTGTCGACGACTTCATGGGGGCGATGGAGTGGCTCCGGAGTTGGGCTCGAGCGGTTGCTGGCAGAAGCTGCACGCCGTCGGGCTTCGGCGCTGAAGGCCCTCTTGGCGAACGATGTCGTCCTGAGCGTGTATGCAGTAGAATTTCAATAGTCGTCCGTTTCTTCGAGGAGGGTTCACAAACCCTTCCTCTAGTGTCGTTCGGCTTGGAAGATGAACAGGAGGCGAGCTTGTAGATGATGACAGCAGAGCATAATTTTACAACATACATATACAGAGAGTTAAACTGGAAAAAAGCAGAACTGAATTTACAAAAGAACAAACTTTGCACTACTTCACTCATCGACCGGGCAGGTTAGTGCCTAAGTAGCATCACATTACATGCTAAGCATGGAGCCCCAGCTCAGACTGGCCTGGACTGCATCCGTTTACATGCGCTTTTAAGCACTTGATTAACAAAGGACTAAGGGCGGTCATTTTCAGTGGCCCGCCCAAAGCATCAATTCTCCAATGAAAAATAACATGCGAGATGGGGACAACCCCTTGGGTTGGGCTTAGCCTCGAACCCAGATTCTTGTTAACAATACAAACTAAATAAACAACAAAAACGTCACCACTCTCTCTCAAGTGAGAGTATCCACAGGCTCTCCCTTCGGAGCTAATCCTTGCCTCAGGCATGCATACCGCCACCCACCATCGGTCCGCGTCGTTCGTCAGCAACAGAGGAGGGGACGAAAGCGCCCTCGATGCTGCCGCGCTACCGACGGCGGGACACAGCTAATAATCGTGAAGGGGTTCGTCTGTCGCTCCGGGAAACCAGATTAAGGGTCGCGCCTGTCTTTCCACATTCTTGGCGAGTACTGCCTGTCTGTCTTACAGGTGTCCGTCACGGCCCTTCTGGGAATGCGCTTTTGTTCACGAGGCACCGCGGGAAGCTGTGGGTGCCTTCCCGGCGATAGCCCACGTCGTAAGGGGGTGGGGGGTCCGTGCGTCAAGCGACAATTTTCGTTCCCGGTATGTACTCGGGGCTCTCGCTTATACTGGGGAGCGGTTTCCGCGTGTGCCGGCGTCCTGCTTTCTGCAAAGGTATGCAGCTGGAAAAGAGGGGCGGCCTTAAGCCCCAACTCGATGCACACACAAGGAATGTACCTCGTAGCACACAAGGAATGTCACAATAAGTACAGTTTTCTGAAATAATTTTGGCGTCATATGCACAATACCTGGCGGGTACAAATGAAGAGATTTAACAGCAGAGTTCTCATAGTAGATGTGAGTGCTGCATGAGAAATTAAAAAAAAAATGTCTGAGGCGGTGCTTGAAACGAATACTTTCTTCATGCTTGAGAAAAACTTTTTTTCATCTTGGAAAGTTCACGCAAAAACACATTAGAAATTTATGTTGTTAGTCCGTGGCGAAAAAGTTAATGCCAAAATTCAACAAATGTTATTTCAGTCAGGTACTAAAACTAATTAAGAATTTATGATGTCGGGTTGATGCAAAAAGACAACATATGTGGCATTTGTGATTAATTGCTAATGACTCACCACGATTAAATCATAATAATATCCCAATTTAAATATGCGTTTCTATACGGGAACATTACCCGACGATTGTGCCCATTTTTCGCGAAGGCCAATAGTGCTCGACTGGTTCAAGCATCATGCACCCTTTTGACAAGACCCGCATCGAAGCAGCGCCTGTTCTGTACGCCCTCGCGAATTTTTAGGGACGGTTGGCTCGCAGGCTACGCGCGCACGGCCGCTGCTGCGCACACTTTGGCAAAGTATAAAATGACATCGTGCTGAGTGATTGGCTAGTAGGCCTTTACGTGCTCTGGCCTGTAATCATTCACTTCGTTTCTGCACACTTGCTAACCAGTGTCCAATAGCTTTCTTGAATTATTGCGGCATAAGTCACAAAGACAACTTGCGCCACTAAATTGCACTTTTGCTGAAACATAACAAGCTATCAAATAGTCTGTGGAAACCTGTTTCCCCCCTCCGTTTCGACGCGGCCCGTCTTCATCATCGGCGGTCAGGACAGCACCGGTTGGGCGAGGAGGGAAGTCTCCCTCATGGGGGAAAGAGAACGGTGACGGGAGCGCCACCTCGTAGGTTACCCGGAATTCTGCGGGACCGGACAGAGTCTCTTCGGTATCCGGGCAGCGTTGTGAGCGGTTGCAGCCGCACGCTCTCATCACCTTGCGCGGCAGGCGCACGGGGATCCGTTTTGCCTTTCCGCTGGACTTCTGGTTCCAGGCACCGAAGTGCGCGCAGCGAACGCGCGCTCTTCCCCAGCATATGTTCAGGGATAGCTTTGCCCCAAGAATACGGTGCGCACTGGAAAACCCGGCCGCCATTGTCGGCGCATACAAATGTTCGCCGCCGATACTTCAGAAGTCGCGCCCCTGCCCCGGCCGGTACGTCGGAAGTCCTTCTTAGGTAGCCTTTTGCTTCCGAGGAATGCCTCGTTGATGTTGTGCAGCTAGCTGGCTCGCTCTGTTTATTAATTGCAAGTGTAATAAATAGCATGAGTGTTCACGCTGTGTCGTCCCCTTCGTTTGTTTCCCTCGAGCACGAACTCCTCCGCGGTTAGCGAGCGGGAACGCTGCATCCGCGGAGTGGGAAAGCGGGCGGGGCGGAACGCTTTGTCCCCCGTAGTTCCACAAGTCATAGTGCACACATAAAATAACTAGCCACACAATTAACAAGACATCATCATGGGCACTGGTGAAACCATTTTCATGGCAAAACTAGCATTTTTAAGAAACTTTTTTCCGTCGAGCACTAATAAATTAGAACTGACAGCCATTGCGTTGTTTAATGGGCACTGACCCCATTTCCAGTACTCTGAATAGTTTTAGTATACTAAATTAGAAAGGTCGAGGAAAAATTATTGGAGCAATGCGTTTGGTGCATTCTGTTTATTACTGCTATGTATGCGCTATACATGAGTCGCTTTTTGGTTTTTGTTTTGTTTCTCAGCGCTCTAATATATTCTGACTTATTTCATATCGTACAGCTCGTACTGCCCGGGGCTGCCAAAGCTGGCAGTATTAAGGAAAAAAATGTTACCTGGAGCACTTGCGGAAGTTACGTGCGACTAATGCGAAAGCATTGAAAATCTGTAACAATTGTATTTGATTTTCATCCTGTGTGTATTTGAACTCTGTTCTAATTATATTCTTTCGTTGTTGGTGCAGTTGTAATAGTACCGGCTATTACTGGTTAACATTTCGTATATTCCCGCGTTTGAGGACGTCACCCTGTTTAAAGCAATCACTAGTTTGGTACGCTGTCACTTTTGGGGCGACGCCGGGTTTTCATGTCTATGAGTGATGTAATGTTTGCGCATTAATAAAATATTCTATGTGAACGTTCTCATGCTTTAGAGTATACTATACGTGCGGAAGGTAATCCGTTGAAGTTAGACTCGAGTAGAGAAAAATGTGCACAGACCTTTCTCTCCGGCCAGTAAGCAGCCAGCGGGCTGCAACGTTGGGCCGACCGGCCGCGCTGACCCACTTCCATGGGGATCTGATGTTACTGTCCACAGAAAGAAGCGTTCAGCTGCGACGCGCTGAAGGTGCTCGTTGATTTGTATACGTGTTTTTTTCCTTTTGGTAGGAATGACATTCGTTGGGAACAACATAAAGAGTAGCAGCCTCTACAACGACACCTGCGTTGTGGAGGATGATAGCGCGCACCCTCTGTCACGAACACATTGGCGAGCTGGACTCCGCCACTACGCCGTTAAAGCGCGCATCCGACCAGGATCCCGCCGAAAAAAAAGCGCATGCGCATCGCTTCCGCCGTACTCTTCTAAACCTTGTTCGAAGCTATTTTCAGCGCTACCGACCGGTTTGCGGTGAGGGCTAAAGTTCGCTTCGTATTGAAAAAAACATTCCTTTCGGGGATCATAAAAACAATGCCTCACGTCCAACACGTGTCTATTGGCGGAGATGCGCTTCTATTTGTGCATTGCTGATGGTCTGCGATCGTTTCCTGCCTCATAGGCTTGATCTCACTCAGAACGCATGTGTCTAACCATAACATTTAACTCCATACTGTAGAGTGGCAGCTGCGCTTCGTTCAAGGAGAAAGTTTTGATATAATCTTCTGTTTTTAACGTCTAACGTGACAGATTTATTGCTATTTACGCGCACAATGTCAAAAGAAAAGCGCGAGCCATCTGCCGCAGAAAAAACGAGCCTTGTATGCAGGCTTATTTTCGGCACGTTCTTCTGACAGCGTACTGCAAGAGTACTACATCAGTGGTGAAAGTAAATTGTGTGTCCTACTTCGAGCCTAAGAGCGCCAATTTTATTATATCCCGCTGCACAGTGCCAGAGTAACCATCTGTTTCGAAAACAACGGTAGCATGTTCTCCATTACCATTTCTGGCAAAAAAGTGTGCTGACAATAAATTGTACCGATATGTTAGGATGTCCCGCAAAACCTGAGCAGCATTCATGCGAAAGAATGATTGCCATCTACACATGTGATTACAGTCGTAAACGTCAACAAAGAAACGCTTTAATTACAGCGTGTTAAAATTTTGGAAGTTTAAAAGGAAAATTTGTTTGCCCAACTTTGACTTTCGCAAATCGGGCAGCTTGGCCAACTCAAGGCTGCCAGCGTTGCATGCCGTTGGATGGTATTACTCTGCGAAGATCACATAGTAACACGCGTTTCAGCAAGGTTGGTTGAGCACCTCGGTGGCGACTTTGCACGTCAGTCGGCAGAAATGGCGGGCACATTGGAGCACCGCGACACTCTTCAGGCATCTTTTTCTGTGGCCTGCGAATGGGGGCAGGTGTTTGCCTGAAATTGCTCTTTCTCTTTTTTAAATGTCGTTACGATACCGAGAGCATGGCACGCAGTAGCACAAAATAGCAAAATTTCAGGGCCCCTTTCAGATTGACAGTCGTTCTCCGGAAGGCACCGCATGTGCGACGTTGCATTTTAGATTAGTTATGCCTCTGTTTTAAAGCAGCAAACAATTATGACCAAAAATGCTTCTGTTCCATCCCGAGATGCACTAAGTCTTTTAACCTGGTACTCCTTACAAAGCCTGCAACAGTTTCAAGAACTGACGGGATAATCGTGATGTCACATGGGATGCACTCACGTTCTCATTAGAATCTGCAATATCAGAGAAAATATTACGGTCACTTTCACAAGATTCTGCATGCAGGCTGTGCGCGGGGAATGAAAAATATTTGACATCACGAACTGCCCTTCCAAGTTATTTCTTCTGTGAGCTTAGGTCCATCGAAGAGAATAAAAAGTCACTTGTGAAATTTCTGTACTGCGCTCTTCTAGTAGTCGACAGTGTATTTTTATTAGCAAGACTGTACATTCACCCGCAGAATTTTGCTGATGGTGTAATACAAAGCAAAAATGAAAATATATGTGCATACATAAGCAAAACAGTGCATGAAGTGCTCCAAAGTACTACATGCACAGGTGAAGAACAGGAAATGCTGCGCCGCGAGCATAATAAATGTCAAAAACAAATGCAAAGGCTGGCATTGGTTAAATTACAACAGGAGTGAAGAAGTGCATTTGAAAATAGAAATCGACAGGCATACATTGTGAAAAAGAAACCAAATGAAATACTACCTGGCAGACAAAGTTCATTCGTCTATCTGAATAAAAACTAGAAAAGAATCATTAAAATGATTTGTATAGCACTCCGTAAATACCGCATCAGAGATTCAGAAAATTAATTCTTAGATTCTGGAATGGCAACATTCGGCAATGCGTTTTATGAGTGGGCAGCTCAAGAATAAAGGCATGACAGGAGGACCTTCGGATAGCATCACAACATTGCAAATTATCTTTACAGCTAGTGCAGTTATGTGTTTCTGTATGCTGCTTCAATTATGAATGTCATATGGTACAAAGATAATTAGGGCTAACTACGTATGTCTGGTAGGAAAATCAGGAGAAACAGAGGCGATGATTGAAGTGATCTCGTCTAACAAGATACTTAGGAATGCAAATCCATGAATGGTACGCCCTGTGATTCAAACTGCGTTTGTAAATGTGTTCCGATAAAGCTCTACTGCTCCTTGTACGATTTTTGGTAAGGATTGCACAACCCTGCAAAAGGATAATGAATAATATGAAGGACAATGAAACAGTTCCAGAAGTTGCTGCTGGTGAAATTCTCTGCCTAGTTTGCTGAAATAAATTCAATGTGCTTGTTCTACATTAAGCTAAAATTAAGCATAACGCAAAAAATCTTTACCTTTAACACCGGAAATGGCATCAGCAGCCAGCCAGTATTTTCCAGTCGCAATGGCGCGATTAGGCTGAAACGAGCGGTATATATTTATGCTTGTTTGTCATATCTGGTATGAGCTTAGTGCAGGCGAAATACCTGAAACTCCTGGGCTTCTGTGTCCCGCGTGGTAAGAACTCTCTGGCAAAGCGCCTGCTCGAAAGTGTGCAGTGCAACTGTTGGAGTGATGCGCAATCCTATACATGCTTCGCATAGATGAACTGAGGTTGCCGCACGTGTGCCTGACGGTGGAGCTCTTTTGACAAACGGGCATCGTAACTTTACGCGGCTGCACGTGTGCCTCCAGAGCTAGAAGTTTTTATGACAGCCGCTGCTGTTTTGACAGCCGGGCACAGTTTACACTTACATTTCACTGTCAATCAGCTGGCGGCAAGCTCCCGGATGCTCGATGTACCGTTCCACAGTATTTCAGCAGCCAATCAGTTGGTTACAAAAGGTGATACCTGTCGGTTGCTCTGCACCCAATGGTGGGCTCCGTGGTGTTATGGTCTTTTTTTATGTGCTTACTTACGTAGTTGCGCAGTACTTCTGTAGTTCCGAACATTTTCACATCGTGGTTAGACCATGGTTACATCATTCGAGGCAGCACTCCCAAATATGCAAAAGCTAGCGAAGTTGTCAGCAATACTGCCACTGGGGAATAATTGCACTTCCCGTACCGGACTGGCACGGTGGAGAGATTATCAGCGGGCATTAGCGGGGGAACGCGACCGCCGCGCGTCTCGAGCGGATGCGCCTCATTTCGGCTCAGGAAATTTCCCCCTTCCCTTACGGCGCGGTTCAGGTGTCCAACGATATATGAGACAGATACTGCGCCATTTCCTTTCCCACCCAAAAAAAAACAATTGTTAATATTCGTCCGGATTACCGAAAAATTCCATACGACCGCGAAAACTTTGCTTCTGCTAGACGGATAACATCGCCCGGCACCCGAAGGTACCGCTCTCGACCAGGTGGGCCAATTTTAAGCCTTTTAGGCCCATTTATGTATTCATCCTGTGGGAGCTCCAGCTCCAGCGCTCTTCGCGGACGCAATGGCGGCCTCCGCTCGCCGCGGGTACGATCCCGAGACGATGGCATCGACAGAAGTCGTCGCAGGCGCCCTGTCTCCCCCTTAAACTTCATTTCGACGCAGGAGATATTGGACGAAGGTTTTTGCTCGTTGGTGGCACTTCGTAAACGCCAGCAACGCCTGAACAACTCAGCGGTCAACGGACCCTCCGAGAGTGCCGCTCTTTCTGCGCATCCCAATACTGCCAGCTTCAACCCTCAGCTCTCTCAAACAATGGTATCGAAAAAAGGGCGGCCCACCGCTATGGCTCGACTCCTCAAAGAAGATTTCAGGATCGTCATCAAGCCCAGAGTGACGATCTCCCTGAAGACGGTGCTGCAGAACGGCGAGCTTGGTGCTTTGCTTTCAGCCAATGTAAATGCCTCTACGGTGGACACGCTTAGTACCTGGCCCATTTCGGACCAGAATATCATCATCGCCACCACTCAAGACGTCAATGCAGCGAACGCGCTTGCTCTTGAATGTACCCTTAATTCTTCCAATGGCTCCATTCCGATGGCTGGCCACGCCAAAGTCGACGGTGAAGTCTGCAGGGGATTATTACAGCCCATGAGCAGGAAACTTCTACCACCCTGAAATCTGAACTCCAGTGACACGGAGGAGAGATAGCCTTCATCCGCAAGCTGGGGAAGTCGACGATTGCCCTGCTCATCTTCGTGGGGCGTAGAGTACCGCGGTACGTGCACTATAACAGTGTGGTGACTGTGGTGCGCGAATATAGACGGACTATTCCCGCGTGTTTTCGACGTGGCACCATCATTCACCACGTGGACTTATGCCCGAATCCTCAAGGCAATCGGTGCGGACACTGCGGCCAAAAGGTCGCAGTCCTCGAAGACGCGAACATGGCGTCCCACGAGCGCAATCCCTCCTGCATCGTCGGTGGTGGCGGCCATCTTACGGGCTCGCAATACTGCAAAGCCAAATTCCGACAGCTGCATCAACCGGGCAACACGACCCGTTATACAAAACAACCTCAAGAGTGCAGTGGCCCCGGGCCCTGGCACCTCTCCGAAAGGCCCCCGTCTAACAACAATATAGTGCAAGGCACAATCGGAAAACCGCCACCGGCGGGCGCCTTGCCCGAGCGTGCCCCCAAGCCTCCTCGATCAACTAATCAGAAGGCATCACGTGATCCAGGCGCCCCCGCATTCCAAAACTGGGATTTTTCGGCTCTTATGGGCCCTCCGCTTGGCGCGCCAAAGAAGACATCACAGCCCAAGGTAAGCAGCCGAGATGGGCCTCCTCCGCCTCCCATACTCGTCTACCTTCTCCTCCACCAAATCTTCCACCTCCTTTCCAACTTCACCCCCACCCCCCTTAACTCTGACGTCACGGACCTCCGCAACGAGATTCTCCGGGCATAAAATGCTCAACTCCACGCCAAAATTCACGCGCTTGAAACGGCTCGGTCCTCCCCACCCACCGCCCCGTTAACTCCGGAAACGATGCAAGAAGTGCCGACGGACCCGACACCCTCTAGCTCTGACGTGCGTTTCACTGCCCCCTAAAATGCCCTCGCCGAATGAACGAATCAAATGTCCAATTTTGGCCAAATCCAAGACAACCTGCTCAAGGCAGTCACGGCCACACAGTTACTGCCGCCGTGACAGCCAACATTAAGACGTGGCTAGAGTGAAACCTTCGGTTTCTCCGCCGAATGGGACTCCTAAAAGACGCGAACCGATCATCAATATTGAACCCACCCATTGAACTAACCGAACTCTCGGATTAGCCGATACCGCTCCCGCTGCAGGTGACGGAACCTGTTCCGGCCCTCCAGGGCAATTTTCCTTCAAATCAAATGGCTGCGTCACCTCCCAACCAACCCCCTAGAGGGCGCCACCGCAAAAAGACAGCAAGCTCTTTGCCTTGTACACTGGAACTGTCGGGGTTTCAAAAACAGGACGAAACGCGCCAACTTAAGGGCGTGCATTGACAACCTCGAACACCCCGCCGCAGTCCTTGCGTTGCAAGAAACCGGTGATGCGGTCAAGCTCTTCGGGCTATATTACTTTTCAACGAGACCCGTTCACCTGTCTCCTAGTCCATAACGCCTACACAGCGCAGGAGGTTCGTACGTTCTGGTCTCTGTCCTCCCTCTACGGCGAACAGATAGCCCCGCACACATCCTTAATATCTACTGCCCCCCGAAACTAAAAAACATCAGTTTTTCTAACATCTTTAGCGCAGCGCTAAGGATCGCTGGTCGTGACCCCTTCAAAATGGTGGGAGATTTTAACGCCCTCTGTCCCATGCGGGGCTGAGTAATGCTGAAATTTGGGAAGCTTTCATGGTGGGTGAACAGTGCAACAAAGGCGGGACAAAGGCAAGAAAAGAGCTGACTAGCAACTGAGTTTATTGAAGAAAGCGGTAATATATAGTGAACGTAAAGAATAAAATATAAAAAAGAGAAAAAACGACAAAAAGGGGGTAAACAACCTATGTCATTTGCAAGTCCAGATATTGAATGTTCTTGTTACTTAATGTCACAGAAGGATTGCTGATACACTTTTCTGCCAGATTTTGAATGTGATATGCTTCTATTGTTTCTCAGGTCACATTGTTCAGCACTGCTGAGAACAGCACTGCTGTCTTCTTCTACAGCGATTCGCATTTGCATTTTTTGCAGCGAAACTTTGTCCCAGGAGCCGGGCATCTTTTTCTGGTTTTCTCTTACGTTCTTTTTCTTTTTCGTGTTTGCACTTACAACTAGAGCAATGAGCGGCAACATGGCAAAGAGGGTCAATTTTTCTTGCGCATTCGTGCTCCATTAACCTCTTATTCAGGCAGCTGCCTATTTGCCCAACATTGCTTGCCCAAAAGCGCTTGTCTTGCCTTTGTCCCGCCTTTGTTGCGCTGTTCACCCACCATGCGGGGCTATCGCAATGAAGACCTAAGTTGGCGAAACTAATATCTACGCCAAGCATCACTCTTCTAGCCGACCCTGCCCACCCGACACGTGTAGAGAATTCCGTTACTCGGGACACCTGCCCCGACCTTACCCTCACGAAAGACATCCGACACGCAGAGTGTATCAACACTAAGGACACCCTCGCTAACGACCACTGCATACTGAACGCTGTCATTTACACTCGAACCTTACATCGCCCTCTTGCACAAGCCAAACTTCCCGTCTGGAATGCTTTCCGCCAGGCCCTCCCAATAACTTCTCTCTTGTAGCAAGACAAATCAACTTGGGCACACGGACTCATGCAAACACTCCGTTCACACGAAAAGCAGGTCCAGCTTACGGAGCGTGCATCGGACTTGAATAACCACCTGATGCACCTCTGGGAAGCTTGCCGCAGCCTCACGAAACGATGGCGGCGGCAGAAACAAATCGTAAGTGTTCATTTTCGCTCTCAGTGCAACACGAACTGGACACAAGACGAAAGACTAGAACAAAGAGACGCCTCTTTGTGCTAGTTCTTCGTCTTGTGTCCAGTTCGTGTTGCGCTCAGAGCGAAAATGAACACTTACCAACTCGCCCAAATTTCCGCCTTGCTGCCCACACAATCGTAAGCTCCGCGATCACATCTCTGACCTCACCCTGCAAGCTGCCGAGTATGCCGCCCAGCTCACTGACAATAACTGGGTATATAGATGCAACAGCGCGGCAAGACAGATGTCGAGCCGCAACACTTCGCGGCTCTTTAGGAGTCCCATAGACCCTACACAAACACGCTCGGAATCCCAGAAACACCTCACTCGCGCGATACACAATTTTCAACGAAACACAGAGCAGCTAGCGAACGTCTTACTCTCACAATACCTCAATCAGGATCAAGATCCGCGCGGGCAGGATTATACGCATGCAGGAAGCGATAATCCGGAACTGGATCAGCTTTTCCAGCTGCACGACCCTCGCGCGGCTCTTGCCAAAATGCGCAGGGCGACGGCGCCCTCAAGAAATAAGGTCACAGTCAAACTGTTGGCAAACCTCCCCGATCAGGCATACGAAACCCTACTTGAATATATCAAAGACATTTGGACCGGGGACACTTCGTTGCCCCCCGATTGGAAGACATCACTTTTAACCTTTATCCCGAAGGCGGGAAAACCGGTAAACACAGACAACCTCCGGCCCATCTCCCTCACTTCTTGCGAAATGCAAAATCTCCGTTCAGCTCTCTCTCACCAGCGGCCCCATCTGTGAAGCGCAGGAGCTGCGAATACTCGGTCTCCTCATTAATCAGCATCGCAAGGCAGACGCAACCCTTGCAAATCTCCGCAAAGTCGGCGACCAGGTGGGCCGAATGGTTCACCGCGTTTGCAACAAGCGAGGAGGGTTGCGAAGTAAGGATGCGCTGCGGCTCGCCCATGCCTTCGTAACTAGTCCAGTACTGTACTGGACTCCTTAACTCCGCTTACGGAAACATGACGAAGATTGCTTGGAGGTTGTACTCCACAAAATTTTCAAGAGAACCCTCGTCCTCCCGATCTCCACTAACAATGCGCGACTGCTCGCGTTGGGGATGGTGAACACCTATCGGGAGCTTGGCGAGGCGCATCTCGTTAACCAATACACGCGTCTCGCCCATACCGTGCCCGGTCGCCGCCTCTTGGACTGGTTACATATTGTCACGAAGTGGTGACTGCACTAAGGAGAGCAGAAAGGCTGCGAAAATGGTGTCTAAACAAAACTCTTAATTTGGGCTGGTTTACGCCAACAATGGGCTGAACCACTCGGCGGCGGCGTAGCAATAAGCGTGCTCGTCGGTCGTCGAACAGAATGCCCACCGCTGTAGGCCGTGCTGAATTAAAATCTGATAGCGAATTTCCAAATAAAGCGTGCAAAGTTTTTTTTTTCATTCATTTTTATTTGTTCTTCACAACATGACGTACACATTGTGAAAGGGGCCAAGAAGAAAAGCCGTTCCTTTACGGCTTGAAAAAAAATCTTGATCCCCCCTGGCAGTGACGGCAACGAAGCAACACAATCCAGAAACAAATGTACAGAAAACAATATACAGAAATATACAGAGACAAACAAAATTATAACTTGGCATTTTTATGAAAGGTATGGCGACAAGCTCATGGAACGGTCGGGAAATAAAGACATGCAGTCATAATGAAACAGTGGCTAAATATCTGTACAAGGTGTTTTGTTTATGAAATGTGTGGTGTGTATTAGGGACATGCAAATTAATAAAACAACGCCTTCAGGTTCCGGAAATTTAGTCCTAAAATATCTGTTCCCGCTTTAATATGTTCATTTAGTAATCGAGGCAGGTTATTCCTAAGACTCTGAAACCCATAGTTCGTACGGCATTTTGGCACTTTCCAACGGTCTGTTGTCCTCGTATTGTAGGCCGCGTTGCCTATTAATTCTAAGTTCGATATGTCCAAAAACAGCCTTTGATTTTCCTTGATGCAGAGTTTATATTCGCGTAGGAGTTTTTAATGATACATTTTAGTTATTGGAATGACCTTAAGATTTCTGAAGATAAATTTACTTGAGTAAAACTTAGGCAAATTATTAATGATCCGTAAAACCTTTTTTTGCATCCTTAAAAGACTACTAAGGTTTTTGTCGGTCGTTGTGCCCCAGACTAAATGAGAATAGTTCATGTAAGAAGAAAATAAGGCATAATAAATGGCTAGTTTTGCAGACATTGGAAAGACATAACGATTTCGATTGAGTATACCTGTTATGGAACATAATTTCTGCAAAATATGGTTTACGTGGTCATCCCATTGCAACGTCTTGGAAAAGAAAACGCCCAATACCTTTATTATTTCGACGACCTCAATCCTTGTACCTCTAAACAGAAGATCGTAATCGGTAGATAGCTGCTTACCCTTAGGGTGAAAAATTACTGCTTTTGTTTTTTTTTGTATTAATGTTCAGTTGATTACTGTCTGTCCAAGCTTCCAACTTTTTTAAGGCTATGTTTCCTTTAACGAACGCGTCAGCACAAGAGGATGAAGGCACAAATATACTAGTGTCGTCTGCATATATAACAAACTTCAGGTCAAATGATATACATACTATATCATTAATGTATAAATTAAAGAGTAAGGGACCAAGAATACTTCCTTGAGGTACGCCTGCGACTATTGCTTTCTGATTAGATATTAAATGGCTTACTTGAACAAATTGTTTTCTGTGAGAGAGATAACTAATTAACATATTAAGTGCATGTCCTCTGATACCGTAGTGATGTAATTTATCAAAAAGAATAGAGTGAAAAATGTTGTCAAAAGCCTGCGTAAAGTCAACAAAAATCCCCAGAACGTAGTTTTTATCCTCGAAGTTTTGCAAAATGTATTCTTTTTGATCAAGAAGTGCCAGTTCTGTGGACCGATGTTTTTGGAAGCCATACTGCGATTTTGTGATTATATCATATTTGTGGCAGAAACGTGAAAGTTGTTTGAATAGGATTTTTTCCAGACCTTTAGAAAACACAGGCAGTATTGATATGGGGCGGTAGTTCGAAACATCTCGGTTATCACCCTTTTTTTTTGTATAGCGGAATCACTCGAGCCACTTGCATTTTTGTTGGATAAACTGCAGTTGAAAGGCAAAGATTATATATGTAGGTTAGTATGGGACTTATAACGTCAAGGACATATTTCACTGGACTAATTTGCACATCGTCAGCGTCGCAGCTACGCGAATTTTTCAAATTTGCAAACACAGAGCAAACTTCTTGAATGTCGGTTGGTTCTAAGAAAAAAGTATTGGTGTTAGCTGTACTTTGCATTGTGTTGTTTCCTGAAGGGCGTGCAGTCACATTCCTGTTAACAAAGAACTCGCTAATAGCATTAACCATTGCGTACCCTCTCAGCGTTATTCCGTCATGTATAATCTCTACTACGGAATCTTTTTCCTGCCCACGTCCCATAAGAGCATTCATTTTACTCCATAATTCACTCATTCGACCTGAGCACATAGAAAAGTAACGAAAGTAGTAGGCGTCCCTGCACTTTTTCAGTTCTTTATTTAAAACATTACGGAAACGTTTAAAAGCTAGAAGGTCCGCCTCATTACGGGAATTCATAAATTTTTTGAAAAGTCGATCTTTTTTATGGATTTTTTTATGAAGTTCACGGATCATCCAAGGTTTTTTATAATTTTTGTTTTTTACACGTTCCTTACGAATGAAATGCTTTTTATAGATACATAAGAAACGACCCATAAACGCTTCATATGCAGCATTTGCATCAGCAATGTTCCGGATGTAGTCCCAGCTTGTAGTTTCTAACTCTGTACGGAAAGAGTCTAGTGTTTTCTGTGAAATCAACTGAGAAAACATCGCAGGGCTCTCTGTTGTATTAAACGGATTAGTGTCAACCCTACAACATATTGCCATATGGTCACTAATGGAACCGGGAAGAATAGCTGTAGTGATGGACCCTATATCATAATTTGCTAGGAACAAATCTATAGTAGTTTCTGAAGTAGGTTTCTACCGAGTAGCCATATTTATAAGGTTAGAGCAAGCATTGCTACTAAGCAGATTTTCAAATTCAACTTTTCTGGAGGTATTAGATGACATGTCAATATTAAAGTCACCGCCAATAATGACATTATAATGATTTTCATTTACAAATGTTAACATATTGTCTAGGAACTCAAAAAAATCACACATATTGCCATCTGGAGGACGGTAGCATGCTGCAATAACGATATCTTTTGCCTGCACACACACAATTTCATAACTATCTGTAACAGCAGAGAAGTCTGCCAATGAACGGGCTTGTAAGGAGTTTTCTACAAGAAGAGACGCCCCCACCACGGCGCTTGGTTCTATGAACATAAAATGTTTTCATGGTAGGAAGGTAAAACGCATTCCTTTCATGAGCTTGCCAGGTCTCGGTAAACATAAGTACATTGAAGCAATTCTGTATTCTATTATATAAGCACTCAAGTTCAGCAGTTTTGTTTTGTAGAGACTGAACGTTTAAATGGAAACAACGCAGGAGAGTGTCTCTATTTCCATATTCTTTGGTTAGCTCATCCAAAGATATGTATCCCAAATGCGCCATTGAACTTGGAATTTAGACAGAACAAAGGCAACACAGCACAGACACAAGACTCAGGTGACCAGGTTTGAGAGATCACTTTCACATTTGATGACTACGGTGGAGTCCCCAGGCCTTCTGCGCACCAGGACCTTTCCGTTTGAGTGCCAGGCAAAGTCATAGTCATGCGATTTAGCCCATGCCTTGACAGCTACCAGGAGCGCTTTTGAACGCTTTGTCATGTTTTCTGTGATATACCTCTTTCCTTCGGAATCCCTCAGAGCTTTTCTTTTTTCCAACCATGCATCTCTTAGGTCCTGGCGCGCAAACCTCACGATCACGGCTTTTGTGTACCCGGGCTTCGCGGGCAGCCTATGAACAGCCAGAACGTCCTCCTTTACGAGTTGATGCATGTTCAACTCGTCCGCAAGTTCATTGAATTTAGCAAGGAGGTCTTCATGTTGAGATTCCGCTAGACCATGTATTTCAATGTTTAACCGCCTACTCCGCCACTCAAGCTCGTCAACATCCATTTGCAGTCGCGCCAGGCCCCCAATGTCTTCCTCTCTCTCAATTCGGTCAATTCGTGCCTTAATGTCTTTTATTTCCTTTCCCTGTTGCTTTAACTTTTCTTGCACTGCATCGAACTGGTTCGATAACATCTGGATCGATTGTTCAATGCCATCTACTTTGTCTGTTAGTGGGAGAAGGGATGACAATTTCCGGTTGATCTCTAATACGAGGGACTTTAGTTCAGCGTCCTCCTTTCCAAAAGCCACGGGACCGTCGTCCCGAGCGCCACTTGGCCTGCACATTGCACATTTCCAGGACTTTTTGCTTTTTTTAGAGTTGAACACTTCTTCAGTCATACCAGAACACTCAACAGCATGAAAATGAAATTTGCAGTCACAGCAAACTATTGAAGGCTCGTCATCACGAAGCGCCACGCGACAAGTACAGCACCGAGGCATGGCTCGCAGTTAAAGCACTGAACACTGTAGCAAGTTGGCAGCAACGGCAGCAAAAGCGCGTGATAACCGCGTGGTAAAGATAAGTGACGGTCACCAACCTGCATGTGCAGAAGAGCGGCGTTACGGACGTGTTGCTCGAGTTACTTGAACATTCCGGAACAATGCAGAATCAGCTCTGCCTGCTTGCGATCAATCGAGATAAATCTAGTCACGTCTTGCGTCGAAGCCAAAGCGATAAAGTGGCGTGGCAAAACTGCAAAGATTCTCGGCGTTACTCCCCTCTCGAAGAAACATCGACCCGATACAATAAAACAAATAATGCGAATAGCAAGAAATAAGACGGATCTTGCGAAAATAGAGTGTGAAAATGCAGAGTCCTTTAGTGCGCATAATAGGGCTTCAGACGGACGACATGGACAACTTCTGGTCGTACGTGGCATCGCTGGGATGCAGTCATTGCGTCAGGGATGACTTCATAATCCAGTTCACCTAGCCCATGAAGAACCTTGTAAGGGCGCAAAAGCTATTCACTTAAACCACGGCGGCGAATGGGCATCGGTCCACTGCTGGTCTTTGATCCGTAATCGGGCGAGCCTTCAAGCTACTTCTGCGCGTTCCAAGGTAGGCGGCGAAGTCGGCGTTCTTTTCATCGGTGACGTAGGGGAGCATGGCATCTGGCGTGGTTGTGGCCTCCCAGCCATGGACGAGCCTAAAATGCATCATCTGGGTGCTCTCCTGCACTGCGGTGTTGTAGGCGAAGACGACGTAAGGCAGGATGACATCCCAGGTTTTGTGTTCGGCATCGACATACATGGCGAGCATATGGCGATGGTTTTGTTCAGGCGCTCGGCCAGTCCTTTGGTCTGCGGATGGTATGCAGTTGTCCACCGGTGGCTTGTTTGGCTGTAACGCAGGATAGCTTGCGTTAGTTCCGCCGTGAATGCTGTTCCTCTGTCCGTGATGAGCATATCGGGGGCGCCGTGTCGCAAAAGAATGGACTCCACGAAATATTTGCCGTCTTCTGCTGCGGTTCCGTTCGGTAGGGCTTTTGCCTCGGCGTAGCGGACACGTAGTCAAGTAGTCGGTCGCTATGGCGATCCACTTATTTCCAGACGTTGACTTTGGGAAAGGACCAAGCAAGTCCATGCCGATCTGCTGAATGAGCCTTGAGGGGGGGTTTAATGGTGTTCAGAAATCCTGCTTTTCGGGTGGAAGGGTCTTTCGTCACTCACAATCTCGGCAGGTTTTCACATAATGTGCGACATCACCAGACAGTCGGGGCCAGTAATACCTGTTTTGAATGCGTAGGAGGGTGCGAGTGCGAGTAAACCCGTGATGTCCAGCTGTCGGCTCGTCGTGTGAAGTGTGTAGAACTTCTTCGCGGAGACAAGCAGGTACAACAAGGAAGTAGGCTGTTTTGCTCGCTGCAAAGTTCTTCACAACGACCTCATTCTGCACACAGAAGGAAGACAGTCCTCGCTTGAATGCGGCGGGGGGTGAAGAAACCTTGCCTTCCAGGTACTCGATGAGTCGTTTTAGGTCGGAGCCCGAGCGTTGCTGCTGAGCAAAAGAGCTGGGGCTGATGGATCCTAGGAAGGCGTCCTCATCGTCGTCCGGCAGCGGTGTATCTACAGGGGCTCGTGAGAGGCAATCGGCGTCATAGTGCTTGCGTCCGGATTTGTAAACGACGGTGAAGTCAAACTCCTGGAGGCGCAGACTCCATCGAGCGAGGCGGTCAGAGGGGTCCTTCAAATTTTCAAGCCAGCACAGCGCGTGGTGATCGCTGACAACCTTGAACGGTCGTCCGTACAGGTAGGGGCGGAATTTCGACGTAGTCCAGATGATGGCAAGGCACTCTTTCTCAGTCCTGGAATAGTCAGCCTCGGCCTTGGAAAGGGAACGGCGAGCGTTTGCGATGACTTTCTCCAGCCCGTCGCTTCTTTGAACGAGGACGGCGCCTAGGCCCACGCTGCTTGCGTCGGTATGAACTTCTGTATCGGCGGTTTCATCAAAATGCACGAGGCTCAGTGGGGACTCTAAACGACGCTGAAGTTCTTTGAAGGCTTCTGATTGCGGGGCTTCCCATTTAAATGGCACGTCTGCCTTCGTCAGTTTTGTAAGGTGCTCGGTGATGCGCGAAAGGTTTTTCACAAATCGTCGCTAATATGCGCACAGTCCGAGGAATCTGCGCACTGCTTTCTTATTGGTTGGCGGTGGAAACTGTTCAATAGCAGATGTTTTCTGCGGGTCTGAGCGTACTCCCTCCTTGCTAACGATGTGGCCTAGAAACATCAGCTCTTCATATGCAAAATAGCACTTCTCTGCTTTCAAGGTTAGGCCAGACGACTTGATGGCGTCTAGTACTGTTCGAAGTCATTTGAGGTGCTCTTCGAAGCTCGAGGGGAAGACAAATATGTCATCTAAATATACCAGACAAATTTGCCACTTTACGCTTGCCAGTACTGTATCCATTACTCGCTGAAACGTCGCTGGTGCGGAACAGAGACCAAATTGCATCACTTTGAACTTGAAGAGACCATCCAGAGTGATGAACGCCGTCTTCTCGCGAATCTCTTTTATGGATCTCAGTTTACCAGTAGCCGCTCTTGATGTTCACCGATGAGAAATATTTGGTGTTGCAGAGCCGGTCCAGTGTGTCGTCGATGAGGGGGAAGGGGCAGACGTCCTTTTTTGTTATGTTGTTCAAGTGTAATCAACGCAGAATCGAAGTGCGCTGTCTTTCTCACTAGAACAACCGGTGCCGCCCATGGGCTGTTTGATGGCTGGATGACGTCGTCGCGAAGCATTTCTTTCACTTGATCCTGGATGGCTTGTCGTTCTCGTGGCGACACAGGGTAGGGGCTTTGACGAAGAGGTCGGGCGTGCTGGTCGGTTATAATGCGATGCTTGGCAATCGGCGTTTGTCGGACCTTCTGTGATGACGAAAAACACTCGCTGTAGCTTCAAAGCAGACTGCGGATCTTGTCTTTTCTGTTCCGGGGCAGGGCTGGTTTGATGTCGAAAGTGGACGCGTTCTCTTGTTCAGGCGACTCTTCTGCGGAGGGGTCGGAGAGGGCGAAGGTGTCTCGTATATTTCGGATATTTTGTCGAAGAAAGCAATCGTCGTTCCTCTGTTAATGTGCCGGTGTTCTTCGCTGAAGTTAGTCAGCAGTACTTCGGCCTGGCCATTGCGGAAATGGGAAATGTGCGATGCCTCTTGCGATGCTAATTTCTCGTCAAGAAGCAACTGCATTTTCTCCTCGATTATTGCTTCAGCGTTAATAGCTGTCGTGGCGCCTACGGTCACGATAACACTTGAACGAGGTAGGACGCTTATTTCTTCCTCCAGGACACTCATGGCAACGTGATTTTCGCGAGTTTTCATCGAAGGGATGGCTTCGTCCGTCGAAAGCGTGATCACGTTGGATCGCAGGTTGATCATGGCTTGATACTCAATAAGGAAATCTATGCCCAAGGTCACATCGCGGGAGGATTGCGGGAGCACAACAAAAAACGCAGGATAAATATGTCCTTTGACAGTCACTTGCGCTGTGCATCACCCTGATGGCGTAATGAGGTGCTGCCCCCCCCCCCCCCCGGTGCGAATTTGTGGGCCGTCCCAAGCGGTCATAACTTTCCTCATTGCGCAACAAATGTTCCATTCATCACCTAGTAATCGGCTCCTCTGTCGACAAGCGCGGCAACTTTCCGGCCATTTCTTAGTCAGATGTCCTGGCTCTTGCGTTGCATGTCGTCCTCGGCGTCGGGTCACGGCTTCGTCGTATATATGAACCGTAGGTAAGGCGTGTCGTCGAAGTTTTTCTGGGTGGCAGCGTCGTTTTTAGGGTGGTTCGCGTCGTAGTCGAGGTAGTTACTGTATGCGGCATCGGCGTGTCGGGGGCAGCGTCTTCGTTCAACACGGTCGTTGGAACATCTTCTGTGGTTCGCTCGTGAGCAACCTCACCTGCGGAGGTTGCTGTCTTTAGTTTCCCCTACGGGGGCTGGGAGACCTTCCTCGTACCGCGGCTGCGTACCTGCGACGTGGCGACGCAATGCTCGAGGTTGACGGCGATGGTGAGTGCGAAAGGCGGTATGGCGTGTACTCCTCTCGACGCAGGTACTCGTCGATTTCCTGCGGACGTTGGACGAAGCTTGGTCGTGGGGCGTCAACGACAAGTCCTCGAAGTCCGATACGTCGGAATGGGCAGGGTTGAAGAATATGGCCGGCCTCAGTGCAATGGAAGCACAACGGACGGTTGTCGGAAGTCCTCCAGGCGTTGCATTTCCTGGGGCTTGGGCGTCATTCATAAGCTGGGCGGGCGGGAGCAGGAAGGCGGCGTTCGGGGAACAAGTGGTTAATGTCGGAGAGGACGTAGGGGTTGTCGTTGTGGCTGAGGAGTGCCTTCTGCAGCGGCGTAGCTCATGGCCTGGGATTCTGTGGCCCTCGGGGTGCCAAGTGCCTGCTGCACTTCTTTCCGTACCACGTTCATGAGAGTCGCTGCTTGTGGCTGTGGGGAGAATTGAATTAATAGGTATAGCTCCTCTCGGACGATTTCGCGGATATCTTCCCGCAAGCTGTCGCTGGTGGTGGCCGTCATGCCCGATCCGATTGCACAGGCAGAGGAAGGGCGTTTGTACTGCTGAGCTCGGACGTCGAGGGTCTTCTCAATCGGGCAGGGTTCTTGCATGAATTATTCGACTGTTTTTGGTGGCTGGCGGACCAGGCTACCAAAGAGTTGGTCTTTTACACCGCGCATTAAAATCTGAGCTTTCTTTTCCTCGGTCATCTCGGGGTCGGCGCGGCGAAAGAGGTGCTTCATCTCTTCAACGAAACCGCGGACGGGCTCATTGGGAAGCTGGATCCAGCACTCGAGGAGTCGTTCGGCTCTTTCTTTACTCACTACACTAGTGAATACCTTCAAAAGTTCCGTCTTGAGTATTTACCATGTCGTTAGCGGCGACTCGTTGTTTTCGTACCACGTGCGTGCTGAGCCCTCCAATGCGAAAAAGGTGTCCCTGAGTTTCGCCGCATCATCCCAATTGTTGAATGATGCCACGCTCTCAGGTTGGCCGAACCATTATTCGGGGTCTTCGCCACGGATCCATTGAAAGTTGGCGGCACAAGTGGCTGCTGCAGTATGATCGGTGTCGATATCTTTGGCGAAGTAGTGCCGCTTGTAGTGGCGTCCTTTCGCTGTCTGGTGCGGTCCACCAGGGTCCTAACTCAGGCTCCTCTCCCTGGAGACGTCGCCTGGCTCGCTGAGCTGCTGGCTCGTCCTCGGGTGCGAAGCGCAGAGGGCTGGCGTCACGACTTGTAGGGGGCGTCCGGAACATGGGATGGCACCCAGCACCTCCCCCAGACGTCACTCCCAGCACCTCCACCAGACGTCACTAAGTGGTGACTGCACTCCGGACAGCAGAGAGGCCGCGAAAATGGTGTCTAAACAAAACTATTTATTTGGGCTGACTGGCGCCCACAATGGACTGAATCACTCGGCGGTGGCGTAGCAACAATTGTGTCGAACAGAATACCCGCCGCTGTCGGCCGTGCTCAATTTAAAGCTCATAGCGAAATTTCGAGACAAAGCGTGCAAAGTTACTAGAACATTCCGGAACAACGTAGACGCAGCTCTGCCTGGCTGCGATCCATCGAGATAAATCTAGTCGCGTCTTGCGTTGCAAACAAAGCGATAAAGTGGCGTGGCGGCAGACTTGAAGTATGGACAAACACTGCAAAGATTCGCGGCAATATCAAACATGACTTCCATACGATGAAATGGTTTCAAGTGCCCGAAATATGAAGACGCCCCCTCTACGTTCGACATCTTCCGAATAATATGAACAAGGGGGACCATAATGGCTGGTGCCAGGCGCGGGTGGATGCCCTGCACCAGCACTATGGCCCAAAGAAACACGTCTTCTACGTCGACATTACAGGCCCCCATCACTCCAAGGGAGAGTGGCACACGGCTGCAGTCATACACGAGGAAAAACAGGTGGACGGCCTCTCGTTCAGAGCGTTCAGCTCAACTATTGCGGAGGCGGTAGCGATCGCCCTTGCAGCCTCCCATCGTGTCTTTAAATTCATCCTCACAGACTCTCGCAGATCCTGTTGCAACTTTGCGTTTGGTTTGATCACTCTCTTCGCTGACCAAATTCTTCACCACAGTACTCGCGACTGCGATCCAACTCATCGCTCACTCATATGGGTGCCCGGACACCAAGGCAAGCCAGGAAATGAAGCTGCCCTTGAGGCAGCCCGCGCACTGACTTACCGGGCACCAGGATTTCCTTGGGAGGATCTTAACCCAGATCACAGTCCTCTTCTCTCTTTTAAAGATATTACTAAGCGCTATCGTGCCGAACACCGGCGCTACACGATTCCTATTAAGGGACTGGGTAATGCTGGCGAACGAACTCTCCTTAGGCTCTTTACAAACACCCTGCTGTGTCCGGCGGTTCTCAAGCACTTTAACTCTTCTTTTGACGGCCGCAGCTCATTCTGTGGGGAGGTGGTCGACACCTTTCACATGGTTTCGGAATGCAGGCAAAATCCTTCTCTCTCCCCCCCCCCTCATCACCCCTTCCCCTACCCGAGAGCACTGAGAGGCGGCTCTGCTCGGCTGCCAGGAACTATCGGCCCAACAGGCCCTGGTTCGGTGGACCTGGGCCGCAGTGAGGACGAATGGGGTCCAGGAATGAGGGACTCCGCTTTCTATTGTAGGGGCGACATCCACTAGGGGTATCTCCCCGAGCATCTCTCTGTACATATAAATGCTTTTCCCCACCACCACCAAGGCGCAAATTGTGAACTTTTTGTTTTCTTAGGGCGTATGCTCGTTCGCTTCGTCAGCAATGTTTTAAAGGCTAGAAGAGGATATCCTGGATGTAATGCCGCAAACGCGAAGAGCCTTTTTAATAGACAAGTGGAAAATGCTCAACAGCATCTGAAGGGAATAGCACCTTGCGACTGGTAGCAAGCCGCTGGAAGTGGTAAGGGAATACATCTACTTAGCGCAGGTAGTGATCGCAGATTCGGATAATGATAATGAAATAACAAAAACATTGAGAATACGGTGGAGCGCATTTAGGCCAAGTTCTTTAAGGTCATAAATGGCGTTTTACCAAAATTCAACAAGAGAAAAAAAAGTAGCTGTATCTTTACTGTACTCACTTATCGGGAAGAAATATGGAGGCTAGCCAACAGGGTCTAACTTAACGTTAAGATAGCGCTGCAAACTTGGCTCTTAATCTGGTCACACTCACTTTCTACATAAAATTAGCTAGACAAAGTAGCCCAAGCAACAGACTCGTTGAAACTAACAGGATTTCGTGTTTGTATTGAGGAAGAGTGATTTTAGGCGGATCACTCAGTATTCAGTGGAACTGAATTTTTTTGCTCGTATTTGTTATATTTATACGGAGAGTGCAGGGAATTTCTTTTTCGACACGAGCTTATTAGGAACATTAAGGTTATTGAACTTATTTCGACCCGCTTACTTCTCGCTCGGTCCAATTAAAAAAAATGTGTGAATCTTCTTTACCGGCAATATATATCTTTCTTTTCTATCTCATTCTCTCCACTGTCAACTCACTTCAGTCAACCACAGCGCCTTTATCGCTTTGTCTGATGGAGGCAGTGGTTAGTAGCGGGGGATTCTTACGGGCGTATAGCTCCGCGCGCTAAGACACGGGTCTTTTGTGTTGTGGCTCTGTGGCTATGCAAGACAAGTTCTGTGCGAAACTTGCGCTTTGAAATACGCAATCACTCACCTGAGAATCGTAGTGAGAGCTTGTTCTTCATGTTGCGGAGAACCCTACGTAGACATGTTCCCTCCGCAAGGTACTGATGCTTGGGCGAGTTGATATGCAATTTTCGAGAATAACGGCGCGAATTGGACAAGGACTGAAGGAAGACACACAGACAGCGCCTGTCTCTGTGTGTCTTCCATCAGTCCTTGTCTAATTCGCGCTGTTATTCTCCTCAGAGGTGCGCGCCATATTGAGAACCGAGCGGTAACGCCGTCAGATTTAGGGTACCTACCAGCAGACTCCACGTGCGAAGTTGCAGGTTGCTCTGTGTGAGCAGTACGCGTTCTTCTCTGTCCTTGAAAACGATTCCGCGCTGTAGCTTTCCAGCGCCAGCATCTCTTCGATGTCAAGTCACGATATCTGCCAAGGGCGGCTATCTTCCGCACCTTGCGCCACCGTCGCGCTCCTGCGAGGGCGCCGCTACCTGGAGACGTCCGCCTGACTACCGTCGCAGCAAGTTGCTCTCCTGCGCGACTGTCCACCGTCTCGCCCTGGCACGGCACTCCCGTGCGCCTGCAGGCTGAGGGCGGGCCGCGGCCATGGCGGGGGTTCTGACTGAGGCCTAACTCCGGCGACCTCCGGAGGAGCGCCTGCCATGATTGATATGATTATCAGTGAAAGAAAATGAGGTTCGCTGCGCCGGGGAGGGATAAATGGAGCGCCGTAAACGCATTTACACTTCGTCCCACAACTCGTTTGCTGTGATTTAAAGCAGGCGGTGGCAGTTTCCACTAGCGTATCAACTTCTTGCGCTCGTGAGTGAACCACAAAGCTCTGGCTGACATCGCCTCGCGCTCGTATTAAACCCGCTCCACTGAAGGTATACCAAGATGAAGTTGAATTTACTGTATCTTGAGGGATGGTTCCTTCATTTTTAGATTTCACTATGTTCCGCGCTTGATAGGCCATTGTGGCGTGCGCTTTGCTGTGGCTCGTGGCCCTTAAGCTTGTTGGTGAGCTGAACTGTGCGCTGAGATCTGTAAAACGTCTTCTGCACATTCCTAAGAACAGATATATCATCACAAAGCAGTCCGGTGCCTTAAATGCAGCAGTGAAGCAGCGATTGCAATTGACACCATTAGACTATGGTGTAGCGTGAAATGCGCACCACTGTAAAAATGGTGCCTGTCACTGTTCAGAAGGCCGACAGAGCAACGAAGACGAAGAAGCATATGCGCAAAGCACTGAGTTTTCTGATCCTTCATTAATCCTTCTTTCTGCGTTGTTTTGGTCTGTGCTCAGTTCTGTGTTCGTCTTTCGATTTAGCTTTTATTTATAGTGAAGCCATATAATTTGTGCATATTACAGTTTCAAAGCTTCAAAATAAGTGCTTACAGTACACGAACAGAAATTATTCGTTAAAACATTCAATCCAGATACATCTCGGCACCTTCTACGGCGAAACATCTGACACAAGCCGAAAACAAGAACAAATATGGAAAGCAGACATTTTTACATTAGTCAACTGAAATATTAAACGAGATTGAGGAACTTTTAGACTTTAGCGCTCCATTGGGTACTTTCAAAAAAGAGTTAACCGCATTCCTACTAGCCGATGTTGTTTCCTTTTCTTGATCAATGTCATTTTATTCCATTTCTGTCTTTTGTATGTACGTAGATCCGTTCACAAATAAATATATATATATATATATATATATATATATATATATATATATATATATATATATATATATATATATATATATATATATATATATATAGTGTAGTTGTGCTATGTGGACATTGTGGCTGTGTAGTGCGTATTACAAGTGTAATATGTTTCTACTTGTGTAAATTCTGTACTTTTGCCTTTTATATGTATTTCCTTCTCTTATCACTGCTGTCGAAACTACTGTTGACTGTAGGGGCTGGGATCTTTCGTCAGGTCATTGGTACCTTTTGTCGCAGTCTCCCTTCGCTATAAGGAGGAAATAAAGTTCATTCAAAAAACGTTTGCATGTGTGAATTTTCGTGTATCATTTTGTTAGTCTCAAAAAGCATTAAGCTTTCACTGGGGAACGGCTTTCTTCGATGCTTCACTATGTAGCAGCTCATAAAGAACTGAACTGGCACTGAACTGGGCCTTTGCAAATAAACACGGAAAGAAGGTGTTACATACTTTCTGGTGTCATATGAAACCCCTTCTCATCTTCATGTATAAAAATCAGATTGATTACTTTTTCGTCTCATGTGCTCCTACTCCCTTAATTAATTTATGTCCTCTTTTATACAGTCCCCGCGTATTCATCACTTTGTGAAAGGTATGTGATGAGAATGAGAACAATTCACGTTAAATTACCGTGACAACCAAAATTAAATCGTAGAATTTGCTTTAGGTGTCTTAAAAAGGATTGTGCTCATATTGTCGTGTATTTGTAATCAAATTTCATTTTCGCGGCTCTTTAGAAAACGAACGGCTGAGTTCCCATTGCGGGATGTCAGAAATCAATAACACGTATTATCCACTCCCTCTGCCACATTGAATGACTTATTTCAATTTCAAGCAGTGAAAATTTTGTATACTGAATATCATTTGGCCTGTTTTCGTGCTAGATGACACAAAAGAATACCATCTCTAAGTCGCTGATATTTCTATACCAGATGAAAAATACACGTAATGCAAGCAAATGATGTTGAAACAGCTTTGGATTCCAATGAATTGTTAAAACATTTAAGGGCATTCATATTGAGACATAAAATAAAAAAATGATTTCCAAAAAAATTCCGAAATATGTACCCACAGTATGTAAACTTAAGAAAGAAGTCAACCGGGAAGGAAAAAAATGCAAACAATGGGGCAGACATCGTCATGTGAGAGGTTCAAGGGATTGGTTGGGGAACTAGGTAAGTTGCCATCCATCTTTCTCGGTGATAAAAAGCTTGCATTTTTTCGAATGTGATAATGTTGTACAAGACTGAGTAGGCGTTCTTTCTGGCGTATAAATGTGCTGCTTGAGAACAAAAAAGTTTTTAGAAGTTGGCGCTCGTGGTATTCCTAATGTTCTTTTTTGTCCTCGGCTTTGTTCGCGCTACAGTGTTTTGAAGCTATGTACTACCAACAAGCCTCTAAAAGCCACCCCACAGAACTATATTTCTAGTACAGCTGGCTCTTTTGTTCACATTCACCAGAATCCATGTGCTACAGTTGTACTCATTGTTCTAGCGACATGTCGTGCACGCAGAATGTCGTTCTGCATTCGCAACAAGCTGCCCCCTGAAGTCGTGAAGTGGTTGTTTGGAAGGTTTGTCCCATCAGCTGGCGACGGCACAAGGGCGTGCAAACTTGCAAAATCAGAGTGGTACAGGCATTATTTTGCATTGTTTTTTTTTTGCTTTCCGATGGTTTCATGGGAGTTTAACATCACAAAACGACTCAGGCTATGAGGGAAGGCGTAGTGAAGGGCTCCGGAAATTTCTACGACGTTGGGTTCTTTAACGTGCGCTGACATCGCCTCCATCAAATTTCGCCTCCATCGAAATTCGACCACCGAACTTGGCACCGAGCCCGCGTCATTCGTGTCATCATCTCAGCACCACAACCCCTGAGCTACCGGGGCGGCTTTATTCTTTTTTTCCCTTGAATTCATCAAGCACATGGTGCGCCAACAACTATAATTTTTTGTTTTGTTTTAATATTTTTTCATATTTACTCCCTATGAGTTTCCCCTTGAGTTCGCCCTAAATGCGTTAACGGATTTACTTGCAACTACATGTCAGTTATGAGAAGAATGCGAAAATTTCTCGAATGTTCACTGCATTCAGCTAGATTTTGTTTTTCTTTCACAAAAATGTCGTGTTTGTTCTGCTTGTCTTCAATTTTTGTTCACTTTACTCCTCGTTGCGGAAAACTTTTCTTGTTCTCTGATTCATACCCTCGTTCTGATAATCGCACATATGCCTGCAAGCATGCTACTACTGTAAATCCAATATCACTCATTAAGAATGTGAGCCAAAAGTACACCAATAAATAAATGTAAGTCGTTTTGTGAAGAGCGGCTACCCAAAATAGAAACGTGACAATGGAAACCAACCTCCACTAGCAGTTTTGCAATATAACCAAGATTGAGAAACCGGCAGTACTAAACCATTTATTTGTAGGGTATCATGTGCTACTGCAAGAAAACTGAGACATATCTGTTAATACAAGGCTTTTATCAAGTATTTCTGTTTTGTGGTTAGCCCAGTCCGTGCGTAAGTAGAGCCTAAGGTGCACCCATTCAGTACTGCGTAGTGTGAATATATGGGCTGCATTGATATATTTAAGCAGGGGCAAGAGTTGAAATATTTTCAGGGAAGAAACCCCCAGCAAATGATAGTAAGAAGCAAACACCAGGCAAGGCTTGTCTGTGCCAGTACTAGGCGATTACGAGCGAAAAATTGCTTTTAGGAATGTAATCCTCATGCGTATAACGGGTATCACACCTAGGTTTACTCCAATGTTTAAAAGTAGGCTTGTTTAATTAGAAGTGCGCTTTTCTCAGCATAGCAATATACACCTAAGACGTAACTAGTAGGCTGGTAAACTAATAGTATTTAAATTTTTAACTATTATTGTCAGCCTCCTTATACTTTCAAAGGCGTATAGCCCACCGTAAGTTATATTCATAGCTCTCTTTAGAATTTCTAAAATGCGGTTACTCCTGGCGCTGCGGCGAAAAAAAAAAATTGACTACATCGCGACTGCATCCCGTGCGATTTCGTATAGCCTGCAGGCAAAGCAGCCCCTCCAGTTCACATAACTCGTAGAAATAGCCAGAAGCCGTACGGTCACAGCACCGTGGGTGATTGAGTTTTCTAAATTATGAGAACTGGTATGGTTATTACTTACGCTAGGCAACACACGGCTTAATAAATAAGGCGAGTAACAATAATAGGTAAAAATGAACTATTCATTATTTTTTAACGAACCTACCAGTTAACACGTCTTAGATGTGTTCTAATACGCTACACCGCTGATTATGCTATGATTAAAAAACGCGCTCTTCTACCTCAAAAAAAACCTATCTTTAAAATTTCCAGAACACCATAGCGAAAACACTAAGTATAAGATAGGGAGATAAAAAAAATGACATCGCAGGTCTCAAATGAAATATGCTTGCATTGAAGTGAAAAGAGAGTGCATGAGCGCTTGCCTTTCTCCGTATCAGCGATGCATACATTTTTGCTACAGATGTACTACAAAGGTAAGGTACCACCTGCTGGTGCACACTACTCTAACCTTCTGCAAAATTGCTAAGGTTGAATAAAGTTTGCTTTTGAATGCATGTGTTGTACTGTCGTCCTATATTGTCTCTGATGCGCTTTAGTCTAATATTAGTAAAGTTACATGCTTGCAGGTTGCTTGTCACTGTGGCATTTTACAGGGATTACACGAATTACGCTACCCATGACTGCAGAGTACAAGCCACTGTAGCTCAGATAACCCCTGAAACCTTGCTTTAGCTGCCTTGTAAACGCTATATGTGAGAGTATATGACCAGCGAAGCATTATATGAAGTAACACTTAAATCAGCTGGCCTCTTGTTCCCAGGCTCTTGCACATCCAATAAGCCGTGTGGATCTCATTGGAGGCATCGATGCCATAGGCCATAAATCATTTATATCTTCAGGGAATAAGTTTATTTCCGTGGAAAGTGTTTCCACTTATACATTGCTGTGTTAGCAAAGAAATTTTGAAATAAAATAGTATGACTTTCCCTAATCACGAGAGGTGTGAAACAAAGTTCCTTCAAAATACCATAAAAATCGTCCAAAATTTATTCATAGGTGAAGTTTTTTTCTTATTCACTACGACTACTATACGATGTGAGCATTAGGTACAATAACAATTGTAGCGGAATACGTGCGTTAATTTAAAAGTGTTAGCCAAGTAGCTTTTAAACTGGTACTAAGTACCCAAGCGTTGTGCCTCTCAGAGGTTCAAATGATCATCGCAGTTTTTTTAAAGATACCTTTTGCATGCTTTTCGTAACGACATTGTGCTTCTTGAGCACATTCGTCGCGAGTTATTTGTTTGGTTATAGTACCGAACTATGAGGCAGGTCGTTGCATTACGAGAGAGTTTGGAGCGAAAGCTCCCCTTCTCGCGTACAAACCTTCAAGGCCATTTATGGCGCAAATATGATCTTGAACCGGCCTAAATTAATTAAAAACAATAAAAATGCGGTGTTACTGAGAATCGAAACCGGGCCTACGGCACGCGAGACGGGATGCTTTTTTTATTGCCGACTTCAGCACGTAATTTAAAATAGACCTTTTACATGCTTTTTGTAAATACTATGTTTTGTGAGCAGCGAGGTTTCGAATTTTAATGTGTTCACGTAACCCCGAGTGCGGGTGACGTAGTTTTAGCATCTGTGACGGGACGCTTCCACTCCAACACGACTGTTGTGTTTTCTATATTGCATAAAAATAGTGTTCCCCCCCCCAAAAAAAAGAGACTAAGCATGCTTACGCCACAAAACAACGGGCCACCGTACCCTTGCATGACCCCTTCTTCCAAAACATGAAAAGTCTGGGGGGTGATATGCTTGGGTATCGGGACCGAGGTCTTCACCGCATGACGATGAACTCTGCAGACGAAGGAGGGAAGCGTTCAGGAGGGTTGGTAAACTTGAAGGTTTATTTACATATTTACAAGAGAAGCAGGGAGACCAAAAGTCAGAGATGAAGTGCTACATATTTACAACAGAAGCAGGGAGACCCAAAAGTCAGAGATGAAGTCCCGTGAAACCAGTCAAATCGCGGTTTAAATACAGTGGATATTTCCTAGGCACCTAGCTAGGGAAACCGGTGGCTGATCAAGCGTCCAATGGGCACACACTCTTCATAGTCTCTTCCCTAACCCCGTGACCGCTCCGCCCCCACAAACACGTGCACAGGCGATAAGGAATCCTGGCGCCTTGAGGTCCTGGAATTGTTTCCGACCGGTTGAGCAGGTTCATAAGGTCGTTGGCTTAGCAGGCGGTGACCCCCTCCGTGGGAAAGAGGCGTCCTGGAATGTGTTTCCCGACGGGTTGATCATGTGCACAAGGTCGTTGGCTTAGCAGGCGGTGATGCCCTCCGTGGGAAAAAGGCGTCCTGACGGCCCCGGGCATTCCAGAGGGTAAGATGAATCAGCCGTGTCCGCCCCCGCTTTGTCTGGCCGCACTTGCAAGCGAGCGAGGCGGGTCCGGCGCCTTTGTTCGCGTCTTTCTGCCGGTCCACGTGAGGGCGCAGTTCGGGAGCAATGCCGCATTCCATACTCCGGACGAAGGGATGAGAGGCCTTTCGTCACAGCTCACCTTCACCAGGAGCCGTTCCTAATCCTCTTCTCAGGACGACAGCACCTTTGGGTCAAGCATAGTTCGATGGCGCCTGCCGGGCTCGTCTGTTCCCGCTGTCGGGGCCTCCGATCACAACAATTCATCCGCCGCCAAGAAGACGCCACGAAGTGGTTGCAGCTGGTCGGTGCACCACGAATAGGCGTCAAAGTCCCAGTCGGCCTTGTAGTAGTCAGTCCGCTTGACCTGCACAGCTGGCAAGGGTCCTTAACGGAGCATTAGCGATCCGATCTGAGCTCAGCCCCTACCTCCGGCTAGGTAGCACGCGGCCAGCCTCAGAACATTGCCAGGTCTTTAATACAGAGCAATATGGCTGCAGATTTTGGATGACTTAACCCTCGCCAACAGCTCACCCCCAAAAGTCTGCTGAACCAAAACTAGTTCCTCTTTGTTTTTCCTTTTTTTCGCAAAAGACATGCGTCTGAAATTTGGTAAAAAACTTTTTTTTTTCGGCAATGAGGTAGGTACGGAGAAGCAAGAGAAAAAATACAAAACAAAAACCAAAAATGATAGACGGTAGCTTTTCTCGAGCATTAGGGCATTTTACGCCAGATTATGTAGGAAAGCTACGACTGAGACCGTCGGCATTCCCGTTTTCCCGACCTTTCCGGTAGCGGTAGCCCGACTGAGTCACTGGTAGAGGACCGACTACGTCCCCCACCAATCGACGGAAGGGTTCGCTAATCACGGGCACTAGCTTCACCGGAGCCTTCCTTAAATCCCCTGGCTTTCCGACACGCTGACAGGTGTCGCAGGACTTAACAAACTGCTTGATATCCCTGACGCAGCCAGGCCAATAAAACTCCTGTAGAAGCCTAGCTTTAGTTTTCTTCACTCCAAGGTGGCAACACCAACCCCCACCATGGCACAATTTAAGGATGCCTGCGCGGTATTTCTGCGGCACCACGAGCTGATCGAACTGGACCCCCTTTGAGTCCTTGTACTCGGCGTCGCATCTGTTCCTGCCGCGAGCCTCTCCGCTCGTCTCAGAAGCATCGCCTCCTGGGTTTGCCCCTGCCCAACCCGTCGTGGGAGAGCCTTCGTTCTTCCTACGATTTACTTCAGCTGCAATCTCGCGAGCCTTCGCACGAGTGAGCGCCTGGACGGTTCGATCCCCTTCTTGGAGCATCTGCTCCGACCGATTTGAAAAGAGGTACGGAAATTTTTCCGGCAGATTCTGTGATACCGCTGCCTCCGTTTCCAGAACGCCAAACGGGCCCTCTATTCTAACTCGTGCGATCGGCAAGCACGCGCTATTCTCTTCGGCCACCTGCCTAATCCCTGCACATTCCCCAGTAAAATCAGCTGCGTTCACGTACGTGGGGTGGATTAGGTCCATGGTGGCCGCGGAGTCCCTCAGAACCCGGCACGGTTTTCCATTAACCTGCATGTCTTTCAGGTATGGCTCTAGCAGGCGCATGTTCTCATCGCCCGCCTCCACCAAGAAGAGAACGATTTCCTGCTTCCTGCATGCGTGGGCGAAGTGACCGGGCTCGTGACAACGGAAACACACTGGTTTCTTTCTGGCTTCAAAAGTCTTATCCCTCTCTTTTTCGGTCGCCCCCTTTGTGGGATTACTTGATTCTGCTTTGCAGCCCTCGTTCCGCTCCCAGTTACGGCTTGCTGCCCCTCCTCTCTGGATCCGTGGAAATTTTGTTTCTACTTTGGGGCTTACGGGGGCACGCGCACCCTCTGCTACGCGCTTGGCATGGAATTCTTCGGCCAGCTCTGCTGCACTTTCTAGGGTTTTATTTCCCAGCATGTCCTGCACCCACACGCGCATTTTTTCCCTCAAGGAGCCAAGAAACTGCTCCAGGCAGATCACCTCTATTACTTTATCGTGAGTTCCGTAAGCCTGTTCTCCCTTTAGCCATTCCTTCAGGTCTGCCTTAAGGTTATACGCAAAATCCGGAAATGACTGGTTAGGCTGTTTTCTGGCTTCCCTGAAGCGGCGCCGAAAGGCCTCTGCGGACAGGCGATACTTTTTTAGGAGTGCTGCCTTTACTTTAGTATAGTCTGCCGCCTCTTCTTTTGCCAGACGAGCGATTACTTGGGCCGCCTCACATGGAAGAATGGTCAGAAGTTTCTGCGGCCAAGACTCGGTCGGGAACTCGCAACTTTCACATGCCCGCTCAAGTTCACGAGAAAGAGCCCTATGTCCTCTCCAAGTTTGTACGGTTGCAAGAGGTCCTTTATTTTTATTTTTGATGCTGCCTGGCTTGCCACGGTGTTCGGCACCTCTAGCCTAGTGCGTTCTGCCTGTGCAGCCTGAGCTATCTGTAGATCGAGCCGTTTTTTCTCGATCTCTCTTACATGCTCTTCGCGCTTCCTTTCGTGCTCCCTTTCCTGCTCTTCGCGCTTTCTTTCGTGCTCTTCGCGCTTCCTTTTTTCTTAATCCTTTCGCTTCTTTTGTTCATCCTCTCGCTTCTCTTGTTCCCTTTCCTTCTCCAACTCCTAATTAATTAGCTCCCAACATTCTACTATCTCCTCCTCGTCCGCACCGAAATCCTCAATTGCCCTAATCAATTCAGGTTTTCTACTGATCGACCCACAATCAATGCCCAATTCCCCGCATACGCGAACTAGGTCTGGTTTGCGCAGCTTCTTCCAGTCCATGACTATTTATGCAACGGCAAGTCTGTACTCACGTGGTCAGAGGAGCCCTGGCTGCCTCTTATACCAACCTTCGATTACCTAGGCTAACAATCTTCCAAAGTTGAAAAAACCTGGCAATGCTCCAAGAGAAAAGACCACGCACTTACCATACCAGAGTCAGGACCAGGCGCAGACCATCCCACCGCTGCCAACCAGTTGATATGCTTGGGTATTGGGACCGAGGTCTTCACCGCATGACGATGAACTCAGCAGACGACGGAGGGAAGCCTTCAGGAGGGCTGGTAAACTTGAAGGTTTATTTACCTATTTACAAGAGAAGCAGGGAGACCAAAAGTCAGAGATGAAGTGCTACATATTTACAACAGAAGCAGGGAGACCCAAAAGTCAGAGATGAAGTCCCGTGAACCCAGCCAAATCGCGGTTTAAATACAGTGGATATTTCCTAGGCACCTAGCTAAGGAAACCGGTGGCTGATCAAGCGTCCAATGGGCAGACACACTCTTCATAGTCTCTTCCCTAACCCCGTGACCGCTCCGCCCCCACAAACACGTGCACAGGCGATAAGGAATCCTGGCGCCTTGAGGTCCTGGAATTGTTTCCGACCGGTTGAGCAGGTTCATAAAGTCGTTGGCTTAGCAGGCGGTGACCCCCTCCGTGGGAAAGAGGCGTCCTGGAATGTGTTTCCCGACGGGTTGATCATGTGCGCAAGGTCGTTGGCTTAGCAGGCGGTGATGCCCTCCGTGGGAAAGAGGCGTCCTGACGGCCCCGATCATTCCAGAGGGTAAGATGAATCAGCAGTGTCCGCCCCCGCTTTGTCTGGCCGCACGTGCAAGCGAGCGAGGCGGGTCCGGCGCCTTTGTTCGCATCTTTCTGCCGGTCCACGTGAGGGCTGAGAAGGGATGAGAGGCCTTTCGTCACAGCTCACCGTCGCCAGGAGCCGTTCCTAAATCTCTTCTCAGGACGACAGCACCTTTGGGTCAAGCATAGTTCGATTGCGCCTGCCGGGCTCGTCTTTTCCCGCTGTCGGGGCCTCCGATCACAACAGGGGCACACATGCATCCAGATAGAGAGCAAACTAGGCGGCTCTTGCAGGGCAGCATATACTCCCCGCAGCAAAGCGCATTGTTCGCGAAACAATGATTTCGATGAGCGTGGTGACTCAGCGTGGCGGTGCATCGCGCGGCTCTTCCAGGGACCAAATAGTCCCAGCAACATAAATTCATAATATGGCACAAAACAATTTTTCTCCACGAAAAAAAAACGTATAATGTGAGGTACGATGTCAATGTCCTTCTTAATTGTTCGTTGTAATATATACTAGAAGAACATAGCAGCAATGCACAGAACAAGAAAATGGTAAATTGTCTCTGGTGTACTGCACAAGAGGAAGTTAACCAACCATGGCACAAGAATCTCCTTAGCATAAAGCCATGCCTCCGCAGGCAGCGTAGATTTGTGCAGTTTAAAGAAGAGTGTTTTTGCAGAAGAAGAAACGCACATTCGCCTAGCACGTTTCAAAACTCTGGTGTCAAGGAACTCCAGAAAAGGTTGCCGATACAACGGTACAGGGAACAAACTCTGTAAGTGCCTGAGTAAGCTGCTGTCTGGAGGGGTTATACGGGTAGTCTGAAGGAAAGCGCACAGTAACTCATTTCAACAGAAAGAAAGGAAGACGCCGACCAAAGGTTTTTGTCAAAACAGACGTTTCGGCTTCCATACGAAAGCCTTGTTCACTAAATTTTTATTGTAGAACCACGACGCTTAAATAGGCTTTAATAATCGTCCTAGGAATCTTGCATAGGTTGGCGGTAGATTGCCGATGTTACGATTAAGTCTTTTTTCGGTGGTCTGAATCACCAAGGACTCGAGAAACTGGCGTGAAAGCCAGTTCTTTTCTTTGGCGATGATAGAAGTCATTTCCCAGCAGATATCATGACCTGCCGATACGGCGTGCTCCGCAAGTGCGTTGCAGTGACTTTCTTGTTCTTGACGTCCGACATGTGTTCTTTCAGACACTTTTCAAAATTCCCACTCTCGCCTATGTAAACATAGTCGCACTTGGCGCAGGGGATTCTGTACACAACACCCGGAAATTTTTCTTTCTTTAGTTTGTCCTTGACATTCACGAGCTCGTGCCGTAACTTGCGAGCGGAAACGTAGGAAACGTGCACGTCGTACGTGCGCAGGACACGTCCCAGTGCTTCACTTATGCCTGGTACATAAGGTACGGCGACACGTGCTTTGCAAGGCTGCCGACCCGTTCCGCTGACCGCACCGAGCGACGTTCAGCGGAGTCCAAAAAATTCCTCGAGTAGCCGCAGTTCATCAAATCACGACGCATTTGTATCAAGTCCGAGGAACCATCTTCAGGTCTTGAGGAGATTTTTCGCATTCGTTGAATTAGCGAAGCCGCAACTGCACGTTTGTGGCATGCCGGGTTAACAGAGTTAAAATGCAGGTATCTGCACGTGTGGGCGGGCTTCCTGAAGACTTGAAACAAAAGTCTGCGGCCATCTCTCTCTACATACCCTTCCAAAAAAGGCATACGGTTGGCAACCTTCTCCTCAACAGTAAACGTAATGGCCTCAGCGATGCTGTTGATGTGCTCTGTGTAGGCGGTAAGTGCATCCTTTTTTATGAAGCAAAAGCAATCATCAATATATCGCAGGAAGATCTTAGGCCGAGGTTGGAAAGGCGCCAGAGCTTGACTTTCTACAGCTTCCAAGGTCAGGTTAGCAGCCGTGACCGAAATGGCCGCGCCCATTGCTGTTCCATGCGCCTGTTTGTAGAAGGTGCCTCGGAAGACAAAATACGTGTTTTCTAGGCAACATTTCAAGAGCATCAACAGGTCCGGTGCCTCGAAAGGTGTTCTTTCGCTGAGTTTCTCGTCTGAGTGAAGGGCAGCGCCGCATACATCCACAGCTAGATCCACAGGGACGCTTGTGAACAAAGATTTGACATCGAAGGACACCGTTAAGTCATCGTCATCTACGGAAATGTCACGCACCTTTTCGATGAACTCGTGCGAGTTCCGTATAAACGTGGATCCTTTCCCAACTAGCGGCGCGAAGACGCGGTGAAGGTAGCCCGAGAGCTCGTACAAGAGGACAGTGAAGAAATGGAGAAAAGCGCACAGTGAAGAATTGGAAGGTGTCAGCAACTTCCTTAAGGAATCCCCATAAAGACCCTTCACGAGTGTGTCCAGTCGGTGCGAATAGGAAAGGCAAATGAGGACTGAGACGCCTAATAAGCGCAGCTACTAAAAATGGGTGGTTTCACGATTTTAACCAGAAAAAATGCGAGACAGCCTGACGCCCGAATAAGTGAACAAGGCTTATTCCACCAGACTCTAGAGAAAGAAATAGGTTAGCGCGACGCATGCGTTCCCATTGGGAATTCCATACGAATGTAGCAAATATTCTGTGCATCACCTGCACTTTTTTCGTCGCACAGGGGAGAACCTGCAGCAAATAGGCAAGTTTTGCAAACAACAAAAAATGCCGCAGACTTCAGCCCGAGCAAACACTCTTAGTTCCTTACCCATCCAAGCCTGGGTTCGTCGCCTTATGGAGACTATCTGTCAATCCCAGTAGGCTCCACTGTTGCGAATTTTGTGAGTAGGAACCCCTAGGTAGTGAAGGGTCCCGCAGTCCCAGCCTATGCCACCATGCGTAATGACTTGGTGTTGTACGAAAATGGCCCAAACAAAACCCCTTGGATTTATCTAGATTAAGAGCCGCACCTGATACCTCGAAAAATGGTTTAGTCAAAGGTAATGCCTCAAGCACACTCGTTTTGACAGAACAAAAGAAGGCGACATCATCTCCATAGGCTATAATCTTTATTGCACATTGCGCCAGGCAGAAACCCCAGATAGTTGCGCCGTTAGTAATGCTGAGGCAAAGGGGTTTATGATCAAGGAAAAACAACAAAGACGATGATGAACAGCCTTGGCAAACAGGTAATTTCAATGGAATAGGTTTGGCCTCTCACAAGATTCCTTATAGCACAGTGTTATGGCCCTAAGCAAAACATCTCCAATATTTGCATGCTCTAAGACCGCAAACAAGAAATCGGGACGAGCTTTGTGAAAAGCGTTGGCAAGGTCAATCTGGATTAGACCTGCTTGTCCGGTTTCATCTGATACGGTCTTCACTACTGAACGTGCAATATGAATGTTGATTTGGATGCTGCGGCCTCCGATACCGCAGACCAGATGGGTGCCTATTAATTGAGCGACAACTAGCTGGAGGAAATTGCAAAGAACCTTTGCAAAAAGTTTCTAATCTACATTACAGAGGGAAATTCGACGATATCCTTTAACTGTTCTCAACCGATTTGTATCTGTGCTTTTTGGAATTAATATAGTATGCCCAGGATAGAAAGTAGGGAGCAAAAAACCAGCATCTTAAGAAGACCTGAAAATCTCCATCAAGACAGGCGCTAGGCAAGTGGAAAATGTTTTATTGAACCCGTCAGTAATGCCATCTGGCCCAGGAGATTTTTGAGCCGTCAGGTCAGAAATGGAGAATTTAATTTCGTCCAAAGTAATAGGCCCCTCCACTACAGCACGCTGCTTATCGTCAAGTCGGGGATAGGCTTCAAATAAACAACTGTAATTTGATCTCACATTTGTGCCCGCACATCCCCCAAACAGCTTCCGATAATAGTAAAAGAAAGCTTCAATAAAACAAGGAACATCGCTGTATATGCAACCACAATACTGAATTTCCAATATTTCTTTAGCCAGAGCAGTCTGCCTTTGGTCACTCAGGGCCCGACGAGTGGTTGCTCATCCAGAAACCTAAGGGTCCTAGACCTTATCAAGACCCCTTTGTACCGTTCAGCTTCAAACTGCTGAAACTCTGCTTTTACGGCAGTGATATCTTCTACATAGGCACATGGGCTAATCCTTTCTTACTCATGTAGCTCAACCAAAGTACGGCTGAGCTCTCAGTCTCTATGTCTCTGAAAAAACGTGATTCTTGCTGAGGCTACAATGGTAATGTTTTTTGTGTTTTGTTTAAATAAGTATTTTTTTTCAAAACTGAGATATCACCAGGTGACCATGTGTCCTTCAAGCAAGTAGATACAGCACGTTTGAAGATTCCATCTGAGAGCAGGCAGCTATTCTGCTTCCACAGCTCCCATCGAGGATGAAGTATGTGCCAACTGTACCTCCCTATTTGAAGAGACTCCATGCAGTGATCACTGAAGAATATGGGCCGCACCCAGTAACCAAAAACGCTGGATAACATGTCTTCTGAAACGTAAATCCTGTCAAGCCGAGAATTAGCGTAGCACTGAAAATGACTGAGATGAATGTTATGTCCCTTACCTTGCCCAGCATCCACCGAGCTGTATTCGCACTCCAAATCAGCAAGTAAAGCAGCACTAGGGAAATAACGCTTACTTAACACTGCTCGATCTTCATCTCTACAAACACAATGGAAATCACCCAACAGCATAATTTACGAACCGTGCATAATAGGTCGACTAGTGACAGGAAAAATAGCCTTCTGTCATGCTGCTTTACAGAGGCATAAACACAAATCATCCGCCACTGCACACTTGAAACTGGGAGGTCACAGCAGATAAGTCGACCATCACCATCTGTACGATACGATGCTGCAGTAATCCCCAGAGTGTTGGCCAGAAATAGTATGCACCCACCTGATAAGCCTCTCGGGTGACTAACGATAACATTGAATTCTGACAAAAAGAGGTTCCACGGCAGCTTCAGTCTCCTCACCAGAGGCTAGGAGCTTGGAGCCAGGAAACCAAGCTCCACCATGACTGTTCGACTCTTGGAAGTGAATTCAGATAAGTAAGGAACGTATCTCCGAGATACGTACTCAGGCATGCATGAATAATTTAATTATGAACATGTAAATTACTGATATCCCAATAAGGCGAGTAGCTAAGTCATTTCCGTAGAATTTCCTACGTGCATGGCGTGTAGTCACAGCGCCATCATGCGGCACCCACTGAAATTCCAAACAAGCAATGTACGACGATGGAAAAGCATATGGCGCGCGTCCATTGTATGAACAGATGCCTTACAAACTTCGAGTTATGTACTGCTGCGTTCAAGAATCATTTAATTATGAGCGTATACATTAAAAATTAGGCGAGTAGCGATATTGTCCGGAGCGCGCTGAACATTACAGACGCCAAGCCGCGTCTAGTTTCCCTATACGCCACAGCTTTCGCGAGATCAACAGTAGCTAAGCCAAACATATTTTTGTGTTATTAAAGAAATTGTTTCAGTCATCTATGGGCAGGTTGAGTTATTTGAAATCTGTGCGAAGGTGTAATCGAGTTTGGATAGGACAGGACTGCAGCACTTTAATTGTATTACTGAGATGTTTCGCCCTGTATCTCCTTGCGCGTACTGTGTTCATTGCTCAGTACTGCTGAATCGTCGTCAAGTCTATGCACTGCTCAGAAGACACCTGAAATAAGGTATCAGGAACTGCGAGAGAATCTGTGATTAGAAGACATCGTAGGCATGAAAGTTAACCGAAACGGCGCTCCACTTGTAATATCCGGAACCCAATTTCAGTGGTAATATGTGGGTCAGCGCTGCCGCTAAAATCTTGATTCTGCTGTTGCACATATTTAAAGAAAATACGTGGATCACAGTGCCAATTATAAAGGTGTAAGTTTTTACAAAAGTTCCAGCTACTGAGTGCATCCGTAGGGGCAGCTCGACTAAGATTGTATGGGCCGAAAAACTATGGGCGTAACTTTTAGTGATAGAAAGACGGCAGAGTAAATCAGGAAACAGAGGTTGACGACTTCCTAGTCGAAACTAAGAAGAAGAAATGAGTTTTGGTAGGCAAGAACGAAAGCCAGATAACATATGGTCCTTAATGGTAACGGAGTGGGTTCCAAGAGAAGCGAAGCGCCGCCGCGAAGGGTGCGGCAGAAAGTTAGGCGAGTGGATGATATCAAGCTTGCGCGGATGCATGGTCGCCGCTGGTTGCTCAGAACAGGGTTCATTGAAGAGATATAGGAGAGGCCTTTATCCTGCAGTAGGTAATGTTATATGAGGCTGCTGCTGATGATGATAATGATGATCATGATCATGATAATGATAAATGCTCGTGAAATTTATGAAATATTAAAACTTTAGAGGTATCACTTCTGTCACTGTTATATCGCGTGCGTAATTTAGTCAAGTGGTAAGCGCCTGCCTTTGACTGCTGCTTTTTCAGTGCATCGTAATACCTTTTGACATATGAATCGAGCATATTGATTGCCGTCTTTTTATGGTGGCTCCTAAGACATCTTAACGCGTTTCTTTTTCAAACAAAATCCGCACGGGCAGAAACGCTTTACTCTATGCAGACATGTTATTTTCATATAAGTTAGTTTAACACATTCATGTTGTGATTGCCGCCTGATTTATTTATTTTTGATTTCAATGCTCACAAATAGCTCGTTGGGGAGTGGTGTAGAGAAGCACTAACGTAAGACAATTTATAATAGTGCAGCGGTCCATAAAAACAAAGAAACATAGCCAAGGGACATGGTAGCAAGAAACACTTCAAGGATATGCTAAAATATATGAAAACCTACGAAACATTTTAAGACTTGTATTGTTCAAAAGCGACATGCAACAATCCGCGCAACGCATGCAAAAAAAATAAAATAAAACGTGTTGCACACTGATCAATTAAAATTCGTTTACTGTTGACAGATGACCTCCAACAGCAATTGCGAAGTCCTTTTTTAAAGTTCCTCTTTCATTTGGTAGGCCCTTCTATAAACTTATTTCACGCGGAATAAAAGATGACTTAAACAGGAAATTTTGACATGGAATTTCTGTTATTTTACAACTATGGTCCCTTCTATGTGAAATGTGTCTTGCAGGCTTCAGAGAAAAATCGGGATGTAAACTTTCTGTATAATATAATGTTCAACAGGTTTATCGTGAGGAAGGTGCTAAGTAGGTTTAGGAAGTGCCAGCCGAGTTACTTTATTAATCGCTTACACTGATGTGATGATCATGACAGTTTAAACCAAAACTTTCAGCACGATTTTGTATGTCTTCAAGATTCTAAATAAGAATTTCTGTTGCCTGATCCTAAATTCCTTGAGCATACTCCAAGACTGAGCGCACATTTGAGATATTGGTAGCCTCCTTGACGTTTTTCGGCACATTGGCAAAATTTATTTAATTGATTATTTTTGGCACAGCTTCCTCCTGTGACCACATCAAGATTTTCATGTGTGGGGGAGGAAGCTGCTGCCTCCTTGTTGATTTAGCCTGTGTTTGGAACAGGCATTGGTGTGAGTAAAATGGTTTGCGCCTTTATCTCCGAGACCAGAATGCCGATTCCGCCTATTACATTTTAGATGTAATCGGCTTTCATGGCCTTTGTTCTGAGCATCTACAACATTTGTCCATAAAGTTTCGAGACTGATTTATTTTCTTCTCTAGACATAATTCCACAAACAAATGTTGGTGCGTATGTTTAGCGCCATCTTTTCGGGCTAACCTGAGGTATTGATGTTAATTGCTGTGGCAGCAAATACATGGCACTACATGTAGAAAAATACGCTGGCTCTAGTCGTCTGCGGATTCTACTTTGAGTGGATGTGGAGAGATGAACGCCCACCTCGAAGAGCATGTAAACATAAAATTCTGTGTGAAGCTTGGCAAGACAGCCACACAGACGTATGCGCGCTTTTGTGACGCTTACGGCAAAGAGACATCATCGCGCGCGCGAGTTTTGAGTGGCACAGGAGGTTCGTTTTGGGTAGGACGTCGGTGGATGACGACACAAAGCAGGGGCGCCCTTCAACCTCATGGAATGAAAACGTGGCTCGGATCAGAGAAATTGTGCTACAAGACCGCACCATTACAAGAGGCACGCTATCAGATGCTCTCGACATTAGTACGACAACATGCCACCAAATTTTGCGTGAGAACTTGGGGAAACGAAAGCTGAATGCCAGAGTTGTGCCGCCCTCCCTTACACAGGACCAGAACGACACGCGGGCGCTGATTTTCTCTCTGAAGCAGAGGAGGATGCTGCATTCGTCGACCGCATCATTGCTGAAGAGGAAACATGGTGTTAAATACGATCCTCAAACAAAGAGACAGAGCGCCGAATGGTGGTCCACAAGCCCTCCGGTGTCGAGAAAGGTGCGGCGACAGAAGACCAAAACGAAGACGATGCAGATAGTTCTTTTTTCGATGCCAGAGGTGTCGTAAACCACGAGCTCGTCCCACACGGGCAGACGGTGAATCAGTGTTCCAACACATGCGTGATGCACTGCGACGTCGTCGCCTTGATTTATTCGCATCTGGACAATGAAGCCTTCTCCATGATAACGCAAGGCCGCACACTGCTCTCAGCATCACAAAGCTTCTCGCCAAGCACAGCATTACTGTACATCCCCATCCGCCATACTCACCTGACCTCTCCCCATGCAATTTGTTTCTATTTCCTCGTGTGAAGAGAGTCCTTAAAGTTCGCTGGATGGGGAGCGTGGAGGCCATTCAAGATGCCAGAACGAAGGAGCTGACAGTCCTGCCAAAAGAAGCGTTTTCCAACTGTTTCCAAGACCCCAAGAAGCGTTGGAAGCTGTGTATAGACTGCAAGGATATTATTTTGAAGGGGTGCTGCACAAACGATTTCAATGATACTCGTTTTTTTAATGAACTGAATCTCGGAACTTTAGGGACAAAGGTTGCATTCTGTGAAGTAATACAGTTCGTGACCGAAATACCAGACACGGCGAGAAAAGCGAAATTCATTTTCAAAGTGTCTTTTTCCGAAGATAAGAGCTCCCAACTTAAGTTTTGCATGCAAGGATATGCTTCACCGAGATTCAAATATCCTGACATGCACTTCAGATACACTCGGTGCGTTGTCCTTGTTTGAGCATCCGCCTCGCATGCGGGATGTGCCGAGCTCTGTGGTGGAAGGCCATATTTAATTGGAGTCCCGGTAGCCGCGGCTAATGAGCCGGCGGAGCGGGCTGTTGACGTTGCTGGCGAGGCCGGTTACCGACAGCGCTCCCTCTTGCACGAGCGAGAGCTTCTGGTCTGTGCTAGGCAGGTCGCGCCACCTTCAACTTCATCAGCGCCGCTACAAATGCTCCCCCCCCCCCCCCCCCCCCCCCAGCGCAGTGCGCGATAAAGGAAAAAAACGGTATGTACAAGTTTGTACAGGTGGGTCAAGTCCATAACAAAGTTGTGTTCGTGAATGCCGCTGGGCGGGTGAAACAAGCTCAGGCGGTCGAGCCTGGCTGCTGCGCAAAGGGCGAGCGGAGCGAAAGGATGAGGATGATGACGTAATGAACAGGCGGGAGAGGTCGAGGAAAAAGCGGCGAGATAGGCGTGCTGTAGTCGGAACGTCTACTGGTGGGGCCGCCAGTTGGGTTGAAGGGGGCCGGAAAATGTCATTGCATAATCCGCCGCCAAACAAGAGGTGGGGATGTCTCAGCCACTGGCGACGGGGAAACAATGGCAAACGACACTGCCCTGGAGGTCTGCTGCGTGGGACTCGGGCTGCCGTGTAGGGAAGTGGTCAAAGTGGTCGACGAGGTGGAGCGGCTTTATGCAAAAACGAGCTCACTGTGGCAGTGGGACGGGTGGCTGAGGGCACAAGAAGCAAGTCCGGGCCGTAGCTGTCGGAATGAGAAGTATACGGTAGGGCTGTGTCATCTGTCGCGCAGGCACAGGCACTAATGAAGGCGCCGGGTAGGCAGGGATGTGTGGCAGGCGTTGCGGGTGGCGCGTGAAGCGCGACAAGGCCCTGCGGTGGCGTGCTTGCGCGCCTCGCGACAGGAATGACTGTTGAGCTCACGGTGGTTGGGCTTGGGGGAGCAGGCGAACGTGGCACTAGAAGCGAGTCCGGGCCCGGGTCGAGAGAGAGTGCTGCCGGTGATGGCTCAAGGGCAGGCGCCACAGCTGGAAAGCAGGGCTCGACAGGAGGCGCCGTGGGACGGGACATCACACGTGGGTGGCCGCTCATAGGGGCTGGTGAAGCAAACTTGAGAGAGATCGGGGTGTAGTTTGAAGCAGCTGGTGGAGAAGGTTGGCAAGAGTCTGGCGCGTCCTCGCGGGGCACTTGCCGAACCGTGGGTGGAGGCAAATACGGTGGCGACGATAGTGGAGAGATCGGTGTGGGGAGGGGTGCCGACAGAGGCGCGGGCGGAGGGAAAGCCGAAACAGCTCGGGAAGGGAAGCGGCCAGGGGTGGTGGGTTAACTAGCGCCGCAGCTTCTTAGTTGGTAACAGGAGCAAAGAGAGTCGGCGGGAACTCCAAGCCAAAATACGCCACCAGGCCCTTCTTGAAATCGGCGTATGTGTTGGGGACAGGAGGCGGCAACCGCAGTTGTGGCTTGAGACCGGGTGGGAGATCGGGGCTGGCGTGCTGATAGCGCAGTAGCTGGCTGGACACGTTGTTGACATGAAAGTGCGAGTCCAGGAGCGCCAGCCACAAAACGGGGTCCCTGGCATAAAAAGCGGGCAGCCCGGGCAGCCGAGGAAGAAAAGAGCGTTGATACTGCTAAAGGAGCTCACAGGATGCGATGGTAGGCGCGGACATGGCGGCGAGAAGAAGCTGCCGAAAGCCGGGTGCGAACAGCGGGCGTGCAGCATCAAGGCCAAGAGGGACAGGACGGGCAGGAGCGCAGGACCGATGGGAGCGGCGTTGCGTGCGTCAGAGCTGTCTTCCGATGTCACCAGATGCGATGGGCGGTCCACATTTAATGAGAGTTCTGGTAGCCGCAGCTGGTGAGCCGGTGGAGTGAACTGTTGCCGTTGATGGCCAGGCCGGTTGCCGAAAGCGTTCCCTGTTGTTGCAGTTGTTGTTGTTGTTGCTTTCGTGACAGGGCACATACCCACGTCCGGGAGATTGGCCAGGGTTGTGTGGGCAGACCCCATAGAATAGGGTAAACTGGTGCCAAGCTAATGATTGTGCCTTGGGTGAAATTTCAGAGTAATTAAAAAGAAAGAGAAAGAACAAAATATCGAGAGAGAATATCTGAGAACTAAATATATGAAAATACTCAAACCCTCTTTTAAATGCGGAAATTTTGGAAACAATTAGCAAGAGAATCTGCCGGTAGCTGTTATATATTTGTGGAGGTATTCGCAAACTTGATTCAATGCAAAACCCCTGGCGCTCGCGCCGAAAGAGAGGAGCAGGGGAACCGGCAAAGTGAGACCCAACTTTGTAATGGAAATTTCAAGGTGTGCTCTCTTCTGCTGTGCAAACCTCCGGCAAGAGAGTAGGAAATGCTCCAATGTCTCTACTTCACCACAAGCCGCACAAAAGTTCGTGGTACTGAACCCGCACCTACTTAAGTAAAGATTTAAACGAGGAATCCTGCACCGCATGAGTGTTATCGCTACCTCACACTGCCGGGTTTTACACGATTCAGCCTTCAATGGGCACATGAGATGTTGGTAGTCAACAGTAGAGAGTAAGGGACCGTTGCACGTGGCGGTTACAAACTGAAAACGCTGAAATCGATTCATTCCGAAAAGAACACGTAGGGACGCTGTAGGCAACAGGTGAATTTAGAGCTGATTTTACCAAAGAGTCTGCTGCTTGATTTTATGAAACACCGCAGTGACCTGGTATCGAAACGAAGCGCACCTCTTTCGCCCATCCAGGAACAAAAGCTTTAGTGAGAGTCTCAGAAAAGCGTTTCGTGTGTACTCCAGCGCCCACAAAACAGAGAGACAATCTGAGAGGAATATAACCTGAGAAACACTTGTGGGAATTTTCAAACCAGCCAGTCCAAGAGCCATAAACTCAGCTGAAATATGGTTTTGTAATCCGGGACCCTAACCAAACAGCTAACCGAGAGAGAGACTGAAAAAGTACCAACCGCTGCCTTCTGGCCGGCCCCAGACGCATCTGTATCAATCACAGTATGGTGCTGGAAAGGGGAAAGGTGATCAAAGAGGAGTCCAGTTAATGTCCTTGCAGGCAGATGCTTCGCATTAGGTGGGAAAGTATAATCAAAAGCAATATCCACAGGGGAAGCTGCCCAACCTACTCTGCATACAAAATTGAGATCCACATCAATGTTGGATAAAAGGTTCTGAGTAAAAGCAACTTAAGGGAGGCGGAACCTTGACCAATGACGGGTGCGAAAGAGGGCTGGGTGCGAGACGAAAATAGATGTAGCCACACCAGGAGCCGACTCAAATGCCCGCAGAAAAGTCCTGACCGTTAACAGGTGCTAACGAGAGTTAAGGTCGGGAATACGAGCCTCCAGGTACAGAACTGCGGTGGAAACTGATTGAGGGAGTCCTAGGCAGAAGCACAGTGCGCGCCTTTCTAACAGCAGCAACGGATAAAACTTATATTTAGGGGAGCCAGGAAAAAGTACGCATCCAAATTCCAAAATGGGCCTGACATAGGCTTTGTAAAGAAGTACAAGCGTGTTCCGGTGCATGCAAAATTTTCTATTACTTATTCGTAGTAGCCTACCTAGTACACGCTCACCTTTCTCAACGTTAGTCTTGATGTGGGGCCGCCAATCCATACTGGCATCATAAATGACGCCTAGATACCTCAAAGATTCCACCTCAGGTATGCTGTCCGAGCGACAGTGTAGCGATACATATAAACGCATGTTGGTTTTAAAAACTAGCTCGCTGCTTTTGTGCACATTTAATACCAAATTTATTGTATCCAGCAAACCTCTTGCGCATTGACGTAATCCTGGAGAGAACGATATACGGCATGAATGTCTGCTGCAGAAGCAAAGAAGGCAACGTCATCTGCATAAACATATACTCAAACATCAGGGCGTAGTGGAATGTCGCAAATCAGCAGATTGAATAGAAGTGGTGAAAGTACAGAACCTTGTGGCACGCCTCTGTTCTGGGCATAGGTGTCTGAGGTGAAGGAACCATCAGAGCAAAAGAACGGCCGTCCTGTTAAAATTCGCGGATCCATGCATAAATGTAGTACGGCGCGTGTAATAATGCAAGTTTAGAGAGAAGGATCGAATATTCAAGTATTCAACACTGTCGTACGCTTTATCAATGTCAAGCGTCACTAATGCTGATACTTCATCCTTGCGCATAACAAGGTGGATTCTGCTCTCTAAATCGACATGGGCGGACCATATGGAGCATCCCCGGCGAAAACCAACTCAATGCATTGAGTTCTGAAACATGCGCTGATAGGCAGCTGTGCACAATTCTTTCTATGAGCTTTACCAAATTGGATGTTAGAGCTATCGGCAGAATGTTATCAATATGGAAGTTTTTCTTTGTATCTTTAAGAGCAACATTATTTTCGCCACCTTCCAGGAGTGCGGCAACCATGCAGTTTCCAATGGTGTATTGACCAGATCGAGGAGGTCCTGAGTGAAGTCTTGCGCTAATGGTTTCAACATACCGGTAACACCATGCCAACCAGAAGCTGAGGATTGCATTAAAGAAACTGAAGTTGTTAAATCTTATTTGTCAAACACAACATAGCCTGAGCAGGGTAGGGGGCGTACAGAGGGACTCTACGCTGCTCCTGAAAACGTGAAGCAAGCCCTACTGCGATTTTCTCTAACTCATCTTTCGCCTCATGTGGAGAGAGCACCACCGAGCTGGTTAACTGCATGGCTGAGGAGGTCACATTCCTTTCCATAAAACGATACAAAGCCTTCCTATTTTTGGGGGGTTTGACAAATATGTGTTCAAATTTTGATTGTAGTCATCCTTTTCCTTTGCTATAGTTCGTTTATACGCGCCCGAGAAAAATTCGTAGTTCATCTAATTTGCCTGTCTCTGATTATGTGAAAGGCTACTCCATGCTGCTTTCCTACGACGGAAAGCTGTCTGACACGCGTCATTCCACCATGGTGATGGTGATTTATTGTAAATAGCAGAAGGCCCAGTGAACTTGGAGCTCTTCGTAAAACTGAATAAAACACTCGCTGAGCCCTGTCGGACCTACATTAACAAGGATCAGATGTAAGGGAGGCGCGCCAAGATGATGCATAGGTTGCAAGATGAACTGATTTTCGGGCAGAATCATGATCTTGGCGGGGGCTCACCAATCTGGTGAAAGTAATTCGCTGGTGGTCACTAGATGTGCCACAGCCAATTGTGGACCATGCCCCTATACCTACTCCTCTTGCTGCCAAGGACAAATTGAGAACTGAGCGCGAGTGTCTGCGGATGAAGGTTATAGCCCAAGAACTGTACCATCGCACACCATTTGCTGACGTCCATTCCCATAGCATATGATCAAATGAATCAGTATAGGAACCCCAGACGACTTGGTTTGAGTTGAAGGCGCCTGCAATGATTACCCTGCTAGAGTTTGCAAGTAAGCTGCCTAGGTGGTCTGTTCTGCATACTCCAGTTGGAAAATAGACGTTTGCGACTGTGACAGTAGCGCAGTGCGGCAAAGTGAGATCTAAAGCTAGAAGCTAGCAAACAGAATCCATTACTTTTGTAGCGATAGCTACATTACGGTAGCAATTCGAGCCTTCAGCGTGGAGGCGCCGCCACTCTGTGGCTGCGTTGCAACCGTGTGGCTGAGCCGCCACCCTGTGGCTGCGCCGCCGCGCTGTCACGTGGTTGGTCACGCGGTGCGGAGCAGCTGCTAGCGGCGTGGCGCTGTGGCTGATCACGTGGTTCGTCACCAGGTTGATCACGTGACCAAGTTCCACTCAGCCAGCTGTAGCTGTCGCGCCACTCCAGGTTTAACCAGAGTTAAATTACCACCATTTTTTTTAGTTATTTAGGCATGGTGATACAATTTTGATGAAATAAGGCTCGCCAACATGCCGCCCCTACAGTTTATGCGGTCCGCTCGGAAAGTACAAAACCTGTTTAAAGAAAATGACTTTACAGTGGAGAGCCAAGTTTCTTGCAAGAGCATAATATCTGGGTTATGAGAAGATAGAATTTTTAAATCAGGAAGAAAAGATACAATAGAGCGGCAATTCCATTGAAGAATCTTTACACCCGCCATGATGCGTAATCGAGAATAGAGGCTGAAACAGCCTCTTGTAGCATATCTGACTTGGAAGGCACTCTAGAAGGCCCTTTTTTTGTCTTCACCTGGGAAACGGAGGACTTAGAAGGAGAGGTGGAAGCACGACGCTTCTGCGTAGGACAAGCCATTTCCACATCGTTAGTGCAAACAGTGTTGCGACAAAGGCTTACAGGGACGCTGTCGAGAGGCGGCACGTGAGACGGCACCTTGGGTGTTGACGTGGCAACGAAACTTTGAGCACAGGCTTGCTCTGATGTTGATGCTGGTGCAATTACAGGATGAGGTTGAGAAACAGCCTGATTCGCAACAACATCAGACAACGCCTGCGTGAAGCTGCTGAGTATGCGCTCGACCAAAACTGAGAGTGCTTTTTGGCCTTTGACACTGTTGAAGCAGACAATGTGGCCTCGAGGTGAGGAGTAGAGGAACGCACAAGGCTGGCGTATGAATGTTTTTGTGCGGTTAAGAAGTGCATAAGCGATTCTCGTGAGCAGCGATTCCGCTCAATTAATTCCAATAAAATTTGCTCCTGTGACCGACTTTCACAGGTGGCATCATCGGTGCTGTGACTGCTACTGCAGAGACAACAGCTTGGTTGTTCAGCGGTGCAGCTGTCGGAATAGTGGCCTTCACCACACACCCGGCATCTGGTCGCCGACTTACAGGCTCTACCACTATGTCCAAATCTCCAACAGTTGGTGCATTGCAGGGGTCGAGTATGCAGTGGGTCCACGCGGTAGACAATTTACCAAATTTTCAACTCCGAGGGGCATGTGCGACCAGCAAAAGTTGTTATGACTGACTCCGTTGTAACACGCACTCCAGCCATCTCGCGAGAGCAGCGGTATACAGAAATAATTCCCGCCCCGGCATCCTGGAACTCCTCCAAAATTTCTTAAATTGAAGATGACGGATCCACTCCACGTACAATGCCGTTAGTACACGCAAGCTGCTCAGGAATGAAGGCTTTAACCGGCAGAGAAGATAAGGTATTACACCGGAGCAGATCGAACACACGCTCAATGTTTGCTGACTTACAAACATTGCCACGCCTGCCGAAAGGTTGCACTTCAGAGATGTCGAGATAGTGACTGGTTAGAGTTTTAGTTGTTGCTGTATTGTTTTCAGATTCTTCATTTTGAGAAAACCATCTCCCATTGGTACAAGCGCCACTGGAATTGAATTGAGACCATTCTTTCGAAATGAATTCAAAGGCGAGCTTTCGGCGGTCACGCTGGCGAACCAGGCTGCCGAGCTTCGGGGAGGTGAAAGACATGCCTACACACAGCGCGCGGACAACCTTACATCACCCGAGTCAGCATAGCTATCCTGAACCCTGTTCAAAACCCCAAGAACGTGGAACGGCCTCACCGAAAGAAACACCCGGCACCACCAAGGAACAAAGCAGGCAGGCGGTGACGAACACAGCTGTTCGACTCGAGCAATGGCTGCTGAGCCGCAGTGCTTCGTTCTTGCTTTCTTTTTCTTCTTTCTTGCTTTATTTTGCTTTGCTTTCGTTCCCTGTCGCACGAGCCAGAGCTTCTGGTCTGCGCGAGGCAGGTCGTGCCAACTTCAACTTCATCAGCGCCGCTACACCTCCATCTCCAATGCCGCCGGTTACCCACTCGTGATAAGATGCCAATGGGTGCAAGCTTTCCCCCAGCTTCATGGTCGGCTTTTCTGGAGTAAAATCTGTGAAATTTGTCTTTGACCCTCCCTGCTGCAACGAAAATACCTTGAGTCAAGGCACTCTTGTCCAAAGCTACCCTTGCACTATTAAAGTTCATCGTTATCATCACCATCACTTCAGGAATTCGAAAATAAATTAAATTTAATCAACAGCTTCTGCTGTTTTCGCTCGCGCCTTGAACGGTAAAATAGTGCTACGCTCACCGAATGACCCATTGCTCGCGAGCTATTAGTGCTTCTACCGGCCAATCAGCAGTGCATTATTCGATACTTACAATAAAAAACTGTTGACCATTATCTCATAACGAACCCTTGTATTCGCTACGAAGGAAACATGCATTTTGCGTGTATTATCTTCCTGCTGAGCAAAGCGCTACTAATTACGTGACATGTTCGCCTTAAAATTAAGGTAGTGGCGCTTAAGTGATATCTTTGCCAAAATCAGAAGGAGACAGTCTGCTTGGGCAGGGAATGTAATAATAAAGCAAGATAAGCGATGATCGTTCAGGGTAATGGATTGGACTGCAAAAGAAGTCAAGAGTCGCAGGGGGAGGCAGAAAGTTAGGTGGGCGGAGGAGATCAAGAAGTTTTGGGTGATAGGGTTGCCGCAGCTGGCACAGGACATGAGTGAATTGGAGAGATTTTGGAGAGGATTGTCCTGCAGTGGACGTATAGTCATGCTAATGATGATAAAATTCTAGTATAGCTAGTGTATGACAGTTTTATGAAATTATTGCTATTCGGCACTTTCTGCATGTTACAACAATTGCTACGAGACCGGCGTCCCTCCCCCTTTTGTGATTGCCGCCGCGGGGGCTCTGTGGTTATGGCACTCGGCTGCCGACCCGACAGACGTGGGTTCAATCTCGACCGCGGCGGTAGCATTTCGATGGAGGTGAAATTCTAGAGGTCATGTATTGTGCGATGTCAATGCAGCTTAAAGAACCCCGTGTGGTCGAATGTCCGGAGCTCTTCACTACCGCGTCGCTTATACACTGAGTCGCTTGTGGACGTTAAACCCCCATAAACCAAACCCTCCTGCGGTTGAGTGGTATACTCGTATGTTAAAATTGCTAAACCCTGCGGAGTATCAAAGCGAAGTTGTTCAGTACTTCTGGCAATGAACTTTATTACGTTAAAGTGAAGAAGTGATATAGCGGGTGGAGCGTGTAAACCGAGACCGCGCAAATGCTGGCCATCCCATTTTAACCGACGCTTTACATTCGACGACACTGGCGGTCCTCCTATTGGCCAGCCACTTTGTTCCTGCGGTCGAGATGTGGTAGGAGTCGTCAGCAGAGTCCTTGTAATCTGCCTGGGGCGCACGTCACATATCGGTTATTCTTTAAGTAGGCCAAATGCAAAGCATGCCAGAATGCAAGTTACATACGCATGCCTTGCTATGTTGCACAGGATATCGGACAGGATAAGCACCCATTTCCCTGGATCCTTGTGCGTGACGAACACTTCGGTAGGATAGATGCAAAACTCAAATGACTGGAAACAAAATTGCATGGTAATCTATGTTTGCTGTCGAGCACTAATTAGCGACGAACGCGGTCAGTCTCGCCGTAGGAAAGCCCTACTGCGCCGGACCTCTGGTCATCAACTCCGGGAAGAGTGCTGGGCCTCCGGATATCCTTCCCGCCGTGCCTCGAATCACGGGGTCGGCCGACGTCCCCTGCGGCGAATGCTGCTCCGGGCAGGTAGGCGAACTTGCAGGCCTCCATGTCCTCACGGCCAAGTTCGTCACTTGGTGACCACTTTCGCCTCTTGCAGTGTCTCCCAGCCACTGTGAAGCCGAGCCAGATCAGGAAGCAGCACGCTTGGAGCAGACCACAGAGGCGGAAAACGGCGTCGTACGAGCCCCACTCGTCCCGGAAGTAGCCTGCACGAATTCATCGATCCCGCACCGAGAGATTAAACACATAATATCGGCAGAGCTAAATGCTACCTCTGCTAATAAAGGCGGCTGCATTTGGTGTAGTTAGTCAACCATGTTCAAATCGTGAAAGCACTCCAGAACACAAGGACACAATAAGAAACGGGAATACGTTTCTTAGAAAGAAAAGACGTTTGTAAGATGCTCTGAAGAGCGCGTCTATAAAGTGCCTCTGATCTGTGGTGATTTAGACAAGAAGATCATTAAAGGAAAGGTCAGATGAACGTGACTACAATGTGAACAGAAAAGGAGGGCACGTGAGCATTCATAGCTTGAAGTGCAAAAGTAAGCGACAATGCTTATAACAGCAACAGTAAGAGCGGCAGCTGTTCTGTTTTTCACAAATGTGAAATTCTTTTTCAGAGCTAATGGAAAATCATCCGAGAAATTGAAGCTTTGGAAACAGCGCTAGCTTGGGATGATTTCGTAGTGCGCCTTCAATTGTGCTATCGGAAAAAGAGACGCTTTTTCTTCAGTCGGCCTCCGGGACTATTCGATAAGAATTCAACGCTCACCCCTCTGTGGTAATATCTTTGCAAGTATGCTCCAGCGAAAAGCCAAGACTACATATTTCCGCTCCTCGCATAAAATAAGACCAGTTGGAAGTAAGTGCATTGTGTGTCCGTCACTTTCCGTGTCCTTGCCTTTTGGAGGGAACATATTAAAGGCGAAAGGGAGAAACATTATGATAGCAATAGACAGAAGGTGCACTGGTTATCCGAATAGACGATATCTAAAGACATTAAATATGCCACAAAACACAGTGAACAAGGCTTGAGGGAGGAAGCGTCACTTTGATTAGCCAACGTTTCCGCAAGAGCACTTGCCTTCGACAAGTCCTCTTGCTGAAACTTTGGCCAAGCGAACTGAGGCGCTCCTCTCAAGCCTTGCACACTTCAAGAAGTTTGCCGCGTCGTTGATAGAAGTGTTCAGAAGAGGCGAAAAGCATTTCGTGGGCCAAACTGTATACCGCACCACGAACGCCAGGGCGAAGTGGTAGCGAATCAGAGGTTCTGCTGTGGCGAAGCGGCCGCAGGCCCTCCTTCGCAAGCCTCAGGCAGTGAATAACGTCTCATAGAATGGCATCTCCAACATTTAGTGCGGCCAAGCCGATCAGAATGCTTTGGACACTCGGCCGTGCAGGATGCTTGACCGTGCACCACATTTCGCTTGAAGCTGACGTTGATCCTTTGGTAGCCGTTCTGAGCGACGGAACGAACGACAAGCGCACACGAATGAATGAGCAAAGGCTTGCTGACAATACTGGCGTGTACGCATAGCATCACAACCGAGTACACCACGTATGTATTCCTACAGTAGAAGAGCCCAGGCGTAGCGCGAATATGCACGAAACTTTTTCAAGCGTTCTGTAAACAATGTGCTGCGCCGTTCAGCATGCTAAAAAATGATTGGATTACACGAATTCATTAGTGCTTCCGAGAATACTCAAATTCTAGAACGAATTCTTCCTTTTCAGTGAATGACGTAATTATTTTGACAGAAAGAATTCATGAGTCAACCATGTTCTTTCATTTCCTCACCAGTCAGATATCCGGTTAAGGGATTCTGTGCACGAGGATGGTAGAGGAAAGACTTCGAGGAAGAAAATAAAGGAGCTTTGTTTAGCTCGTCAAAAACTCATCCACGAAGAACCACTCTGCAGCGCTGATTCCTTAAGCCTATATAAAGCTAGCCTTTGCATGTATCTAGCAAATCCCGCCTGTTTTCATGGACGCGTTTGGTGACCTAACGCCTCACAGCTGTTTCAGCTGCTGGCTTCAGACGTTCACGAGTGCTCAGGAGAGTAAAGTGAATATTTGCCTCCGAATGTGTTTCAGCACCTTCAATATCCAAGATCCGTGAAAATATTGACACCTGTATATTAAGAGCGTTAGCTCTTATTCACCGTTTCAAAATTTTGTGGAGTCTCCTACCACCCGTAGATCACAACTTCACCTGTGGCAGCAACTAGAAAACAGCACATCTCACATTGAGACTTGTAGTGCCATCTACAATAGCATTGTAGAAACAACCACCTGCATCATGCCAATGATGACGCCATGGTCCAATATGGTGGATAGAGATGTAACTATGTAGGTAAGACGTCATGGGACCAAATGTCGGCATCGTTCCAGTTTCTCGAATCTAAGATGGCGGCCATTGAAAAATTGGCTGTGGCCTCCCATCTTTTCGCCCCTCATCCTCCCAACAAATATACTATAAGCGGTTTAAAGAGAATTTTATTAGGCGAAAAACAAACCAGTGACTGTCGTCCCTCAAGAGAACAAATAAGTACAATAATGCGACTTCCGTCGTCTAGTACAACCTATGAAAGACACAGCACGCGGGAGTCCGCCAGAGTCACTAGTGTTCCAAAGTCAGCACGAAACGCAGGGGAAGCACGCATGCCACATACACGCGCTCCGCGCACAACCACACCACTAGTACTGTAGCAGCCGCACGGACACACGGCCGTTGCTGACCGTGATGAAGTGGGTGCTTCATCTCCGCAAAAACTCCTCTTCTTCCAAGGAGACAACGTCGACGCTGGCCAGCTCTAACATGCGCGCCCTCTTGCGCTGAAGGAGTGGGAACATTGCCATCTGTCGCCGTCGGTGTAGCGGCGCGACACCTCTTTGTCGCCACAAAACAAAAGCTCCGATGCAGAGCAACAGCCGCGTGAATATATTGTGCGGACTAGTGAGAGCATTTAATCTGGTGAAAAACAAATGTGACCAAAGTCTCCAGAAAGTCCCAAAGACAACACAATCGAACATGGCATGCACTTAGGTTTCGACTAGTGCGCATTGCGGACAATGGGCACAGGGTGTGACCCCCTACGCCTCTATGCGGTTTCCAGTGGGCAAAACCTGAAAGCCACGATGCCAGCCGAAGTCGCGGATGTCGAGTGGAAAGGCGGACAGCGTCAAGTCCCGCCAACGCACCCGCCTGCTCAGCTCGAGTTGTTGATCTGTAGCCTCCTCCATTGCTAAGAGCTCGCAGACGCGGGAGGCTGGCGTGTCAAACAGGTTCACCCCGGGCAAGGTAGCGGTAAGGGACCTGAACGTTGGACAGACATACCGGAAAAACTTCGGCTGGCGCTCCGCTGTGGGGCCAGAGGAGCGTTTAAAAATTAGGTGCCGCGACGTGCCAAGGAGGTAAGCAAGGAGGCCCCTCCCCGGATAGTCGGAGGCACCAACGAGGTCGTGGACTCCGCTAAGAGTGAAAATACTACACATAACACGCAAGTCCGGTAAGCTGAACCCGACCATGCGACTTGGAAGACGAAGTTGGGCACGGGAAACTAACTCCGTTCTCCCAGCCCAAAAGAAAGACTCACAAAGAGTGACCAGACTACGTGCGAAAGCACGCGGCGGGCGGGCCACTCCAGTAACATAAAACAGCGAAGAGCATACCATATGTGGGGCAAACGTGTGCTGAAACTCAAGCATTTTCTGAACTCTGCAAGAGGATTACTGTTGAAAGCTTCCATAGCGACAAACGCGGGCCACATCTTCCGAGGACAAGAAACAAACACCGAGTACGTTCACAGCCGAAACCCTATCGACGTCGCCGAACAGATCTGACGTTAAAGTGCCAAAGCAGAGCACCTTGCACGGGGTAGGAAAAGTTTCCCGTTATGGGACCGCTATATAATGGTTTGGTTTGGTTTATAAGGGTTTAACGTCCCAAAGCAACTCAGGCTAGGAGAGACGCCGAAGTGAAAGGCTCTTGAAATTTCGCCCATCAGGGGTTCTTCAACGTGCACGGACATCGCACAGTACACGGGTCTCTATAATTTCGCCTGCAATGAAACTCGACTGCCGCGGCTGGGATCGAACCCGCGTCTTTCGGGCCGGCTGCCGAGCGCCACAACCACAAAGCCACCGCAGCGGCTGGGACCGCTATATATGTATGCACTTGTTCTGCTATATATATATATATAATATTCAATATCAAATTTCCATATATATATATATATATATATATATATATTAGCAGACAAGTTAAATGAAATGAGGGGCCCGTTTGACATATATATACCATACATATACATACATATATACCGACAACTTGGTAGGGAAATACAACCATACGGGTTGTGGTATAGAAATAAAACCAGAATTAAATAATCGCCAAATATGTACAGATGCAATTACTAATTGAAGCGTTACTATATCGCACCAAAAGCCGAATTCTATGTCCACCTTTACCCTCGAAATAGAGCAAATTTCGTTTGGGCGTATCTTGAGGGGGTGTTACTCCACAACGAGTAGACATGCATCGTAATTTCTCTGATAGATGGCACTAGGCGTCGATCGCTCCGCTAGTTGGCGTGCGTGCACGCGTAGCCGAGCATTGGGAAATCCACCACGCTTCAAAGGGGAGATCTCTTATGCTCCATCCATCCATCTGTAATAAGCAGTCTCACTCAAAAAGTCCTCTCAGATGCGCTCGTTTAATAATAATAATAATTGGTTTTGGGGGAAAGGAAATGGCGCAGTATCTGTCTCATATATCGTTGGACACCTGAACCGCGCCGTAAGGGAAGGGATAAAGGAGGGAGTGAAAGAAGAAAGGAAGGAAGAGGTGCCGTAGTGGAGGGCTCCGGAATAATTTCGACCACCTGGGGATCTTTAACGTGCACTGACATCGCACAGCACACGGGTGCCTTAGCGTTTTTCCTCCATAAAAACGCAACCGCCGCGGTCGGGTTCGAACCCGGGAACTCCGGATCAGTAGTAGAGCACCCTAACCACTGAGCCACCGCGGCGGGTCGCGCTCGTTTCGCCGATCGTAGATTCGATTCGCCGATTGTTATTTCCATCAGTGCACCTCCATTTAATCTCATTCATATCAGTTATAGTAAACGAAACAGCTAACGTCGTTACTGCTACGTCTTCCAGACGGCGGCGGCTTTTCTTTTTTTTATCAATCCCAATTGATTGTAGTGTTCTGATCTTCTCTATGCCCAATATGGGATTCCATTCTTGAACCAGTTGTACGCCAGAACGGGCTGTCATTGTTCGTGCTCTCAAGCGAAACAATAATAGTTGTTTATCTCACGCGAACGCTTCCCTTAATCTAATATCAAAAACAGGATGCGTTACATCCGTTTCTTCGAACTTGTGTTTACATAGAATCTTATACTCTTTCGTTTTTAGAACACCCAAAGTGCAACGGCCATAAAGCGGGGCAAGTCTATTGCTTTGCAAACACCGAACTCTGAACCGCAGCACCGGTGCCTATGACGCTCCAACCGGTAAGAACGGAAAAGAAGACTAATTTTGGATATCCTGTCGCAAACACGAGGTGCATGACTGCCGGAAGCATTCGTGAGTTTTTACTCCCATTGTTCACAGGTACGCGGTTAGCAGATGTCGACTAGTACTCCGCGACTCATATGACCTTACTCACCAGCTGAAAAGGGCCTCAACGTTCGTTACCGCTGTTTTAGCCGCATGACGCGCATTTGTTGCATTCCTTTTCCACGAGGTCTGAATTCCCATCGCTAGCTGCGCCGTCTTCACTCATACTTCTAGCGCTTCGCTCAATCTGGGAGCTGATGAGCGGCGAAGACACTTTCTTGTGTTTTTTAAATGATTCGACGCTTTGGAGGTACAATGTCCTCGCTTTGTGATGAGAACGGGAGAATTCGGCGTAGAATAGTCCGTTGCCTGAATAAAACTAAGCAGTAGTCACCGAAAACATCCCATTTGAACTGTGGCACAGGTTATCTACATTTTTCAGGTTTCAGAATGAAATGAAAACATCAGAAAAGTACAATCGACTAAGACATCTGGAGGTGGAAGCTTAACAAATTATCTCTAGTTAACCTGCCCGCCTTTCCGTCCTTCTGTTTCTGTCTCTCTCGCTCTTGCCTTATAATTCTTGGTGGCCGATGCACTGAGTTGGAACCCTGTAGGAGGACCGCTACGTTTGTGGGCGTTCCTTGGTTCGTAGTAACATGTACTGATTTCGTTTAGCGCTTAGCCACAAAAATTTCCTTGGACGCACGGCTTTCGTTTCGACGGATCTGGAAAGCGCACGTCTTTCAGGAAAAAGCGCTGCTTCAGCGCACATCTAGCGAAATTGCTGTGTGACATCGTCACGCTCTAAGGAGTTGCTGGATAGGAAGTCGGTTTCGGGGTTTCATAGGCATATTAGGCAAACTCAAGGTAATGATGAAATGGACTGAGTTATTATGACTACGTCTTATAGATGAAAACCAGAGCCTTAGAACTTACAGATAAGTCTTGAAGAGTTCAAGTAATTCCAAAATGCAAGTGACTGGTTTCGCCTTTTCTCCAAAAGACAGGTAAAGTTATTTGAGTTGCAGCGGTCTAAGAAATGTCATTGCGTGCGTGTCGAAAAGTGGATAATTGCTTAATAACTATGCACGGCGAAGCAAGATATATTATTTTCAAATCCTACTTAACTGATTAGGTCGATTTTTTTTTCACGCGGTGGTCGTGACATCAGTTTATGTGAAACTGAAAGACACATCGGCACTGCTTACTGCTGGGCTATTCCAAGTTACAGTAATCAGGGTATGTCCGATGCTTGCAGTCGCAAGCATGAATTAATCAACACGATCTTTCGGCCCGCAGTCAATCCACTGCCTAAGTATTGGCTTTACAATATCTACAGGGTTAGGTAATTACTTTCTGTAGAATTGTTATTACATTGTACATTGGTTCTTATCTCCTTCTTAATGCACCTGATTTGCTCTTGAAGTGTCGGCGCTTGCACTGAGGGTTCAGCACTGAGTTTCCTATTCTAGAGAACAGCTTCCAGTTCTCCTTCGAAATAGACATAGGTAATCACTAAAAAAAAAATGTAACATTTATTTCTCGATTTATACACTCGGCAGCTTGTAGAGCACCTGAATGACAATGGCATTTAATTATAATAATGCACAATTATAAGTGAGTATCATTCATAAGCACGTGCTCCAAGTGCAAGACAGGACTACAAAGAAAAGGGGTGGGACCGAGCGTCCAAACGCCCTTTTTAGAAGCATTTCATCCTCGTGAAAGCCATTCGGAAACAGCTGCTTACACGGAGGCATTGGGGATCGAACCCATCACCTCACGAATACAAGGCGCATGCCCTGACCACTGCCGGAACTTAACGTCCCGGAACTAACTAATCATGTAAAGTAACCGCGTGGCGGCGTTTAGGCGGATGCTAATGAGCAATTGCTCCATTATTTCAGATCTATTTCTCGTCATCTTAGAGGATTCCTCTCAAATTTTGGACCAAAGCTGATAAAAAATATACTCCACACGGCCTCACCGACACTATGACAGGAGGTGACGAGAAGTTATCTGTATTGAAAGCATAGGTGTATACAGTGTAGGCACCAGAGGGATCCAGAACTTCCAAAGAAATGGTCTCTACTACTAAATGCGGACGGCTGTATTTGTTTTAATGGTGATTTGACCGTCGCACGGGAATGACGTCCACTTCAGCGATCTGCTCTCGAAAAAAACAGATCTCTTCCCAGAGTTCTCAAGTTGGGGCTTTAACAATCTTTCGAGCTCTCACATGCAGTTAAAATTAGTGCTGATGGAAATTTTTGGGAAAAGTTTAAAAAGGGTGTCATTAGCAATAAACAATCACTCCGGGCGTCTTAATAGGTACACTTTGAAAAGATGGAAAGACCATGTATTTAGGTGTCAAACTGTTCTTAAAATTTTTAAGCATAGTCTAGAAAGGGTTCTAACAGCATATCCTTCGTCAGGGCCGGAAGCGAGTTTCCACACCGCGAACAGAGACAAATAGGCCAAAGTATTGTCATAGCAGAGCGTGAAGCAAAAAGTCAGAAAGAAATTCATAGCTCATCAATGCGTTGCTCAGTGCTACTCAATCGTCTTCAAGTCTATGCACTGTTGAGAAGGCACCTAGAATAAGGTATCAGGAACTGCGAGAGCCACTGTGATTAAAAACACCATAAGCAAGAAAGTTAACCGAAACGGCGCTCCCCTTGTAATATTTAGAACCCAGTTTCAGTGGTAATATGTGAGGCAGCGTTACCGCTAAAATCATTATTCTGCTGTTCCACATATTTTAAGAATATACGTAGATCATAGTGCCAGTTATACAGGTGTAAGTTTTTCCAAAAATTCCTGATACTCAATGCATCCCTTGGCCGGCGGTGGGGGCTTGACTAAGGGTGTATGGACCGTAAAACTATGGGTGTAACGATTAGTGATAGGAAGAGGGCCGAGTAAATCAGGGAACAAACAGAGGTTGACGATTTCCTAGTCGAAATTAAGAAGCAATGAGTTTGGACAGACAAGAACGAAAGGCAGGTCATATTGACCTTAATGGTAATGGAGTTGATTCCAAGAGAAGCGAAGCGCCGTCGCGAAGGAGGTGGCAGAAAGTTAGATGAGCGGGTGAGATCAAGACGCTTGCGCGGATACATGGTCGCCACCGGTTTCACAGGACCGGGTTCATTGAATAAGTATATGAGAGGCCTTTATTCTGCACTGGGCGACGTCACGCTGCTGCTGATGATGAAGATGATGATAATCATGACGATGATAGTAAGAAATGCTGGTGAAATTTATGAAACATTAAAACTTTAGGGGAGGAATTGTCTTCGAGAACTCCTCTTGCTGAAACGTTGGCCAAACGAACTGAGGCACCTCTCTCAAGCCTTGTACACTTCAAGAAGTTTGCCGTGTCGTTGATAGAAGTGTTCAGAAGAGGCAAAAATCATTTCGTAGAGCCGGCCGGCGAAGAACGCCTCATAGAATGGCATCTCCCACATGTAGTGCGGCCAAGCCAATAAGAATGCTTTGGACACTCGGCCGAACAGGAAGCTTGGCCGTGGACGACATTTCGCTTGAAGATGACGTTGATGCCTTGGTAGCCGTTCTGAGCGACGGAACGAACGACAAGCGCAAGCGAATCAATGCCCAGAGGCTTGCAGACAATACTGGCGTGTATGGATAGAATCAAAACCGAGTACACCACGTATGTATTCCTATAGTAGAAGAGTCCAGGAGTAGCGCGAAAATGCACGCAACTATTTCAAGAGTTTTGTAAACACGGTGCTGTGCTGTTGAGCATGCTAAAAAATGTCTGGATTACACGAATTCATTAGTGCTTCCGAGAATACTAAAATTCTCGGAAGAATTCTTCCTTTTCAGCGAATGAAATAAATATTTCGATACAAAGAATTCATTACGCAGGCTTGTTCTTTCCGTTCCTTACCGGGCAGATATCCGGTTAAGGGATTCTCTGCACGAGGATGGTAGAGAAAGGACTTCGAGGAAGTAAAAAAAAAAGAGCTTTAATTCGCTCGTCACAAAATCATCCACGAAGAACCACCCTGCAGCACTGATTACATAAGCCGATATAAAGCTAGCCTTTTTAATGGATCCCGCAAATCCCGCCTGTTTTTCCCGGACGCATTTGGTGACGTACCGCCTCTTAGCTCTGTTTCAGCTGCTGGCTTCAGACGTTCACGAGTGCTCAGGAGAGTAAAGTGAATCTTTGCCTCCGAATGTGTTTGAGCACTTTCAATGTCCAAGAGCCGTGAAAATATTTAGCCCTCGATTTTAAAAGCGTTAGCTCTTACTCATCACGTTTCGATATTTCGTGGGATCTGCTACCACCCGTAGTTCACATCGTCATCTGTGACAGCAACTAGAAAACAGAAAATCTCACACTGAGACTTCTAGCGTCATCTACAATACCATTGTAGAAACAACCACCCGCCGCGTGCCAGTGATAACGCCACGGTCCAATATGGTGGATAGAGGTCGAATTATGTGAGTATGATGTCAGTGGACCAAATAGCGGCATAGTTCCGGGTTATCGAATCCAAGATAGCTGCCACTAAAACAATTGGTCGTACCCTCCCATCTGTTTCGCTCCTCACCCGCCCAAAAAAATATCCTTTAAGGGTTTATAGACAAGTTTATTAATGGGACCGCCATATATGTATGGATACGTTCCGCTATATATATATATATATATATATATATATATATATATATATATATATATATATATATATATATATATATATATATATATATATATATATATATATATATATATATATATATATATACACTCCGACATCAAGCGGCACCCATCCGGGGACAGTTGTGTAGCGAATTTGGTAGGCAAATAATACCATAAAGGTTCTGGTATAGAAATAAAACCACAATTAAATAACAGCTACACGTTGTACAGATTCAAATACTAATTGAAGCGTTACGATATCGCGCCGCAAGCCGAATTCTAGGCACACCTTGACCCCCCAAACGAAGCAAATTCCGTTTGGGACGTATCTTGAGGGGGTGTAACTCGACAACCGGTAGGCGTGCGTCGTAATTTCTCTTATAGATGGCGCTAGGCGTCGATCGCTCCGCTAGTCGGCGTGCGTGCACGCGTAGCCGAGTATGGTGGCAATCCACCACGCTTCAAAGGAGAGGCTCTTATGTTCCATCTATCCATCCGTAATGAGTCGTCTCCCTCGGGAGCTCCTCTCAGATGCGCTCGTTCCGTCGACCGTAGATTCGATTCGCCGATTCGTATTTCAATTAACGTACCTCCCTTTAATCTCGTTCATATCAGTTATAGTAAACCAGACAGCTAACGTCGTTACTTCAACGTCTTCCAGACGGTGGCGGCTTTTCTTTTTTTTATCAATCACAATTGATTGTAATGTTCTGGTCTTCTCTATGCCCAATATGGGATTCCATACTTGAACCGGTTGTAAGCCAGCACGGGCTGTCATTGTTCGCGCTCTCAAGCGAAGCAATAATACTGGTTTTGTCTCACGCGAACGCTTCCCTCAATCTAATATAAAAAACAGGATGGGTTATATCCGTTCCTTCAAATGTGTGTTTATATAGAACGTTATACTCTTTCATTTCTCGAACACCCGAAGTGCCACCACCATAAAGCGGGGTGAATCTATTGCTTCGCAAAAAGTACAAACCACACTCTGAACCGCAGCGCCGGTGCGTATAACGATCCAACCGATAAGAACGGAAAAGAAGATAAATTTTGGATATCCTGTCGCAAGCACAAGGTGCATGACTGCCTGAGGCGTCAGTACATGTTTACTCCCATTGTTCACAGCTGTGCGGTTGCAGATGTCGACTAGTAACCCGCGACCCAGTTGACCTTCCTAACGTGCCGGAAGTGCCTCAATGATTGTTAGCGCTGTTTTAGCCGCATGGCGCCCATATGTTGCATTCCTTCCACACGAGGTCCGAATTTCCATCGCTCGCTGCGATGTATTCACTCTCGCTTCTAGTGCTTCGTTCAATCTGGGAGCTGATGAGCGGCTAAGACACTTTCTCGTGGTTTCTTAATGACCAGACGGTTTGCAGATTCAACGTCTTCGCTTTGTGATGAGAACGGGAGAATTCGGCGTAGAGTAGTCCGTTGTATAAATAAACCTAAGCAGTATCCATCGAAAGCATATCGCTTGAACTGTGGCGAGGGTTATATACATTTTTAAGGTTTCAGTATGAAAGGAAACCATAAGAAAAGTACAATGGACTAAGACATCTGGAGGTGGAAGCTTAACAAATTATCTCTAGTTAACCTGCCCGCCTTTCCGTCCTTCTGTTTCTGTCTCTCTCGCTCTTGCCTTATAATTTTTGGTGGCCGATGCACTGAGCTGGAACCCTGTAGGAGGACAGCTGCGGTTGTAGCCGTTCCTTGGTTCGTAGTAACATGTACTGATTTCGTTTAGCGCTTAGCCACAAAAATTTCCTTGGACGCACGGCTTTCGTTTCGACGGATCTGGAAAGCGCACGTCTCTCAGGGAAAAGCGCTGCTTCAGCGCACATCTAGCGAAATTGCTGTGTGACATCGTCACGCTCTAAGGAGTTGCTGGATAGGAAGTCGGTTTCGGGGTTTCATAGGCATATTAGGCAAACTCAAGGTAATGATGAAATGGACTGAGTTATTATGACTACGTCTTACAGGTGAAAAGCAGAGCCTTAGAACTTAGATAAGTCTTGAAGAGTTCAAGTAATTTCAAAATGCAAGTGACTGGTTTCGCCTTTTCTCCAAAAGACAGGTAAAGTCCTTGGAGTTGCAGCGGTCTAAGAAATGCAATTGCGTGCGTGTCGAAAAGTGGATAATTGCTTAATAACTATGCACGGCGAAGCAAGATATATTATTTTCAAATCCTACTTAACTGATTAGGTCGATTTTTTTTCATGCGGTGGTCGTGACATCAGTTTATGTGAAACTGAAAGACACATCGGCACTGCTTACTGCTGGGCTACTCCAAGTTACAGTAATCAGGGTATGTCCGATGCTTGCAGTCGCAAGCATGAATTAATCAACACGATCTTTCGGCCCGCAGTCAATCCACTGCCTAAGTATTGGCTTTACAATATCTACAGGGTTAGGTAATTACTTTCTGTAGAATTGTTATTACATTGTACATTGATTCTTATTCCTTCTTAATGCACCTGATTTGTTCTAGAAGTGCCTGCATCTGCACTGAGTGTTCATCAATGAGTTTCAAACTTTAGAGAACAGCTTCCTGTTCAGCTTTGACAGAGATATAGGTAATCATTGAAAGAAAATGTAACATTTTTTTCTTGCTTTATATGTTCGGCAGCATGTAGAGCGCCTGAATGACAATTACATTTAATTATAATAATGTACAGTAATAAGGAAATAATCATTCATAAGCATCTGCCCCAAGTGCAAGACAGGACTACAAAGGAAAGGGGAGGGACCGAGCGTCCAAAGACCTTTTTTCGAAGAATTTCACTCCTGTGAAATCCGATCGGAAACAGCTGCTTATACGGAGGCAATGGGGAACAAACCCATTACCTCACGTATACAAGGCGCATGCCCTGACCACTACCGTAACTTAACGTAACGGGAACTAACTAATATTGTAAAGTAAACGCATGGCGGCGTTCGGGCAATGCTAATGAGCATCTCCTCCTTTATTTGAGATCTACTTCTCGTCATCATGGAGGATTCCCGACATCTTTTGGACCAACGCTGATAAAAATATACTCCCCACGGCCTCACCGACACTATGAGAGGAGGCGTCGAGAGGTGATATGTATTGAAAGCGAACGTGTATGGAGTGTAGGCTCCAGAGGGATCAAGAACTTCCAAAGAAGTGGTCTGTACTACTGAATGTGTACGGCTGTATTTGTTTTAATGGCGATTTGCCCGTCGTACAGGTCTGACGTCCACTTCAGCAACCTCCTCTCGCAAAAACAAAAGATCTCTCCCCAGAGGTTTCAAGTTGGTTCTTTAACAACCTTTAGAACTCTCACATGCAGTTAAAATTTGTGGTGATGGCAATTTTAGAGGAAAGATTAAAAGGGGTGCCATTTGCAGTAAAAAAAAAAACAATGCGAGCGTCTAAATGGGTACACTTTGAATAGAAAGAAAGATTTCATGTCTTTAGGTGTCAAATTGTTCTTAAACACTTTAAACATAGTCTAAAAAGGTTACTAACAGCAGTCCCTTCGTCAGCGCCGGAAGCAAGTTTCCGCACCGCGAACAGAGACAAATAGGCCAAAGTAGTGTCATAGCAGAGCGTGAAGAAAAAAGTCAGAAAGCAATTCATAGCTCATCAATGCGTTGCACACCTCTGACATACATTGAACATGAACTTTTGATGTTTTGTTAGAAAAAAATTCAGATCACCGGTGCAGAGTCGTAGCCCTGCACTACCAGTATAAAGTTTAAAAGTTGATTGTTCACAGATAAAATTTGAAATTTACTTTCCAGGAAATTTCGGCAACTTTGAGGGAGCCCGGGCTACTGTACAATTCCAGGTAAGAAAAATAAATTTAAATATGAACAACAAAATTTGCGAAATCTTAGAACATTCGTCGCCAAACGCATCTAAAGGTGGATTCAGCATTGTAGTGAACGCGAAAGCGTGTGGCCGCGCTTTTGGAGCACCAGTGCATCTATCAGGGCTGCGTATCAAAACAAAGTACCAGACGACGCGAAGCCCCACTCCACGTCTTTCTGCGCTTATGCCACTTCGATCCGCGGCCCTGTCGAGCGCACGGACGCTCCGAAGTGCGTGGCCAAACACTACCGATTTCAGCTTCTGAGTGGATCACCCTGCACAAATTCCGCACGAAAATGCTCAGAAACTACTTTTGTACAAAAGGTGAGAAAAACTGGTTCATAATTAACTCAAATGAGTGGCTGATACGTGGAGGATAATGAAAATGCTTCAACTTAGATTGAGGACAACACAGCGAGCTATGGAAAGGCAAATGATAGATGTAAAGTTAAGGGATAGGAATAAGCCAGGGTGGGTGATGGAACAAATCCTGTTAAATGACATCCCAGTAGAAATTAAGAGGAAGAAATAGGCTTGGGCAGGGCATGCAGTTCTAAGGCAAGATAACAGATGGTCCTTATGAGTAACGGAATGGATTCCAAGAGAAGTCAAGCGTAGCAGGGACCGGCTGAAAGTTAGGTGAGCGGAGGAGAAAAGAAGTTTGCACCGATGAGGTGGCAGCAGCTGGCACAGGAGAGGGTTGATTGGAGAGACATGGGAGAAGCCTTTGTCCTGCAGCGGGCGTAGTCGGGCTCATGATGGTGATAAATACCGCCTTAGCATGAGGCACGAAAGAACGAACTGCATTTTGAGGAAATTAGCAATACGTGTTTAAATCAGTGTAAAAGAGAGCAGAAGGCAACGTTTTTAAAAGAGGATGCCACGAACTCGTCTTTGGGCATGCATGTAATTATACCTCTTAAATGTTGTGGACAGAATGTAGCTCAATGGCAAAAACTCCCGGGGGAATTAGGTCTGCTTACGTGATATGAATGCGAATGCATTGTTCGCTACTGCTGTTTCCGTTGGTGCGTTTTTATTTGTGCTTTTGTGTACCTTAGTTTGAATTGGCCTCCAAATCGCACACCACATGTGAAGAATTGGCCATTCTCTACGTAAAATTTATAGAAGAGCAAGCCCTCATACCGCTGTGAGCGCAGTGGCGCAGCGGTTAAGCGATGCGCCACTGCACTGGCAGGTGGCTTTTCCTGTCACAGTCACCCGTAGGAATAGTGCAACTCACATGTTTCATGTTGCTCTTCCCAAGCGCGTTCTCGCGCAGCTTGGGCGACACTCCTCCAAACTTACCCGGGTGTCCTCTAACTGGCTGAAGCTTGCGCGGCGCTCCTGCCAACTTACCCTGGGTTATTCGAGTTACTACGGAGTAGCTCGGGTAAACGTCCATAAATTCTGCTCACACATTGTGTTAATGCCTCGCGTGAGCCAAGTAATGCTTACGCATTAAAACTGCCGTGAATGCTGGAAGGACGTACAGCCCATGTGTCTTCCGTCCACTGGCGTGGTGGCGGTTTGCTGCCCAAGCGGATTACGTTAAATATAAGGCTAAATGTCGATGATATATCTTGTGAGCACAAATTACGATATTTATGAATTAGATAAATGCTTATTAGTCTGGACGAGTGCATGCGTGCCAATATGGCTAAGATATGAAGACTGTCATTATATGTGATTACTGATATGGTGCATTCAAACTATGATAATGAAAAATATAAAATTTAATCATGTTCTCTATGCGCAGAACGAGCATTGATGAAGAATAATGTTTTAAACGGTGGTAACTGAGGGCTAATACGTTTTGAGAATATGATGGTGTGGCACTCTATCAGTATTTATTTAATGGGTGAAAATGAAAAGCAAGAAACCGGGTTTTCTACTACTGAGACTCACGCCTAATTATTTATATCCAGTTTGTCCTGCAAGCTTCTAGACGCCAGCATTTGAGCACTTTGTGAACGATAAGTTTCACGCGGCGTTCACAGGTTATAATGGCGCCGGGATCAAGACACAATCGCACACATCCATAGCGTACAGCGAGTCACCGGTCTACCAAGCGGGGTGCAACGTCTTTTGTGGAATGCATTAATGCAGAAGAGTTTTGCAGTCACCTCCTCAAGGGTATGATTTTTGTAATAAAATAAATCTTCGAAATATTCTTCTAGAGACCACATTTTTGCTCCGCAAGAGCAAATCGCACAATCGTGCAGCCGTCAACTGTTGTATTCAATAGATCACATTGAATGCCTTGCCTACATGTTGTGTCCTCAGCGACGTCAGAAAATAGCATACTGAGGAGGTTTTTTTTCACAATTGTGGCATCGCGGTGAAAAGTTCGATGTGTGATGGGATGGTAAAATGGGGATTTGTTTTATTTCTGAAATGAGCACACATACAGAGCCATGGCCGCATTGTGCTTCAAGGCACAGATAATAATGCGGATTACCTTTTTGTAGTTTTTACATGAACAGGCCACGAGGGCTTCCGGGCGTAAGTTTCCTGAATCTAAAAAATTTTCTGAACTCTAAAAGGGAATTACTGTTGAAAGCTTTCATGTACCGATCAAAAACTAATTTATTCAAAATTTCTGTACGCAAGCTAAACATTGGTCAGAAATGCTCTCGAAAAACCTATACTTTCTACTTTTGTGATTTTATGGGGGCATGACATTGTTGCGGCCGTGCTTTTGCCTGTGTATTGTCCAGGTCCCGAATCTGCCACTCCTGCTAGCTTCGTCCAAGTAACCTGTCCTGTCGAGCTGGAATGCTTCAAAGCACGAATATACCTCGCTGCCCCGCTTCGTGGCTGTGCAGCTCAATCGTGTAAACAGTAAAGCTTGACGGCTACGCTACAGTTCGCCTCGCAACAAGCAAGGGGAGTACATCTGAGTGGCGGGTACTTAAGCGGCCATTCCTTGGATGGCGCCCTGGGCACTGTGGAAATATGGGAGGACAAGCCTTCCGACCCCCCGCACACCCCTTTGCGGATGCAGCGTTCCCGCTCGCTAACCGCCGAGGGGTTCGTGCTCGAGTGCTCGAGGGAACAAAGGGAAGGGACGACAAAGCGTGAACACTCTTAGGCTATTTATTGCGCTTGCAATAAATACACAGAGCGGGCCCGCTAGCTACAAAGCATCAACGAGGCATTTTTTGGAAATGGAAGGCTACCTAAGAAGGACTTCCGACTTACCGGCTGGGGCAGGGGCGCGACTTCGGATGTATCGGCGGAGAACGTTTGTATGCTGCGACAATGGCGGCCGGGTTTTTCTGTGCGCGCCACATTCTTGGGGAAAGCCATCGCCGAGCGTTTGCTGGAGAAGGTGACGAGAGCGCGCGTTTGCTGCGCTCGGTTAGCTGCCTGGAACCAGAAGTCCAGCGGCAAGGTACGACGGGTCTCCGTGCGCCTGCCGCGGAAGGTGACGAGAGCGCGCGGCTGAAACCACTCGTGACGCTGGCCGGATCCCGAAGCGACACTCAACGGCTCCGCGGAAATCCGCGTAACCTAGGAGGTGGCGCTCCCGTCGCTGTTTCCACTTCCCCCATGAGTAAAACCTCCCCTCTTCGCCCAACCGGTGCTGTCCTGACGCCCGGCGATGCAGATAGGCCGCGTCGAAATGGAGGGGGAAACAGGTTCTCCGCATCCCTCCCTTCGAACCCGACCGCGGCGGCTGCGTTTTTATGGAGGAAAAACGCTAAGGCGCCCGTGTGCTGTGCGATGTCAGTGCACGTTAAAGATCCCCAGGTGGTCGAAATTATTCCGGAGCCCTCCACTACGACACCTATTCTTCCTTTCTTCTTTCACTCCCTCCTTTATCCCTTCCCTTACGGCGCGGTTCAGGTGTCCAAAGAAATATGAGACAGATACTGCGCCATTTCCCTTCCCCCCCCCCCGAAAAAAAACAATTATTATTATTATCCCTCCCTCCTTAAATGTTGGCCTACGGTTAAACTCATCCATGGATGCCAACGACGAAGTGCCCACGAGAGCTGCGGTGACGACTGCAAGTGAGCTCATACAGGAGGCGTGCTGGGATCATCTGGTGAGCAGCAAGGTCACCGGGAACCCATCCTTATCCCGCGGCAGGCATCCAAAAGCGTCCCCGGAGGGTGTTGTTCGCGCTAACGCGCCTTTGTTGGAAAGTAGGGGGGGGGGGGGGGGGGGGGGCTGGCCTCCAGCTTTCGTGGCCGCTGCAAACTGCTCGCCGGAGACTCCGCATCCGCAGCTCGATGACTCACGGCCACAAGGCAGCAGGCAGGGACCTATACAATGGACAGCAGGCCGGAGGAGCAGCTTCTCTCGAACTCTGCATCTCGCTCCTATGATCTCCAAAAGTTTGAATCAAAGGCAACGGAGACCGCGCGAACAGACCATTTGGTAAAATGCGGAGCAATTCGAGTGTCAAACAGTTCTATCCGGCACCGCCCAAACACATGGTTCATTTGAACGTAGCTGGCCCTTCTCGGTCGAAGCACATTCGCGGGTCGCTTTCCGGCATGGTGGTGTTAAGCCCTCTTGAACTGCATTAGCGTCTCTGGTTCCGCGAAATTAATTCGCTTCGCAGCCGAAAAAAAAAAGCCAAGTTATTTTGAACAAAGTCAGCTTTCTGTCGTTGAGCGAGACCTCTCGGCTCTATCGAGGTTAAATATAAAACAAGGAAACCCGTTTGCGCGTGCTTGTGCCACGGTACGACTATGTCCGCATAAAAGCGACAGGCAGCTCGCGAAGAGCCTTAGGCCTACTCGCTCTGACACTTGCAGGTTCCAACAAAGGGCCAACGACAATACCTAGAGCACAACGCCAAGAGGAGATACGTTTCTGCCAAAGTGACATTCTCGCTCCCTGCTATGCAAGCAACTTCTGAGCGAACGGCGGCCACCGCTTCCCGCAGTGTCGGAGCGTCCCGGTGCTTTTCCTGCAATCACGGCTGCAATGCAAATCAGCTGATTACGGCACCCGGCTCCCAGAGCCATAGAGACAGGACAGAGAATATTTACGACTATGTACAAGAAAAATCGGGCCATCCTTCCGGCTTCCGCATTCACTCGCTTCTGGCTTCCTGTTCTCCGTGTACTGCTTGGTATCGCTCTCCATGTGCGGACCTCGTAGGTTCACCTTCCAAAGGTGTATCGATTAAGAGCTCATCAAAAGCGTAGCATGCACGGCAATTCTCTCATGCTGCTACTCCGCTCATCTCGCTATCAAGAAGGCATCTTAGCCTTGCCAGCCACTCCGAATTCGGGTCAGGCCTAACGCTGTTCCAAATCCGGGCGGGCATTCCACGAACCGAACTGACTGTCGTCCCTCATCCCAAGAGCTTGCCATACATTGGGCGCCATTGTAGAAATATGGGGGGACAAGCGTTCCGAACCCCCGCACTCCCACTGCGCTGATGCAAAGTTCCCGCTCGTGACGCTAGCCGGATCCCGAAGCGACACTCAACGGCTCCGCGAAAGTCCGCGCAACCTACGAGGTGGCGCTCCCGTCGCTGTTTCCGCTTCCCACATGAGGGAGACTTCCCTCCTCGCCCAACCGGTGCTGTCCTAACGCCCGAAGATGAAGATGGGGCGCGTCGAAATGGAGGGGGAAACAGGTTCTCCACAGCAGGACAATGTTGCAGCAACACGTTTGTACCTGCTTTTCCTCCACGATAGTTATTTGCACCGTACCTTTTGGTACCAAAGTTACAATAGCTGAGTTGTTGCGGTGCCATGCCCCAGCGGCCTATTTCGTCGCATGCAAAGGTAACATGCCTTGCTAATCGTGTGGTATCCGCCAACATGCATTGCTGCTCTCCGGTGATGTGATCCACCGTCCAGTATACCGACGGTGAGCAGCGATGTTGCCATTATGGCTTCGGTCTTTGAGGTAGTCAAGCGCTTAGAGGTGGATCAAACGAGTTTCCGTCAGGAACTGCAAGCTATGAACGATAAGCAGAATGCGATGAACGCACAATTGGACGGCCCTGTCAGTAGAGTACCTGCTCTCGAAAATGATGTGCTCATAAAATGCGACCGCTTGTGTACCTGCTCAAGCATATGCTGTTGATGAACTATCGCGGAACCTGACCTGGCTTATCACGTTGCTTTAAGGACGCAAAAATAGCTTTAGGGAGATTAACGCCCCAAAACGGCTCAGGCTATAAGGGACGCCTAGGAGAAGGCTGCGGATAATTTAGACCACCGAGGGTTCTTTGACGTGCACTGACATCGCACAATACACGGGCCACTAGAACTTCGCATCCATCGAAATTCGACCGCTGCGGCAGGGATCAACACCCCCCTCCCACCGTCTTTCGGGTCAGCAGCCGAGAACCTTAATGGGAGACGCGGGTCTTCAAGTGATCAAAAAATGCGAAAATTTCGATTTTGAAAAAATCTCACATTCGGAATCAACACACTCTAAAGCTCCTGCTTAAAACGTTTCAGGGTGAAATCTCGATATCAAACTAATATAATATTTATATATTTCGCGCCTATAAAGCCGCGAAATGGCGATTTTGGGGCCGATTTGGTACAGGACTTCGCGCCCGTCGCTTCCACGACCACGTCTCCGATGCCCGCCATCTTGTTCCTTTTTTTACAGCTGGGCCTCCTCCCCATTATCTGGTATTATTCACTGCTGTGAAATATTTTTGAAACGTCCGCATTCCGCTGATTCGTGAGGCCCCTATACAGCTACCGCCGAATGGCTGGCGCGCGCACATTAAATCCGATTTTCTTAGCTTCATGGTTTACGGAAGCCTTACGGAAGCGGTTGCTTGGCGGGCTAGTTGGTTCATATCTAACATGTGTTGCAGCGCGAACCACAAGAAGGGACGACGACAGACAGAGTGAAAAGAGCGCTGACTTCCAACTATTCATTGTCCTGATAGGCCACGCATTTATACACATTTGAACCTTCAGCAGGAAAGGGCAGGCAAAGCAATCAGCATGAAAGGCATAGGAGATTAGGACAATCACCATCGATCCAGAAACTTCAGCTCTTTCTTGGTTAGAACAACTGATGGCATGCTTACACACTTGTCCTCTGCACGAGCAATACTTGCCGCCTCTATTATCTCCCTAACACACTGATCATTGTGTCGAGCAACGATTGTGCTTTTTTGGAACGTGGCCTATCCGGACAATAAATAGTTGGAAGTCAGCGCTCTTTTCACTCTGTCTGTCGTCGTCCCTTCTTGTGGTTCGCGCTGCAACACATGTTAGTTACTTACGGAAGCTTTTATTATGTTTTACAGCGAAATTTCAATTGATATTATACCGTTGAATTTACAAAGAACTCAAATCTGGCGATATGCTGTTTTCGTTTGGCTGAGTCAAACATTGAAATTTTGTGAACCGCAATGTCACCTAACTGTGACGTTCCCACCTGTCGGGGGTCCGTCACAGAACCTACTGGTCCTGCTGAAGCGAGGAGAAATCAGCCAACATGGTGGTAAGCCGGCAAAACAATATTTATTCCTCTCTGCCTGAAGGAGAAACTGGTGGTCCGCTCACCGCTGGCTTTCAGGAGCCTCTGGTTGTAGGTCCGGCAGATCGGGGCTCCACTTCATTCGTCTCGCGTAGGCGGGCCGCCGCTGCTTCGGCTCTACCGGAGTCTGCCTCTCTTCCCGGCGTCTCTCAGCTGGCGGTGTTGTGACGGGTCGAGGCCATAGGACTCTTGGGCGTTTCGGCTGGCGGTCAGTTTGCTACGGACGCTGAGGTCCGGCTTCGCTGACTATAGACCAGCACGATATCTTGCGTCCGTTCGCCTCGCCCGTCTATGCTCGACTGCTTTCCTTTGTCTCCGCTGCCCCCGCCGCGTCTCTCCGGAGATTCCCTTTCTCTCTCTCTCTCTCTCTGGGTAATCTTCGCCCAACGGTTTTTCGTCGTCGCTGCTCACACAGCCGACCAAAGCCACCCGCCAAACTTCTAGGAATCCGCGACTGTTACGACGGGAAGGCCGATGGCACCGTTGGGGATTGGTCGAAGGGGATCAGGCGTCCCTCGGAGGGCGACGCTTCTCTGCAGTCAGTCCGTCCGGTGCCAGCCGCCGACCTCCTCCGCCACCTCGAGCCATTACGCAGCCCGTCGTGTCCGCTGCTAGTAAGGTCGCCTGTCGGCCTGCACACACAAACGCACAAACGAACCCGTCTTCGCGCGCCGGTGGGGGAGGTGGGGGGAAGCTCGGCGCAAACCGCAGGGAAGACTGCGGTTGCGTAGGGCACCGCGCGCAGCCCCTCCTCTTTAGCCGTCTGGCGGTCTTTGCACATCTGTCTTCTACATCACCCGCCGCATTCCCCACCACCGTCTTTGCTTACATGTCTGGGTCGATAAATTTGAAGGCAGGGAAAATGTCTTGGCCACTGGTCGCCGGATGAGTCCTTTTCAACAGTGCCGGGGCCTCCCGTATGCGGCCCTTCACATAACTATACTTCATAATTATCGTGCTTGGACGAAATTTTACAATTTCATATGATGATATATACTTCATCAACAATATAACTGGCATAGCTCTAGATGTCAGCTGTTTGGCTACATCCCCATTTCAATCGGAACAATAAATAAAGAAACTGTCTTAACGACCCGTTAGAATTTAGCTTCATAGGCTTCAATTATTTTTTTATAATATAGGAACTAATGGATATACGCTGAAAGTAATCACAGTTTTAATAACAGAAGGAAAATCACCTGTACAGACCTAATTTCGATAAGATATGTTTATTAGTAAGATGTTTACTTGAAGGCCGAGCCATTGCGGCGGCTTGGACGCAAAAATATATCCAGAAGAAATAAGTTGGTTCTTCTGGGCTAAGATGACTCAGCTACAGAAAGTTGGAGTGAATCCGAATAGAAGGCTTGTGCATACTTTCAAAAGCACCAGGGTGAACTCGTTCATGCAGAAAGTATTGAACGCGCTCACCGCATAATACCAGTTCCAAGACGATAGAAAACTTCAGGTAATCATTCGGTTCTCTAAAGACAAGGCACGCATCTCGTCTTGCGGAAGTAAATTGAAAGACACTGATTTCGCGATCAGTGAAGTTTTCACTCCATCTGTACAAATTGCTAGGGAAGGAGAGAGAGAGAAAGTAATTTTAATGAAAGGAAAGGAGGAGAGCTTAGGCCAATACCTCGGCATAACCTTGTAAACTATGCACGTGACAAGAAAGTTTCTTTCAAACTTTGTTGCGATAAAATACTTATGGACAAAAGAATATTTGCTTATGACCCAATTCAGGAACAAGCTATCAAGCATACCCTGGGAAAAAGGCGAGGCAACGAAAGCAGACGATATGAGCTGAATTTGATAAGGTCACTCCGCAGAAAAAGAGATCAAACAATATTCCTTGAGAGGTAAAGCCACGTTATATCAGTTGTTCTGATAATTTTTCCGTTCAGTCAGCCTAAAATGTTGGAAGCGCTTCAGCTGAAACAGACGAAACGGCCGTAACTCTGTAATCAAAATGCCCGCGCTTCTTGCAACGCTCTCCTCGGAGTCTTGTCGGAACGCTCTCCACTGCAGAAAACAGATGGCGCCACTGCCGTTCTTTCCCGAAAGAACGGCGTTTGCGGGTTTCGGTTCGCCTATCTCGACGCAGGCAATTATGTTTTTTTCCATCATGCACGACTCAAATAAGTAAGTACCGCTGTAAAACGTGCTACGATAGAAAATTTATCATATTAGGCAAGCTCTGTGTGCAGTTTCACCGCAAACTAGCCAACAGTTGAGACGGGGAAATTTTTGAGTCTTCACAATAAAAATGCTGAATATTATATAATCAATAAAAATATATCGTATTTTGTTATTTGCAATTTCATGAAGCCGTTCGGATTCGAAAACTTGTAGGCAAGGTCATTATGTTCATTTCTGGAGCCTTACGGAGGGGCTGGCTGCAGTTAAGCTAAAGCTTGTAGTCTTCAGAGTAGGCACGGATGGTTGGGAGTCAAATCTAGCTTTCTTGAACGTCACTTTTAATTCTGGGTAACTGTGTAATATTGTAAGAAACTGCTATAGTCATATTTATTTACATACATACACTGCAGCCCCAGTGCGGCTATTGCAGGAGTGGGAGGAGAACATATTCAACAGTCAACAGCATTAAAATACAGAACAATAAATCAAACACTAATTGCAGATTTGTAACAATATTAAAAAGTAAGCTCGAGTCTAGCGAGCGTACATCACCGGGTGAAGAATTTTATCTTTCGGCAACACGTGGAATAAAACTAAACTTCAATACGCCTGTGCATGCGTGAATAGGTGATACATTCAATGGGTGGTAGCTCCTTGTAAAAGAAGTTTTTAAGAATTGCAAATACTTAGGCAATGAAGCAAGGCAGGATGAATGAACAATACCATGAAAATATTTTAAACACTCTTTGTCGCGACGAGTACAAAGGAGGGAAAGACCTAAGGCAAGAAGAGTCGATGATGGTGAAAATTTGTCACTCCGTCGACAAATAAATCGTACTGCTTTCTTTTGGATGGATTCTAGCTAATATCGGTCTGTTTATGAGGATTCGACCCATACTCTAAAAGTTGACAGATTATAGCTTCTAGGTTACCAAATCAATTTCTTGGGGGCCACACAAAGCGTACGTGTCAGCAATCCGAGCCTCCGCATTGCATCATTACATTGTTATTACCAAGACAAGTTAGAGGAGAAAAGCAGACCTAGATATTTGTACTCGGACACTTGTTGCAAAGAGTTATTTGTGAATGAGTAGGTGTAAGCAGATGGCATTGTGCGATTACAAAATGACATACAGACAGATTTACGAACATTTATCAGCATTGGCCCTGTCTCACACCATGAACAGAGTGACACAAATGACTGATTTAGTTACTTCGTGATCGTCAGGGGTGTTAAATTAAAATGTGTATTACAGAATTGTCTGCATATAACTGAATTTTGGAAATCGTATTTACTGCCATATCGCTAATGAATAATAGGAATAACAGCGGTCCGAGCACGGATTCTTGTTGTACACCGGATGCTTCAATAACAGTTTCAGATGAACAGGAGTTGAAAGAAACATACTGTGTGCAATTAGAAAGAAAGCTTGATATCCATTCTAAAAACAACGGGTTTTTAACTATTGCATTTAGCTTACAAAGAACTTTACTGTGGAGAACGGGTCATCTACCCCACCTTGAGAATTTGAAAAAAATACCTTGTGCCATGGTGCTCTTTGGCCATAGATACCCTTGCGCCATAAAAATCCATCATCATCATCACTGTGGAGAACGGTGCCAAAAGCTTTAGAGAGGTCGTTCAATAAAGCGTCAACTTGCGAGCCGATGTCAAGAGAACTAGCAATGTGGAATGGTGGTGAGCCCGCGCCAAAAACTTTGCTGAAATTTACACAAAATGTTGTTGGCTTCAAAAAATTCTCAAATTCGCTTGTGAATGATGTGTTTTAGTAATTTGATTGAGTGTGATGTTAACGAAATGGGGCGGTAGTCAAATGGGGCGGTAGTCAAACAAGATTTGGGTGCTGCCAGGGAATCATTTTTGCAAGCTTCCAGGGTACGCGGACGGTTGCGGATGATAGCGATTTCCGCAAGATGGCAGTCAAATAGCGGCTTCTCCAAAGAAAGTAGCGATGTACAAATGCATTTGGTATTTCATCAGGACCACTACTTTTTTCCCATTTATGTTCAGGACGAGGTGCCGACCACCTTGGACGCATATTGAAGCTTCATGAACAGAAAGAGCATTGGGAATTGCTAGCGAAAATATTCATGGCAATACTTCTTGGGAAAATTCATAAAAAAAATTCATGAAAACTCATGTAATTCATAACAAAAGTATGATGGGAAGTGTGTAACCCTTCCATGGATGACAAAACCTCGCTGATAAAACCATTCCTTTGCTCACGCCGAGTAGTTAACACTACAATGGAAAATCAATTGGGACATATCTTTGGCAATAATTGCGAGGAAGCTATGGAATATTCTCAGATCTTGTTATGAACACATAGGCGGGAGTGCTCTAATATTCGCATGCGCAACAAAATTTTTCTTTTAAAGCTTGTCCTGCGCTCACACCTAGTAATAAAGACTGCCATCGAAAATCAAGGGAGTGTGTTCTTGACAATAAAGAGCAGAAACTACACGCGTTCCGAGGAGGGATTTGTGGGTGCATTTACTGTTATGGTGCAAATGGTGCATTCTTACGATACGAGTAAAAAGTGCGTTTAGCATCACTCAACAAAAGGCATAGCGCAAGCATTGCAGCCTCCAGGCTTAATATTCAACTCTTCCCGAATTCCATGTCTGCCGGCTTGTGCGCCGGCTGACTCTGGCGAAAAATTTTGAGTGCCTCAGAGTGGCACTTTTAAGTGAGATCTTATTTTGCCCTCATATCTCGTTCCAAGATGATCATTGAGGATGCATGCCCCCTCCTACGACCTTACACAACGCACCATAGCTGTCGCCCTTTTAGAGCTTACTGTGCTTTTTCTTTAATTTTTGTAACTGAAGGAGCATGCTTGCAGCTTTGTTTTATGTTTTTTCGAGCTTGTACGTATTTTAATTCCTTGGCATTTTAGTTGACGTGAAGCATTCTATGGGGCGCCAGGGTAGCTTTAACATGACGATTCTTTCCCGAACCTATCCTATTTTTTTTTTATGTCCCGGCTACTGTCATTCTGTTATTTAACGCCACGTCCAGGGTTTGCACCAATAACCAAAAGATACCGTGGGGCGTGGCGTCGCTTCAGCCAATGGCGAAGGCAGAGTTCGAATATGGAATACAATCGTTTTCGGGATCTTTCGGAGCACAGTCCTGCGCACCCCGCGTAAGGCACGGTGGGCTGACAGCCATGAAGAGAGGAGAGGTAAGTAAAGAATTCCTTAGGCCATGCAACATTGTCGCACTTATTCGCAGAGTTACAGAGCACGTCGAAGCCACGCCGCATAAGATTCGAGGAGGGGAGGGTGTAGTTCACTGGGATCGCCAAGGTTTACATTAAGCGAATTCACCCTGATGCGTTCCGCTTACTCCTTCGGCGAAGAAACAAAATTCTATTAAAACCGCGTGGTCAAAAATTGCTGAGGCGGGATGTTTTTTTTTTGGCGAGATTTCCTACCTGTGCGTCCTTTCCTCAGTGCAGATGAGATGACAAAGATTTTTAATCTTTGCCTCCGGAGGCTTACCGCTCTCGCAACAGAAACTACCGAGCAAACTCTTTAGCTTTATAAAATAATGATTGTTTTTACGCTTTCAGGCCGTATATGTAGCTTTGCAATTACATAATTACGTTGCTGTGTACAACCTCTCTTAGCATTGCATAGATTAGATTCAGTTGTTTTCTTCCATGCTAGAAGAGTCTGTATATAATATATCTCAAAGGAATGTGTGCACCACAGGCCTACTTGGGTATAAAGCGAGCTTCAAAGCCTAAAAAACAGCCGAATAATTTTATGAAAAGCGTCCATGGCGTTTACGAGAAAAATCAGGTCTATATTTCGACGGCGAGAAGCAGACACCGCTTAATACCACAATTAGAGCAACGCGGTTTATAAGTCACAGAGTGTCGCAGTCTGATGTAAACTTAAGTAACGACGGTGGGTCCTCATGTTTTGCATTTGGAAGGCTTCCACTTTCGAGACCCTTTATTCCCCGCGACGAAAAGGCAGAAGTCAGCGAACTGTTCGAAACTTCAACCATCGAAGTTGGCGTCAAGTCATGTTCAGTTAGTGGCAACATCTCACAGTCAGCTGACAATACACGGCTGGGCTCAAACTCTCGTTTCGGAATTAGGATACATATTTAGAAATAATGACAGCAGCGCAAAAAAGGGGGACAACAGACGGAGAGTAGACAGGGACGAGTGCTGAACTTCCAACTTTTATTGTGAACGAATCACTAATGTATACATGCTGTCCGAGCTAGGGGTCATCGCCTGCGTATACACAAGCATGCAAGCTCTTTGTCTCAGGTGGCGATGGAGGTTGTGCTGACGAAAGCATCCCCAAGTCTTGAAAACCTTTCAGCGCTCATCCTTTTCTACTCTCCGCCCGTGGTCTCCTTTTTTTACGCTGCCGCCGTTATTTTTAAATTTGTGCCCACACTCAGAATTCGCAACTTCAATTAGGATTGATATATTTACCACAGAAAAGCAACAGTTAACACCGGAGTAGCTTCAACACGTCAACACATTCCTAAGTACGACTGTAAAAAATGTATATATTTTATCTTCTATATCTCTGCATTATATTCTTTTAGGAACGGCAAGCTGTGCACTTCTCATGCTCATTGCTCGCACATTGAACTTATGATTATTTGGACGTACAACTTTTCTTGCAAGTGTCACTGTATAATGTATCTTTCATGCTTATCCCAGCTGGTTTAGGCAAAAAAGGGTCGAGGGCCTCTCAGCTGCGTACCAGCAGCTTTTATTTCGTTGACCGCCATTAGTTTGTGATGGAAATCAATAAAGGAATGTAAAGGTACGAAGAAGGAAAGAAAAGAAAGAGAAACAAATGGAAAGGCAGAGAGAAAAGTGAAGAAAGGAAAAGAACCAAAAGCGAAGAAAAATAAAGAAGCAAAGAAAGAAAGAAGAGAGAAAGACAGAACGAAAGAAAGACAAAAGACAGAAAGAAAGAAATGAAGAAAGAAAGAAAGAAAGGAAGAAAGGAAGGAAGGAAGGAAGGAAGGAACAACGAAAGAAAGAAACGAAGAAAGGAAGAAAGAAAGAAACAAGGAAAGAAAGAGAGGAAGAAAGGGCGAAAGAAAGGGCGAAAGAAAGAAAGAAAGGAAGAAAAGAACAAGGAAGGAAAGAAAGAAAGAAAGAAAGAAAGAAAGATAGATAGATAGATAGATAGATAGATAGATAGATAGATAGATAGATAGATAGATAGATAGATAGATAGATAGATAGATAGATAGATAGATAGATAGATAGATAGATAGATAGATAGATAGATAGATAGATAGATAGATAGATAGATAGATAGATAGATAGATAGATAGATAGATAGATAGATAGATAGATAGATAGATAGATAGATAGATAGATAGATAGATAGATAGATAGATAGATAGATAGATAGATAGATAGATAGATAGATAGATAGATAGATAGATAGATAGATAGATAGATAGATAGATAGATAGATAGATAGATAGATAGATAGATAGATAGATAGATAGATAGATAGATAGATAGATAGATAGATAGATAGATAGATAGATAGATAGATAGATAGATAGATAGATAGATAGATAGATAGATAGATAGATAGATAGATAGATAGATAGATAGATAGATAGATAGATAGATAGATAGATAGATAGATAGATAGATAGATAGATAGATAGATAGATAGATAGATAGATAGATAGATAGATAGATAGATAGATAGATAGATAGATAGATAGATAGATAGATAGATAGATAGATAGATAGATAGATAGATAGATAGATAGATAGATAGATAGATAGATAGATAGATAGATAGATAGATAGATAGATAGATAGATAGATAGATAGATAGATAGATAGATAGATAGATAGATAGATAGATAGATAGATAGATAGATAGATAGATAGATAGATAGATAGATAGATAGATAGATAGATAGATAGATAGATAGATAGATAGATAGATAGATAGATAGATAGATAGATAGATAGATAGATAGATAGATAGATAGATAGATAGATAGATAGATAGATAGATAGATAGATAGATAGATAGATAGATAGATAGATAGATAGATAGATAGATAGATAGATAGATAGATAGATAGATAGATAGATAGATAGATAGATAGATAGATAGATAGATAGATAGATAGATAGATAGATAGATAGATAGATAGAAACAAAAAAGAAACAAGGAAAGAGAGAAAGAAAGGCAGAAAGGAAGAAAGAAAGAAATAAAGAAATAAAGAAAGAATCAAGGAAAGAAACAAGGAAAGAGAGAAAGAAACAAGGAAAGAGAGCAAGAAAGACAGAAGGAAAGAGTAAGAAAGAAAGAATGAAAGAAAGAAATAAAGATGAAGGTAAATCAAATTGTGGCGCACAACGCCTTTAACACGATGAAAATAACAACAGGAAATGACGACATGCGTCGGCTATCACTGCGTATCTACTAAGTAGCTCATTACATTTATCGAGGAAGTAAGCACTGATAGCCTACGCATTGTCTTCTTGCGATCTTCCTTGCTATTTGCGTTGCGTGGTGTTGTGTGCCAAAACGCCATGATACAAACGGGTACACTGAAGTTTTAATAATGAGATGACCAGCGACAGAAATATGGCTGATTAGTGACTGATTTCTTAACAGATTCTGACGTGTCATGTAAAAAGGATGGCGCATGGAATCGATATGCAGGTTTTAATAGCGTAGCGAAAGTGCAGCACGCTTCCCGTTCGCCACGGTAGCGACGTTGCTGGCGGGCATGTGGAACATGGCAGGAGTAATCCTTCCCGACGAGAAGTTCGTCTCTAAGTTGGAAACTGTTAGACAGAACCGCTCTCCTCGTAAATGTTACCAATCTTATGCAATGGGACGCGGGAATTTTACACGGTACGACCAGCCACTGGGATCAAGTGTGCCCTTTCAGCGTACGGTCATCTCTATACTCCGGTTCATACATCCGGTGCGGCGCTGTCAAACTGCCGCTTTTTTTTTTGCACCAGCCTACATCCGCGATCAAATATGGTGCATTCGTTGTAGTGAGCGAAAAGTCTAAATGCTTTGCGTGTTGGCTTATTACCTGGTACATTTGTCATGAGCTTGATTAAATGCGCACTCATTGCTGACGACACGCTATCGCCTTCTGGTGCCTGAGACCACTCGACCACAAAACAAGCGTGGAGTAACACGCTTCCCTTTATTTTATCACGCTGAGTGCTTCCGCACCTTTCACCGCGATGCAACTAATGCGTGAAACGAAGTATAAATGTTCTAAGCAATCAATAATCAGCTTCATTTCATACTCAATGAATCATTTGTGGGAAAATAAATCCAGCTAACATAAAACAATAGTCTCCTCCAGCGCCAGCGCTTCTCGTCATTGCCGAATCGGAGCTCCAAGCGTTGAACCGAACGAGCCGTTTGAACGACAGTTGAAAGCATTGTTTCGAGGTCAGGGCGATTTGAGGGTAGTACCCGGAAGTGTTCTGGTTGAGTGTGCTGGTTTCTCAACTCAACCATTTTATTGAAAGCACGCGCCGACGCCGCGGTGGCTCATTGGTTATGGAGCTCGGCTGCTGACCCGAAAGATGCGGATACGATCACGGCCGCGGCGGTCTAATTTACTTTGCGATGTCAGTCCACGTTAGGGAAGCCCAGACGGTTGAAATTCCCGAAACCCTTTACTACGGCATTCGTCATAGCCTTAGTGGCTTTTGGACGTTAAACCCTCATAAACAATACCAAAGCAAGCGCCTATTTATTTTGTGGGCCTCCAACCAGCTTTTTCAATTCAGGTAGCAGAGCAACCAACTTATATCGAATGTTGGCTTCAGCGTAACAGGCAAGTACGAACAAAGAGACGCATTCCGAAGACATTCAGTAGAGATAACGCTCACCCACTGAAAGCTCAGCAGCTGTTTCAGTTAATAATAACAAGCGGTGGCATCGTTGTAACAGTATATTTGGTTTTTATCATCTATCAATTGTAATCTCAAAAACAACTATTGGCCCTGGATGAAACTAACTCATGTGCCCTTTTTTATGGGGACATCAAATTTTTTGCACAGAATGAATTGAAGCCCTTGATTTACGGCTTCTTTTCCTTCATTGACGCCTCCGTCATAGAATCCAGCAACAGGACGAGGCGAAAATTGCATGCCGGACTCGCGTTCAGCGGGTGTGTACCGCTACTGTATCCGGAAAGAAACGAGGCTGGCTGCCTCCCACACGATGAAACTTAAGTTGCCAGGAAGGAGAAGAACTAAATACGTCGGAAAGGAAGAAGAGACGCGAGAAAAAAGCCAGGGAAATAAACGATCGAAACGAAGGCAGGAAATGAAAATCGGCAAACTTACATTGGCTGCATTGAGCCCACGTGTTTACGGAACCATGGGGCCAAATTTGGAGGCTGCCTTAAATGAGGGGTCATTTTTGCCTATACGAGCCGGTAGGGCTGGAACGCTAGGATCCCTTCTTCCTTGTGAGTGGCTGTACGAGCCGCTTGCGCATGGCAGTGAAAAAATTACTCTAATGAAATAAAAGTGATTTAGGTACCTAGCGCGTAATTTCTGTTGTTATGAGTTACTATACTGCTGAAATAGTTATTGCTCTATTCAACTACCTTATGCAATATCCTCTCACGAGGGCCGTTCAGGGTGTTGTAAAAAATAATGAATAAATTGCTTTGAGGAAATAAATTTACGGCAGAAGTAAGTTAATGCTTTCTAAATCACTTTTTCGCAATGCTTCATTGAACTCTGTTTTATCGTAAGGTCGGTAGGGAGCTTCGGAAACAGGAACGAGGGGCGGCATGCCTGGCCCATTCGATCGGCAGGTGTAAAAAGTGGTAGGGGTTTAACGTAGTTAAAACGAGCCCACGTGCGAGAGCAGGGGCAGTTCAGCTCGGCCTCAGGGGCTTTAGCGGGTTAATTCCCATAAATGAAGAACTGGCCATTCTCTACTTAACATTCACAGATAACGACATGTTGAGGTTGTGATAACGTCACAAGGTTACGTGACCTAGGTGGCGCGACGCCCCTCTGAACTAACTCCATCTTAGGTCGGATTAGATCGGAGCACCCGACAAGATTCTTGCTCGGGGTTGGTACGTCTGGAGTACCGCTTTCGCGCTGAAAACATGACCGAGAGTGCCGGAGTCATGTGTTCTCGGCTCACCACCTGGTTCCGTATGCGAGGGGTGGGTACGAGTGTAAGCATGTCGCAAGCATCGATGTGCGAGGCTGTGCTTGTGGAGCCCAGGGCGCACTTTGCGCACGTCACACTTGAAAAAATAGTCATGAGCACGCACAGGTGCTCCCATCGTTACGTCGGCCAAAGGCACAGCGCTGCCCGGTTATTCTCGTCGCCGAGGGGAGTCGGGGAAGAGGCGGAAATGTACTTGGCGGGAAGATTCCAGAGGGTAGGCTGCCGGAATCGATTCCTAGGATGGCCGAAGCAGCATTAAATAGCCTTCTTAAGAGGCTTCCAATGACGCAGACATTTCGTAGCAGGCCGTTCAGTGTGCCGTTTGTTTCTGTCTTGAGCGCGGTGAAAGTGAAGAGTCTTGCCCTTGCTTCTGTTTTCGTTGTTTTACTCACGTTGTCTCGTCATTGTGACGACTCGTAAAAGAAGAGGGATGCGCGGAATTGCTGATGGGGCCGAATATAGAGGGAAGACCAATGAGGTTGTGCTTCGAGTCGAGAGAGACAATTTTGCGTTTCATTCAATCTATAATTTTGGTTGTTTATATGCATGAAAAATAGTAATTTAAACGTAACTGCATTACTTTTCGCAAGTAATTTTACTGTAACGTAATTTCTTTTTGTGAACAATAAGTGGCAATGTAATCTCATTACTTGCAAGCTGTTTTTCGAAAACCAGTTAGTAATGCAGTGTAATTATATTTCTAAAAACTTTGGTCCCAGTGCACGCATGGCTCGGAGGAGGTATCGCGCATATGTGTTCTTGGGTACATGACGTCGCAGCGCACCAAACAACTCCATACTGCAAAAACTTTTTGCGCGTTCAAGCGTGGCGAGATACATCTCTCCGGTCTCTGACCGCCTCTTCCTTTCCCAAGTTACGTGGCTTTGGAGTACTTCAGATAGATGGTGCATCCCCGCTTGCTTGCAGACCTTTAACTTGGAATGAACTACGGTGTTTCAAGTCCACCCCTATCAACACGACTAGCGGCATGGAGTATGGTCACCGGTGGGCCAATCACTCGGGCATACTCTTCTTTTTATTTCGTGAGATTCATTTCTACTTGCGCCACACAAATTTTCGAACGCTGTTCGAAGTCATAGCTAGAGGCTAGTGCGGGGTCGAAAACGAAATACATGAAGGCAAAGACAGAGTTCTTGTGTGAAAATGACAAGTACAATCATATAGGCGAAAGATCAAACCCACTGTTTAAAGATAGCATCATTTTGACTGTTATTTTACACCCAACAAAATCAAACCAAAGCAACATAGCACAACAGACACGAACACAAAACAGCTGTCACTTTGGGCAAATAAATTCCATAAAATAAGTTTTTAATATTTTTGCAAGTTTCATGTGATTATCTATAGCGGTAAACTGTTCCAAATCTTGGTCCCTGCACATTTTACCAGCCGTTCACAATAGACGTTATTATTGGCAGGGAGTATAAAGTTGCCTTGGTGGAACCACAGTCTGTAAGTATTGTAACGAAGATTTAATGTTATTTATAACTAGATATTGCTGGCGGTATCTGATATAACTTGAAAGGAAGTTACACATTTTACTGCGAAATCCATAATGGTTTAATTTGTTTACCAGAATAGCGTATTCAACGGTGTAAAATTGTTTTTTAATCAACAAATACGACAGTGTCCAGTTGATTTCCGTGTAATGGCGTATTGATTAACTTAATAAAAATCAGGACTGCGGATGCTGTTGAGTGATTTTGACAAAATACATGCTGGTGTCGACAGAGTAAGTCAAACTTGTCTAAAAGTTCGTAAATATTGCTGGGCAAATTTTTTTCATTTATATTGTTGATAACGCTTAAGGCAGAAATGGATTTGTAGCTGGTCAAGTGTTAAATGCGGAGGAATAGACGGCAAATTGCAAGGAATGATTAAAAAACATGCTTAGGATAGACACAAAAGTGTCTCTTTTCCTTAATTATCCCTACATATATTGCGTCAAGTCCAGCAGATTTATTGCTTGATAAGTTAAGAATAACACACCTTATTTCATGAGGTTCAATTTCAAAGAATACAAAAGTATGTAGAGCTGGATTGGAAGGAATTGTATCGTTTTTTGCCGTGAGCAGTTGGGCAGCTAATGATAGGCCGATGCTATCGGAAAAGTAGATACACATTTCTGTAGTACTGTAATAAACCATCTTGTCTTCTACTTAGCGTGCGGCTTCGTTATTGCAGCGGTAACAGCTATCAGACATTTTTCCCGAACTCCGTAAACAGGAAAACCATGCTCACATTCATTAACTATTTCATGACAATGTCGAAAGACTGACTAGAATATTCCACTCTTTAGTTAATAAATAACGCAAAAAGTAGAAGCTTTAATTTCACTGTTTTGATCCGGTTAACAAGAGTGTACTTATTAGTGCTTTCTAGAAGAATTGCCACAGGTACCCTTACTGGAGGGCCAACTGCGTCAGCGAAAACGGCTCTTGTAATATACATAGATCTATTCACGGTAGACCATAAAAGATCCAAGCGAAATAGTGCTGCAAGTTGGGCCAATTGGCTTACGTTCAGCCGATTGTTCTGCGTTCTGTATATTCTTCGATAAAGAAATTTAATATCGTTCCCATCTCTGAACGTAGTACGTTCGTATTTTCTCTTTGTTGCAGTTAAATCGCTTAAACAACGCATAGGTTTGACTTAGCAAGTGCGAAGCGCCGCAAAAAAAAGAGAAAACCTCCTCATAAAACATTCACGAAATCTGCAACATCCTACTTGTAAAAAGGACACGAGATAGTGCATTCAAGAACTCCCTCCTTCAGGTTAATATCAGGGCTTGGAAGCTGTCATTTTTTTTTACCGGGCTGATAAAAACTGCCAAAGGGTGCGTAAGATATGAATTCTGATTCTTTATACTCCCCAATTTTGTGTTCCTCAATTTTTATCCGGCAAAACCTGGCAGCACTTTTGTACCGGCTACGGCTGGCATGTGAAGTGCTGCGTCAGTTTATAATTGAAGGTTGCTGTTCAAGTGAAGATCGGAGCTATTGCTGAGGTTTCAAAAGAAGCCGACGATAACAGCAGTGTCTAAGCTAGCTGCGAACTGAGACGACGCGCTAAAATTTAGTGTGCCCGTAATGTGCTCCTCCTATCCTAGGCCCAACTTTGGTGCGACTTTAAAAGTGAATGTGCACCAGCGCCCGTACTCTAAGTTTTCCATTTTTCATCGCCCATTGCGCGTCCATTTGGTCCTCTGTCACTGCTCACCCGAAACTTAAAGCGTCTGTGGGAAGCGTCCAGGCAGTTGGGTGGTCGGCGGCCGGCCATCACCACCCGCTGCATACCTTAGCCAATGACAGCCACTGGTCAGGTCCGGTCGAATGCTGTTGGCTGAGCGCTGCGATGCACCTCACCGTTTGCCGCAAGTCGCAGCCTGTGGGGAGGCCCGGTCTCTAACCATCCAATGGTAGGGTCGCTTCCCACCGGCGCTTGAAAGCCGCAGATAAAAGTGAGTGACCAATGACAGTTAAACAAACGGATGTAGAAAGGACAATGATGAATGTACCGCTTATGCAATGCGCCCCCTGGTCTCCGGATTAGCACAGGAACCCTTCCTTGCTGCCGAAATGACAAAACCGGTCAACGCGTTCACAAACTGGCCTTTAAGGGCCTTGAAAGGAATACTGTAATCAACAACCTTGGCACGCAAAAACGCGATAGCCGGTAATAAAATGAGCAAATGTGCTTTACGAGCCGCATAATATCTTGCCTATTTCCTGCTCGGATTCGGTGCCAAATTTTTCGCGCTTTTTTTCCAGGATATGGAGCTGAGATTGAGTAAAGGCCACCTACCAATAATCAGGGGCTTGACAAATGCTGAGAGTCCTGTTACTCCAGTGACCAGCCCGTACGTCAGTGGCACACGGTCGACGCCCAGGAACTCCGCAATCAGCACCGAACACATCACGACGACACAACCGATGTACAGCGCGGCACAGCAGGCGAGGGTGAAGATGGCACCGTACGAACTCACGTGAGGTAGCAAGAACATCACCACTGTGATGCCCCCCTTCACTAGGGTCAGAAGGCACTCCCTGGACAGCAGCCCCCTGTCAGCAAAGGTAGGAAGCAGAAGACGGCCCGCCAGGTCAGCGATCGCTGTCATCGACGTCATGGTGACGGCGCTCTGCACCGGAATGCCCTTGCCCACGGCGAAATCTACTAGTAGGGAGCTGTAGCAGTCGAACAAGAAGGCATAGCAGAGGAATGTGTAGAGAACCAAGTAAAAGAAAGGCTCCTTCAAGACAGTAATGCTGTGGCGAAAGGAACCTGGTTCATGGGTGGCGTTCTCTTTCTTCTTGGATATTCCTGCCAGAGCTCCTGTGGCGCTTACAATGGACCCGAACACTACTTTCATTGATACTCGCCTGCACACAAACTTTGTTGCCAGTGGTTCACCGGATTCAGTCGAGAATTCCAAACCTGCACCGGCTTTCGCCACGCGTTCCTCTTTGTTCCTCTGAGGCTCACGCTGGTACTCCACACGGTTTCGTTCATCGCAACCGATGCCAGGTCCTTCATGGTTGTCGAGCCCTTTCTGTCCTGTATCCACGCTTTGTGCTGGCTCCGCAATAACCTTTCGGGCTCCTTGTTGGCAGCTTGGAGGGGTTTTTCTCGCGCGACTCGTTCGTCCGAGCCAGTGAGGTTGGCGGATGAACAGCGTGAAGGCCAACGAGTTGAGCGAGATGGCTGCGAACAGGAGGATAGCCATTCGAAATCCGTACAGCCGCGTCAGGTACTCCAGGAAGAGAGGAAAGGCGAAGAATGCGAGGGCTCCGCCGGCAAAGTTGAGTCCTGTGGCGAGACCCTTGTGCGCAACGAAGTGTTGCGCCAGACATATCGGTTGCGTCATTATGACCATGCCTGCACCAATACCTGAAACAAAGTAGCACAACGAGGAAAGAATATCGCTTTATATGACCACTTCCTGCGAGATTTCAAAAGGCTTTGATTACTACCTATGAGCTACTATGCTAGCCAGTGAACTATAATTTTGAATGAGGTCAAATTCAGTTGCAAGTTTTTCGTGAAGGCGATTCTTTAGCATAAAGCGCGAAATGCCGATATATTAGCCTCGTCGGTTCTGCTTGTTTACGCTTTATTTAACTGTTACGCGGACGAAGCAGTACAATATTCTTAAACAGCATTTATAGCTTTAATGCTTATCGTCTTCGTGCCGAGAAACCTCGTTCTGAATTTATCAGGTACGTTCTTCAGCCCGCTGCCCATTAAAGTTTTATATTTCCCTTTTACTTTTTTTCTGTCTATGATTTGATACTTATACGATGCCTAATTTATCACTAAGAGAAAAATATATCAACTTTTGCATATTAATTATGCAAAAATGTCCGCGACACCCCGAATCCCTCCACTCTTGCGCTGGACGTTCAGTTACACTGGGACGCCACATATCGCTCAAGTACTCGAAACTTTTGCCTCTGTACTCATTCAAGAATAGCGTTAGTACTGATTCCGCTTTAACAGAAGTCATCGCAACTTTCACTTTTTTTTCATTTCTACTGACGAGGCATTCCGAAAGCTCTACAAGTATTTCCACAGTGAACCTTGTTTCTAAGATAGATTGCATGCCTTTCATTATACCCTGGACCTGCTGCATGGTCGTATGTGCCAATTATCTTTACACTTCAAAGTAGAGGAAGCGTTCTTGCTTACCGTGAATGCCACCAAGCGTGACTGTCAGTAGAGTGGTGGTCGGCGCAAAGGTCGACAAGATGAGGCCTAAGGAAGACATTATACTGCCGGCGATTACCACGGGCCTCACGGTGAAACGCTGCGCTAGGGGTCCCGACAGCATTCCTGCGTGCACCAAAATGTTGATTGGGTGCGAATGTCTTGCCCTTGAGATAGCGAGCTTGTTTAAAATCGCGTGTCTGCATGTAGCGTTTTGGAAAAACTTAAATGGAGAGACCTCATTGCGGTGAATCCTGTGTTCACTTCCTGTACTTCTAATAGTAAAAAATGACTTAAATTCAACACTAATCGGTCAAAATGCACTTGTTTGTCCAACGCGAATGCTAACATGATCATATACTGAGTCGCATTCTGTTTTTGATAGGTATAGAACCACAGTTGGCTTTAACCAAAATACATACGTAAGCTAACCCTCTTAAGTGCAATGAATCACGATTTTGTCGTTAGATAGGCTGGCGACCGCTGTTCCAAGCTGACAGGACATAGGCGATCTGCAGCAACTATTTATATTTCGTGAAACGATAACCACAGGTCGCGAATTAATGCCAATAAAATTATAGAGCAGTCGAACTAGTAAAAACTGCCAAAGACCAATAAGGCACTATCAAGCTGTGGACAGGCCATCTTATTTCTTGCAAGAGGGTAAATAAACCTCTAATTTATTTAATTGGTCTAATTTATTAAGCAGAACGGTACTCACTACATCAGGGAGACTTCAATCGGTCTGTATAAAAGTTTTAAAAATTTCCTTGAAGCGGGACTTGTGTGATTCTATTGCTTTTTTCTGTTCATTTTTAATGTATATTTTTGCTCTAAAACTTTTCCGGAACTGTTTTCCCATTGTAAGCATATCAATAACATTTTTTTTTCAAAAGCAACGTGTAGGTCACCTGCCAAATGTATGCAAACAAGTTCCGGAGAGGGGGGATGGGGCACAGTAGAGTTTAACGGAGGAGAAAAAAAAACCATTAAAGTCGATTTCTCTCTTTACATTTTTGGTTTATTGGGTTTTTAACGTCCCAAAGCGATTCAGGCTATGAGGGACGCTCCAGTGAAGGCCTCTGAAAATTTCGCCCACCTGGGTTTTTTTAACGCGCACTGACACCGCACAGCACACGGGCCTCTAGAATTTCGCCACCATCGAAATGCGACCACCGAAGCTGGGATCGAGCCCACGTCATTTGGGTCAGCAGCCGAGCACCATAACCACTGAGCCACCGCGGCGGCTTTCTCTCGTTTGAATCAGCGAGCGTAAGTGCTTCCACCTTAATTTAACGCCTTTTGGGGTCCACTGCATACACCGATAGATGTAATAGAAAACCACGGAACCGGTGGTTAGGAGCTTCAGAAAAGAAGAAATCAGAAGTTAGTAACAGCGCTTTGTTTAACGAACAGGAACTGCCGCGATACGTTTATTCATTTCTTGTCATACACATGCTACTAGGTGTGGGGCACTGGCTTTGTTCATAATTGGTCAGAAAATATGCGCGACCTAACTCTCACTAAATTCCTACAGTTGGGGTCAATGTCATTTTGTAATCGCAGCGGTTATTCATAGCGCATGGCAAGAAGCAATACACGGGAACACATACAATTAAAAGTTCGAAGTGCTTATTAGAAGGCCAGAGGGGCCATTTCCCGAAAGAGTTCCCTTGTTTGACGACGAGCACGGCTGGTAACATAAACGTTTGGTCTATGGTTTGGTTCGTGGGGGTTTAACGTCCCAAGGCGACTTAGGCTATGAGAGACACCGTAGTGAAGGGCTCCGGAAATTTCGGCCACCTGGGGTCCTTTAACGCGCACTGACATCGCACAGTACACGGGCCTCTAGAATTTCGCCTCCATCGAAATTCGACCGCTGCGGCCGGGATCGAGCCCGCGTCTTTCGGGCCAGCAGCCGAGCGCTGTAACCACTCAGCCACCGCGGTGGCTGGTAACATAAAAGTATCAACGCGGCTTTACAATGAGTGTGACAGGCATACAGACTGGCCGAAGAAATTTAGATGAATATGGATATACAAAAAGGAAAAAAAAACAGTATATTTCTTTTCTGGCCACCGCTGAAGGTTCAGGGCATCAGACTCTAGGTTAGAACAATAGAATAAGTTTTCAGTCTGGTCTTTTAATTACTAGTAAGTCAGGTCAAGTCCATGACAACGGATTTGAAAGACGATTGGTTTGCATTATTTCATACCACGCCTGTCAACTTCTGCAGTGTTAACACGCCTTCGCTTCACCGCCACGTCCCAAGCAGTCTACGCTGCAGCAGAATATTTCTTTGTAAGTATCAGCGCTACGGGAGGCAAAGAATTTATATGCATTCCTCGCCCTCGTTGCCTGTTAAGATACTGGCAACAGCCGGGGCAACATGTTTTCACGCCGTGACACAAATGTATGTTCCTTGTGCGTGCAAAGTTGGGAGGATTTCTCGCATTTTGAAACCACATATGCGCATACATATAACACGTGTATTCGAAGTCATATCGCCAGAAGCGGCACTCAATATCAGTGTTTGCTGCAACGATTTCGCGTGCGTAGCATGTCGACGCTTTTGGTGACGCTTGGCTATTTTCGCGTTGGCACCACGCTGTCGTTTCCTTTCCCGCATTTCTGCATATTCCAATGGTCGTCATCTTTGGTTTCAGATTCTCCCAGCACATGGTCTTCACGCCTGCGTCTGATGGCCTCCGCTTCATGTTCTCGACAAGTGGGATGTTTCCACTTTAGTCGTTTCACTTCCACTCTCCCCGCTCCCCGCGATCTTCGGGAATGTCACGCAAGCGACGACGGGGAGCTGAAACGGCTGCTCCTGGTGCGGCACGTTGTTTATCTGTCTCGTTCGCGCAGCGCTTTGGCTGGGCACAGTGTGGCTCGTCCAGTGAGTGAACATGCTTCGCTACATGCAAAGAAACTATTAACTGCATTCGACGCAAGCTCCTCGTTTGCTGTCATTTAGTTGGCTGCGCCCTTGCGGAGACCATCAATGAGCTTCCCACTTTCCCGTATTCCTCGAATGGGCCCTCGGACGCCGAGGCATCGCAGGCTTAGAAGTGCGTATATAGCGGACACAGGAAGGGGGAGGGGAGGGTCAAGGAGGGCAATGTCCTTGCTAATAGACACGGGGAATGGGGCGGAAATTTTGTCTCATATTATTGCCTAGGCACTAATGCGGTGGGTACCAACTCCGAGCAAAATCGTCCCTTGTCTGTCCTTGGTGTCTTCGCAGCAACTGCCCTAGCGCGAGCGCTCCATCCCGCAACACTGCCCGCTCACCTTCCTACCAGGTACAGACACCAGTAGAAAGGACGAATACACACCAGAACGAATATACATGGACGATTTGGAGACACAACTGAAAATTTTTACTTGATCAAATTTTTCTTTACCTGGTACCATGCACCAACTGGCACAGCAAGCGACGCTTCTACAACTCATCTTCGTCTTCCACGCAGCACAAATCTGTTCATTAGCCTTGATCCGAGTGTAGTAAACATTCTCTGTAGTTTTTGTTCTCTGCTACCCAGAAGACATGGACAGGTGCAATAAGAAACTTTGCCCCCCTCCCCCCCTTTGTGAAGAGACCTTTTCGTGCTTATGATCGCACGGAACTAAAATGTCCATGCCATCAGTCGTGAAAATGGACTGCAAGTTTAACTGAGCCCTGAGGTTCAGAAATACGATTATTCAGTTCCCCACAACTCTCGTATGCTGCCATCTTGCAACGCCAGTGATTTTCCTACGCACCCTCTAGACGATCGGCGAGAGGCCGGGGTGTACACATTTCCTTGTTTTTCTGAAGCCACCGCCTTAATTCGTAGAGAATTTTTTTTTGTTTCACACACGGCGGGGAATTTTGTTGGATATCTCCGGAAGAAGGGCAGCCTTTGCCAAAAGTATCCAGGCTAGACGGTTTGCCTCTGAGTAGTATATTTAACCTATTATGACAGCCCTCAAACTCTAAATCTATGTATGATAAGAAACACTCTCGTTCTTACCTTCCGAGAACTTTTTGATCGAGGCTCTACTATTCGAATGAGAAGCAAACCATGCGGATTGTTCATAGATGGCGGAACAAACCACGACTTCTACACGAATGTAAGCACAGCCAATACACAGCTACAAAGAAATTATATAGATGCTCACATCTTGCCTAGTGTTTATTTGACTAGTTTATGGCTGAGTTAATGGTCGGAAGTTGCGAAGTATTTTTGCTTGTACACATAGAGCCATTTGTTGTGTAGCCGTAAATGCATTAAAAGTGTCAGGGTCATGCAGGTTGTCGTGGGTGATACCAAAGCTCCGATATACACCTTGCTCGTCTATGCACAGTGCTCAGCATGGATTCGACTTTCTAGTGAACAGGTACTGGTCTTTTACAGCGTTTTCTACGTCTGCGTTACGCAAGTGGTATTTAACAGAATAGTTATTTATAAGGTTTGTTGCTACTAGTCAAATGTCGCCTAGATTCTCGTTAAATTTTCTGTAGTCTTGTTTTTTTTCGTTTTGTCTGTTTCGAAATACGACTTAAGTCCCTGTGTAAAGTGAAGTACTTGTTCGAAATGTTTCTCATGAATGTTGAAGGCAAAACGTTACTAGTTCTACAAGACGCATGAATGACAAAAATAACAAATCAAAAAATTTCTTCCGCTTCTCCTGTGCCCTGAACTACCTCCTCACGCCGCCTCGTCTAAATATTTACTCACTGACCCTCCTGATTTCAATACCCGGGGAAACCCCTGAGTAGCGCAGACCAGGAACGAGACGGGAGGCTAGGCACAAACGATTTGACGGTCGTGCGACTTTATAAACCACCATGCTCTTGACCAATCAGGTGTTCCCAGTCTTTAGAGGTTATTATAATACAGCGGGCACATGATGGATTTGTTCTTGCGTCAAAAATCTTCAAACTTCCTTATGTTGCGCCACCTTCCTGTATTATCGCACTCTGCAGAGTCTGGGCGCTGCACTAACTAACCTTCGCCCCGTTCTTCTTCTGGCCTTGCCTGGCACGGCACACCACCAAATTTCTAAATACTAGAGCTCCAGATCAGTCGTCCCTGGTTCATGCGCAGTGCTCCAGGGCAAGCCTTCTTCGATTCACCGATGTGGGTCCTAGGATAAAATGTTTCGCTCACTCACGCTTGCGCTGCTACTTTCATGCTGTCGCAGCGTGCCGCCCAGGGTATTATGCCCTTCTGCGTAGCTGTACCACCTTCAAACAACGACGACTGTCTTTGCTGCTCCTACCGAAGCCCACATAACTGGCTATCGCTGGTAACAAACATATATTAACTGCACACCGCACATAAGTTTAATATTCCCTAAACTGGTGAGACGTCGACTATCCAGCCCCGTGCTCCTGTGACAATAAGCGACCAGTTTGCTTTCCCGTGCAAGCTTCCTTGCGCTGCCTGTCCTTTTCGGGCTCCGTCATGCAGTTCATACGCCTATGAAAAGAAAAGCCGCTCGAAGTACGGTCGGTTCAAGGCAACCGCGTTGCGCCGTTTTCCGCACATATCAAAGAGGCGCCTGGCACTCCAGATTCCATTGTTTCCCACCGCCGCCTGTGCATCTCCTTTGTACGACCGTCAGCTCCACGGGGTCCTCCGTCATCCACGTCTAATCACAGCTTTTCTGCCTGCCTCGCAGGTGCTGCGACCTGTTCATCAGAACCCAGGTGTCTTGGCAGCTGTTATGATGACCATTTCCAAAGGTCCCTAGACCTCGGTTACCCGCAGACTGGGTTTGGAGCTCCGCCGCTCGGGTTCGCATGTCCCATTGCCTGGGGGGGAAATCCGACTGTGCGGCCTGCTCGTGCCCCCCCCCCCCCCCCCCTGCCACCGGATACGGGCCGGTGTAGTTTCGGCTACTAGGCTTTGTTCCGGTGCAACGCCAGCGGTGGGGATGGGCTTGCCGGGGCCCGTCCTCTGGGGATGCAAAACGCCATGGGAGTGGCAGCGACTCCCAAGCGACTGAGTAGGCCAGTCGCGCACGTAAGGTCCGATGCCTGTGCGGAGGCAGGCCTGGTTTTATAATCAGGTTGGGCTCACAGAATTGGGCTCGAAAATTGCTCGAAAATCAAAAGGCCTCTGCACGCGGGGGCGTTCGTAGCTACCGGCTGGCGCGTCGGTTTCTGGTCACGGAGAGGCCAGGTCCGCGCGGGGGTTTCCAGCAGAAGGGCTCCTTGGGAGCGATGTCCTCGGGGAAGCAGCCAGGGATGGCTGACCGCGCGGCCATGAGGCTAGAGCGCGGGACGCCGAGGTACGGGGGACCTTAGTACGACCGATGCGGAAACCGTCGATGTTGTGGAGTAGCGGTGGAGTAGGCCCGGGCTATCTCACCCTCGGCCAGGTTCTTGGCTTGTGGCCCGGTCAGCCCGGCCCTGAACACTCCCTCCTCAGTAGGTGTGGAGCAAGCCAGGGGAGGAAATAAGTGGAAGGTTGGTTGGTTGGAAGCACATATGGGTCCCCGGGAGTCTAATTCCATTGTCTGGATCCACCACACATACTTCCGGAGTCTGAAAAACCGCGAAAAATACTTGACGGTTAGTAGCTGGGCAGCGATTCGCAAGTCCTAACCGGACCCCTAAAAGTCGTGGAGGAGCCCGAGGCAGCTGCCCCGGGTTAGGATTTCCTGTCTCCGAGTCGGAGCTATTGCGTCGTTGGGTGGTCGGGCATCCTGTGCGTGGAGCCGCACCATTGGTCAACATCGACGCCCTCCCTGTCCTGGCCAGACAGGAGTCGAGCAATGATAAAATGAGGGTCAATGTCTCGCCGTCCCCATTCCCATCAGATTACCCATAACCCTTCCTTCAGTCCCATTCCCACAACCTACGTCCCACCCCCTCCGCTACGTCCCAGGGGAGATCAGGGGAGTCTCCCCGGGCCCGCTCCCCCGGCTCTGGGTCCTTTAGTAGCATTACTCCATTTTTTTATTTTCCCACCTACGGGTGGCAAAAGCACAACATTGCCTTCGGGCCTTTTCATTTATATTACGATTGGGTTAAGCCTGTTATACTTAAGTGGCACAGGCAGGGGCCTATTGGTTTACATTCCTTTTCTGGTTGCCCCACCATACTTATGTCCCAACACAAACTGCCGGCTCAAAAAGTCGCCCGAGACAGTGCCTTGAGAGAATGCAGGGGTAGGTTTCAAGCAGCCGGCTTTCACCAGCCAGTCAATCAACCACCCACCCCCTCCTCCCCTGTTCTGTTCGCAGTGTCGTCGTCCTTGCATCCCTTCGCTGCCAGTTCCGCCAAGGTGGTCTCCTGCATTGCAGCGCCGTGGTCAAGCTGTCCTGGTTAGGGAGAAAGGACACCAGCCTCCAGGTACGTCTTGGAGGCAATACACGAAAGAGCCATGAGACATCTGCTATCGGCACTGATCGCTGACACCACCTCGTCGATGGCTTCCATTGCACCTCGTGCATACTTTTATTTATGCATAATCTGGTGTCACCCAACCGTGGCTGCTCAGCGGCTTTGTCGTTCAGCTACTGATCCCAAGGTCGCGAGTTCGGTCTCGGCCGTTACCGCCGTATTTCGATGGATGGATGTAAGCGCTCATTAAAGAAGTCCAATTTGTCTGATTCGATTCACAGTCCTACACTATGACGTCCCTCATATCCCACGTGTCGGTTCGAGATGTTAAAGGGGCTCTGAAACGCATTCTGAGGAGAGCACATTAACTCACTTAATCACTGCACTTTGTTACCACGCAAACCAGAGCCAAATAATACTCTTCCACACACAGTAAACGACCCGCAACCACGCGCGAAAGTTCGCGTGCCCTTCCCGGCGATTTTTTCATACTCGAACCCTCCTCCGTCGCTCGCACCTGCGTATACAAGGTGAGAGGTGGCCATTGGTTAGATTCTTTCAGACGTCAGGCAGCTATCTTGGTCACGGCCAATAAGCCGCTTAGCTCCAGCGGATCGGGAAGGTCCGCTCCCAGAGGGGGAGGGGAGGGTCGGTGGAGGAGCGCCTACCATTCCAGCGTGCAAAAAGTGACGAGAGCAGAGAGAAAGGCGCGAGGACGATGAAATTCAAATTTTGACAACAGATAACTCAGCTTCTACAAAGCGCATTTAAAAAATCTTGCTGGACACTATTCGTAAAGCGGCCTTCTTTAATATCCCATGCATTCCGCTACTTTATTTAGCCTCTTTCACAGCCGCTTTAAACGTTAGAATTGACCATTTAATTTTGAATTTATTTGCATATGGTGTTTATTTAAACTACTAGAAGTGACTAAATATAATTGATGAAAGATTACCAGGGAGAAGTTGGTTTAGGTTTGGTTTGGTTTATGGGGGTTTAACGTCCCAAAGCGACTCAGGCTATGAGTGACGCCGTAGTGAAAGGCTCCAGAAATTACGACCACTTTGGGTTCTTTAACGTGCACTGACATAGCACCGCACAGGAGCCTCTAGAATTTTGCCTCCATAGAAATTCTGCTGCCGCGGCCGGGATCGAACCCGCGTCTTTCGGGCCAGCAGCCGAGCGCCATAACCACTCAGCCACCGCGGCGGCTCGCCAGGGAGAAGTGATTCGAGATAACCGATAGTAATTGCTACAATTGCCGCTTAATCCATACCTTGCAACTACAAGCATGGAAGCTCTAGAGTGCCTCACTCGTCTGGCTCTCCCCATTCATACCCACCACGCGCGACCTGCGGAGTTGGTGAGTTTGCATGCCACCTGTGAGATGCGGTTGTGTTTCTTCTACTTTCTAGTTCATTATCTCTGAGGTAAAAAATCTTAGGCTACTAATTTCCAATTTACCAACAGCACAAATAAAAAATATTCGGTTTTGCCTTCCTAGGTATCAGTACTGTTGGCTTTCTTCACAATTCTCGGCACGAGATCTTCAATATCCTGTCCTTGTCTGATATCCGTCGAGCCCACTTATAACGGCCGCTGATATAAAGAACGCTCGCTTATTAGGAACCAGTGTGGTGCTAGCGTTGAAATACGCATTAGGGCAACTGCAATTCTTCTCAGCTATACAGAGAACAGCTATCGTTATACTGCATGGTTGTAGCGAACGAGGCGCCGTCGTGTACTGAAATTTGAAATTGAAAAACTTGTGCTTCCATTAAGCGCTGAGATAGAAGGGTGTCTCTGAGCCTCCGGAACACAGCCTGGGAAAGAACATGTCGACCCAAAAAAGCAACCAAGAGGCGGCATTGAAACTAAGTAACCGAAGGCCAAGAGCACGCCGGTGTCCTTCAAGGTAAATCACTGCCTGCGTCCGCGGAGGCTGGGCAAAGCATCCAAAGTGAAAGAAGTGCGGTGAGCACTAGTAAATGGCAACGCCATACGCGAAGGTACTTCCCATAGTCGTGGATGAACTAACATTGCGATTTGCGAATTTTTAATGCATTACTAGTCACGCTGGTCAAGTAGTTTGCATTGTCTGCCCAGTCGGCTACAACATTAGGCAGCTACCAGTTGCAGGCAGAGCCAGGTAGCAGACAGTGCAGCTGCTACATTTTGCGCGCACGGGCGCAGCGCTACATTTGTCGCTGCATGATGTCAGTAACCATAGATGACGCTGTCGAAACACATGCGATCAGAAGCATATAGATCTGTAGCTACGCATCGTTGATTCATAGCTGGCCGGGTATAGCATCGATGACTAGAGAAAAGGATTAAACATTTATTTGCAAAAGGAGACCAGAGTGAATTGTGTGTGGGGTCCTAGGTGCAAGTCTCCAGTGGCTTCCCCCAACGATTAGGAGACTGGTGACTAGCGCTTCCTGGTCTCCAAGGGTGCCGCTGGCCAGCGTCAACTCCCACTGGTCCAGCGCCGCGTTATGCGGCTTTAAGTGGTTCGGTTTAGCTCATGTCCATGCTATGTGTCCGAATGTTGAAATATAGCCACACCAAGGACATATATCTGCGTATAATGCTGGGTGAATGCGGTGAGGTGGTGGAGATTAGGGAAAGTGAGTGTTTCGTTGCGGGTTAGGTGGTAGGAGCCTGCCGGGGAAGGTTTCTTATGTGGCGGTGGTAGAGACGCCTATTTCGGCGCAGGGTCAGTAGGCGGGTTAAAAAATGGGCTGAAAAGGGGCAGAGGGTAGAGTCAGTGTGCCCAGCTCAAATGGTATAATCTCGTGCTAGGGCATCTGCCCCTATGTTGCCATCGAGACCTGCATGTCCTGGGACCTAGGTGATAACATGATCATACTGAAGATGGCCGCCCAGAACGCGGAGAGCCGTCCGTGGGGCACGTCCACTCATGTTGGATCTGCAGGCGACTTGGGAATCTCTAAGAATGTGGGTGCCATGGTCTTGGGTGTCGCTCATTTTGATTGTGACGGCTATTGAAATGGCTTCTGCAGCTGCCGGATCCGTTGCCGTGAAGGACGCTCCACTGCGTCTGCAAGGTTGGTGTTCACATTGTCGCCTCGGAGACAGTGGTGCATCTGAGCAGGTGATATGCCTAGTACTTTTTTACTAGCAAGTGCGCTCAGGTTCACAGCAGGGATTTTTTTTTTGTGGTAGTCGGCTACGCATAATTTTACTGTAGTCGTATTCTACATGTATTGTCGTTCTACGAGAGCAGGGACATGTTCAATGTCACTGGAGCATAGAATTACTCAATGTGGTACGGACGCACAATGTGTTAGCAGTAGACAAGCTCCTCGAAACCAGTGTACTAAGTGCAGCTAGTTGTAACTGCTTGCTTTTTGACATCTCCAACATGGTCTGTACCCTGAATCTCTTCTGACGTCCCTACGCGATCAGACAATGCTAACGTCTGGCGCCCGTTCGTCGCCTAACCCTGCAGCTATGACGCATGGTGCTTTAGCTATGCACTATCAAGTACAGGCATCCCACTGACGTCTACTAAAGCGATTCCCATTATGCACCCGTCACACAGTACAAACCGCGTTTTCTGAGAACGTAATATCTCAGCAGAGGTGCGAAAACAGTCGCCAGTTCGCCGAAATGATATCGTTTCCCAGCGCCTTATCTCTGCATGTCCCAGACACTTCGATAGCAACGTGAAAATGAGTCGATGGCTGATGCCCTTCTGGGAACGCTTCAGTATTCTATTGCACTGAAATCACCGGAAGGCCGCAAAAGAGTTCTTTTTTAAAGTTCGCCTTTTGGCACAGGCGTAAGGCTTCAGCTGCTCACTACATCTTGTACAGCAACCATAAAGAAAAATCATATCAGTATCCTTCCGAGTGCCCCACCAGCAATAACACAAAGTACCCTTCAACTAATATGGATACCAAACATGTAGCTTCTAGTGGCTGTAGAAATCCCATCTGAGCCGCCGCAGTGGTTCAGTGGTTACGGTGTTCGGCTCCTGACCCGAATGACGCGGGTTCGATCCCGGCTGGAGCAGTCGAATTTCGATGGAAGCAAAATTCCAGAGGCCTGTGTACTGTGCCGTGTCAGTGCACGTTAAAGAACCTCGGGTGGTCGAAAGTTCTCGAGACCTTCACTACGGCGTCCCTCGTAGCCTGAGTCGCTTTAAGACGTGAAACCTAAATTGCATTTAGTGCTGCATTGCGCACGTTTTCCGCACTGGATTTGTATAGCTTTCTCAAATCAGCTTTTCTTGAATATAAGAAGGCTAACAAATAAATAAGTAGTTCACTTCTGGCTTTACACCAACCGCAATGGTAACCTGGAGAAACTTGTACACATATGAATATTTAGTCGATGTGCAGGCTGACATCTTAATGCCGCTTACTTTACTTCGGTAGAGTGGGGACTGGAGATCTAGCTTTTCTTGAAAGGTTCCCAGGGATGGCCGAGTTTTTTGGGGTCGGTAAAACGCCATAAATGTCCGAAGAGATGATAAATAAACACGCATACGTATAAACATGAAGAAGGGAGGCAGCACGTCTTCTTTTAACATTTCTGCAAGCCACTGATCGCGCAGCTAAATGGTGACAGCAAGAACGAACTATGGTCTACTGTGATTGAATGTGTGGAGTGGACCATGTTATACTTTGAGTGAATGTGTGCATGGATGGTGGTACTGCAATGAAGTATGTTCTGCTGTGTTGAATATGTGCATAGATGGGGACTTCTGGAGTGCACTTTGTTCTGCTGTGAGTGAATGTGTGCATATATGCTGACTGCGAGGGCTGAATATGTACTATTATAAGTGACTGTGCGCATAGCGGTGCAGATCCGACAGGCTTTCGGTCCTTATTATTATATAAGTGACTCTACGGTGGAGCAATTGCCGGCAGACTAAGCAAGGCTAGTACCCCACCTGTAGCATACAACTCAACTGAACTCAACTTGCGACGAGGCAAATTCTGAGAACAGAAATAGCGCCGCTCGACTAGAGATTATGGGGACATATCCTTGAATGCACTGATTTTCGATTTCATAGCACCACATCCAACAGCACTGCAAGGATCGTCCGAATGCGTCACCCTGAACCCTGATTGTGTGAAACATAAAATTCACTTGCGCGTTCCAAGTGGAAAACCGCCGCTTAACAGAGCGCTGAGATACAATCGCGAAACTCAGCATGCCACGGCGCGCTGCATGACACAGCGTAGCAAATATGCGGCACAAAGCGTGTAGAGATTATACCTATGCGACAAGGGTGCGTGGAAATGACATTCGAGTCGAACGGCATTCGAAACTTCGAATGGCATTCGGACTGGAAGGACCCGCACGGTGCTACACTATTCCAAAAGCATTCGAAAGCTTCAGTATTCTGCCGCCAAGCTACAGGGGCGCTGCTGCCGTCAAGTTTTGTTTTAAACAAATATAGCAGCAACAAGTAATTTGTATAGTTACAGTTCGCTATAAAATTGCTACTTTTAAAAGTAATACGTCATTTCTACTAAATTTTACTATTTATTCATAACTAAACGCCTCTGTTCTAAGAGAGGCCAAAGCCCATAGCCCTGCCATTTTTTGTGTGCGGTCTGTTGGATACATTAGGCTCTATCTCCTGCGTGTGTCGCAAAAAACGAAAAAGTGCAATAAACTTCACTGAATAAAAAAAAAGCTCACTTGAAATATACACACAGATGCACACGCGCACAAAATAAAAAGACGGAACACAGCAAAACAACTGCACAAAGTGAAAAAACTGGCACCGGGACTACATGGCTGCCTTTCTTTCCTACGACGGGTTCCAGAGTATGCGGTAAATATTTGCTTGCTAACAAAACTTCTGGAAAAATTCCGTGTAGTGTATATAAATAGTATTTAGAATTTCATCGTTTATCGAACGTATTTGCTCTTCAAAACTTATGCTGCCACCTATGGCGTGAAGACGCTGCGGTAGAGAGTAGTCGCGCTTGCGCCTCGAAAGCATTCCAAAATCTCGAATGTCT